>NC_063161.1:36297908-36624783 GCF_023159225.1 Perognathus longimembris pacificus
GCAGGCACTCTTGCCACTAGGCTATATCCCCAGCCCTGTCTACCACTTTTTAACACCATCCTAACAATACATGTTTTTCATCATTCTAGGTTACTTAGGAAAAATTTTTTAAAAATCCTTGTGTGCTGGATGGGCCCTCTTCACACAAGCACAGCCAAAATGAAGTTGACTTTAAGAGACTGAAACTGATCAAGCCAACAGTTAAGACTAATACTTTGGTACTACAATAACTTTTCTTCTTCCACTTTAATGAAGCCCAGTTAGAAGTTAGGCACTTAAACTAGTATGTATCTACATTGTAATTACTCACCAAGGGCAACCCCAGAAAAGTGAATCAGTTTGTCTTCTCCAATCATGACTTCTTCAATAAGTTTACAACTTCCAAGCTTCACTAGTTCTGGGTGATCAAAGGTAGATGCAATTTCACCACCTATGAACATTAAGTATTAAATGCATAACAGGCTTAAAATTTGTTTCATAATATGCAATAACACATTTTTAAAATCCATTGCTTAACATGTGCCAGGCCCACTAAGTATTTCATACAAAATTGTAAAATCATTCTAACAACCCTATAAGAGACAAGGCTCCATTGTTAGCTCATTTACATACTGTTAAAGAAAATGCAAATGGTTATAGGTACTTATCTGAAGTTATATAACCAGTACAAATTGAAGCTGAAATTCACATCTCAGTAGTCTGGGCTTTGGCAGGTCTGTACAAACACTGCATAGTACTACTCCTCCAAAAGCTATTGAACTGAGACTTAAAAACATTTACCTTTATGTTTTAATTTAAACCAAGATTTTCTTCTGAATATAATCTAGAAAAACAGGTTAAGATAGTCTCATTATTCTGGAACTCACAATCCTCCTGCCTCCCATAGGTATGAGCTACCACACCAGCTACAAGACCAGAGTTATATGATACAATTTCCTAACCCCAACATGAAAAACTGGTGGCTAATGTGTGTAACTTGCTACTCAGAAGGCTGGGCACTGAAGCATTTGGTATCTAGTTCTCACAACAGCTGAAATGTGAGAAAGCCCAAGCTAGGACAAAAAGGGGGGAAATATTGAGATTTTCCCAGTGCAAACTTACTGAGGTTATCAAAATCATCTGTTACATCCAAAATGAATCTTTTTTTTTTTTTTTTTTTGGCCAGTCCTGGGCCTTGGACTCAGGGCCTGAGCACTGTCCCTGGCTTCTTCCCGCTCAAGGCTAGCACTCTGCCACTTGAGCCACAGCGCCGCTTCTGGCCGTTTTCTGTATATGTGGTGCTGGGGAATCGAACCTAGGGCCTCGTGTATCCGAGGCAGGCACTCTTGCCACTAGGCCATATCCCCAGCCCCCCAAAATGAATCTTTAAGTCAGAGGAAAACTATACTTCTCAAGTTATTAAAAATGACTCATGAAATAATTCTGATAAGACCATATCAAATATCCAAATGTTATTAACGCTTCAATTTTTTTCCCCAATACTTATGGCATTTCTACTCTAAATACAAGTCCTAGTGACCCCTCATCTCAAAACTCAGGTCTTAATTCTCATTCTTAAGGTTCCATACCAACTTCCCAGCTTACTCATTTTTTCAATAAAATTCAGATGATAAAGACTGCTAAATTTAGCTTTGTAAGGGCCAGAGATTACACAAAAACATTATAACAAAACACAGACATTTCTAATTTGTAAATAATTATTTGACAAAATTGGGAGTATGACATTCATACCTCTACTGAAGGATACTGTTAATGTTTAAACATTAACATTGACAAGCACAGGTCATCTGTAATCCTAGCTTCCTGGGCCTAGAGGGCTGTGGTTCAATGCCAGCCCCAGCAGAAAAATTTCCAAGAACCCTTTTCAAACCATAAGCTGGGCAAGCTAGTAAGTTCCTGTCACCCAGCTTTATATGAGGCTGAGACTGGGAGCATCACCGCCATAGGCCAGCCCTACGTGGAAAAGTCCTCAAGATTCCATCTCAATGGAAAAACTTGGCATGGTTGTGTATATCTACCACCCCAGACTTGATAGGAAGCCAAAAATATGTGGATCGAGGGCCAGATGAATGCCTGGGCAAGAATCAAGACTCTATCTCAAAAATAACCATTGTAAAGGTGTTGGAGGCATGGGTCAGTGAGCACCTGCCTAAGCTAAGTGGGAGAAGACCAAATTAAAAACCCTAATACTGCTAAAACAAACAAATGAAAGTAAGTAAAAGCCCCAAATCTTAAACCTTTGAGTGTCCAACATGATGCAAGTGGAAAATTGCACACCAAACCTAACGTGTCATATTCAAAAAGCAAGTCCACTAAAAATATTGTCAAATACCTTCGAACTGTGTTTAGAGTATACATTAAGTTTAAGTGAATTTAAGGGAGGTTTACCACTTGGGTCCAATTCTCAAGTTATCCTATATCTACTATTTACACTGTAATTACTCAAAAAGAAAAGGAAAGAACAGAAAAGAAAAATCCAAACACTTCTGGATTTGAAGCATTTCTGATAAGAGACAATCTGAAGAATAAGTAACTGCTAGGTGCCAGTGCCTCATATATGTAATCCTAGCTACTCAGGAGGCTGATACCGGAGGACTGAGGTTCAAAGCCAGCCCAGGCAGGAAAGTATGTGAAACTCTTTATCTTCCAATAAAGTGCCCTCCAAAAGCCAGAAGTTAAGCTATAGCTCAAGTGGTAGAGAATTAGCCTTGAGCCTAGGCAAAAAGTTACAGTCTATCTCAACAAAAAATCTGGATGGTTTGGCATGTGCCTGTCATTCTATGTGGGAAGCCTAAGTAGGAGAGATGCAGTTCAGGGTGATGTGGCAAAACAAAACAAAACACAAGATCCTACCTGAAAACCAAAGCAAAAAAGTGCCGGAGACAAAGCTCAAGTAGATGAGGGTCTGCCTGGCAAGTGCAAGGCCCCCAAGTCCAAATCTCCTTAAAATAACTAACTTTAAAAGTGTCTAAAAATATACATCAGTTATCAGAATAACTGTTTGTAAATGCTAAACTCTTTAGAAAATTCTTTGTATTCTCAATAATAGCATAGAGCAGTGCTCAATAAACCCAAGAATGACTTGTGTTAGAATGCCTTTTTTCATACCTGTGACAAGAGCAAGGCGCTCCACACCTGCAAAATCTGCATGCTCAATAGCCATAACACCAGCAGCACCAAAGAGTTGTTCAGGATAATTATAAATTAACTGCCTGCAAATAAAATACATGTAACCATATGCTCAAAGCAAACCAAGACTCCACGTCTAATAAGATATATTAGATTCAGAATAAGACCCTGAGTTCAATTCTCTTTATTGCCAAAAACGTAAAATTATGGGCCTGTCACTAAATCTTTAAAAATCACTAATTAAATGCATACAACTCAAGGTACTTAATTTTCATAGGAAAAAAGATTTTTTACATTACAAATATTGTTAGCACAAGCAAACAGACCTGTTAATAAAGCAATTTATGCCATGTTTTAGAATACGTTCAACTTTCTCCTTCATTTTTTCCTTTTCTGCATGTTCTATTTCTGCTACCTTTGCCGTAGAATCAACTCTTACCCGGGAACCAAAAATCTAAGTCAGAAAAATAAATACAAAACAGATTTCAATATTCTTAAAATAAGTTTTATACCATACTTTGACATTTTTATAAACTTATTTATGTAATCAGGGGTGTATGTGTGCATATATGTATACATATATACATAATATAGAATACATATATATACATAATTATGTTTATACATATATATACTCTAAACTTCTTAGTACGATTGATTCCTAAATTTATAGCAACTAGCAAATAGAATTCCTAAGTGTACTTATATACCTTTATCTTGTCAGTATCCATTCCAGTATTTGCAATAAGAATTTTGGCATTTTCAATTCGCTTTGGTTGATTTACTCCAATTTTTTTATCCAACAGAAAGCCTATAATAAATGTTAAGCATAGCATTAAATTCTTCAAGACTGTTAATACATCTTATAACCTTATGTGCTCTATCAAATTACTAATTCAAAGTATGTACTTAAATTCAATTTGTCAAGTCTTCAGAGTCTATAAATCATTCCATCAGAGCAATAGTCACAAAAATTATCTCGTGTATTTAAAGTATGTAAGAGAAACTATTACAGCATAGTACAAATAGCTGAATTACACAAAGTACCTTGAAACTTCTTGTTTCAGAGCTATACTACTGAACTGGGTGTATGGATTAGTATGTAAAAACATTAGGTTAAGCCCACTTTATTAGCTTAAAACTGACCCAAGGGTAAATAAGCTATGAAGACTCAGACACAAAATACTGGTTAAAATGACTATTTGAAGAATTATTATTTAAAGAATTGAGGATGGTGTTAAAATGGAAACACAATGGAGCCAAACTGCAAATGGTTTTATGGTAGAGCAGTCCAGAGATTGAGAAAATACTAGAACACCAAGATAAAACAAATCACATTATCATTATAATAAATGGGTTAAAATGAATTAAGAATGGTTGCAATATAATTTGTCCTTTAAAAAAGGCAGAAAACACAAGTTTTCAGACTCTGTAGGTTTCACTAGTCTCTATTAACTAGAAGCATTCCCTCAGTAGCCCTCAGATGCTGACACAGTTTCCTATGTTTGACAAACACATACCTTCATCCAAATAGGAGTCAGCCAGACTCCCTCCCAGCTTCTTGATGACATGAATTGCCTCCAGATTACCAGAACCTTTTAGTCTGAGAACAGCTTCTACAGCTAATTTAGTAAAGTGGTCCTTGTGATGAGTAAGAAGTTTTGAGGATAATGTCGTTGCTGCAATATTCATTAAATCTTGCCGGAATTTCATTTCATCAGAACTAAATAAAACAATGTTGTTATGATACTTATCTGAATATATCACCTCTACCCCTCAAATTTGTAGCTAGCTATTCCTAACCAATAGGTCTCTAAAAGTCACATTCCAAAAAAATTAAACCTCACTAGTAATGAAACAAAAGGACAATCTTTCCCATCAAACTGGGAGGAGGCAGAGGAGACAAGCAGACAAGACTATCAAATACTGTCAAGAATAAAGGGTAACAAGCAATATCACACAGTTTTAAGTGTTTTCATTTTTCCTGGATGTCTACTTGTTAATATATATCACACCACACTTTGAGAAATCATTCTTGGATAACAAATCTGTCACAACATAAAGCTAAAAATCATCGAAAACATCAATCTCTTCTAAGAACAGGTAAGTTATACTCAAATATTTGGGCTGGGAATGTGGTTTAGTGGTAGAGTGACTGCCTAGCATGCATGAAACCCTGGGTTCGATTCCTCAGTACCATATAAACAGAAAAAGCCAGAAGTGGCACTGTGGCTCAAGTGGTAGAGTGCTAGCCTTGAGCAAAAGAAGCTCAGGGACAGTGCCCAGGCCCTGAGTTCAAGACCCCCCCAAAAAAAGAAAAAAGAAAAGTTAGACTCAAATATAACTCCTTCAAAATTAATGTTGCAGGCTATCAATACCCAGAAACGTACTTGTTACTAAGCTAATTAACAGAGGCTCAACAAATGAAGGCTGGCAGTGCATGCCTGTGGCGCAGCACTCTGGAGATAGAAGGATCATGAATTAGAGGTCAGTCTGGGCTAAGGAGATCACCTCAAAACATGGACAAACCTTCTATACAATGATATTATTTATTTTGTTAGCATGTTTACTTTGATCACTTATTTAACAATGGAAATGCAAAATTTCACTTCAGTGGCTATCCCTGAAGGGTGATAGGAGATCTGAAGCAAGATAAACTTGTGTATGCTTCTGTGCTCTCTAGATTGAATTTTCAGGGTTTTCTAGGTTGCATTTTCAAAACAGCAGTATTTTGTTATACCAACCCATGATCAACTGCAGAGCTCAACAGAGCCTCTCTCGCAGCCTTTGTGGCTTCTCTCCAGCCTGCAATGATAGTCTGTGGATGAATCTTTTTTGCAATTAAAGTCTCTGCTTCCTATTAACAAAGACATACAAATAAAAATCATGAAGATTTGTTTACTTCTGATACACAAAACTGTATTAGCAAAAAAAGTGGGTTTACTTACCCGTAGTAATTCTGCTGCTAAAACAGTAACAGAAGTGGTGCCATCACCAACTTCATCATCTTGAACTCTTGACATATCTAGAAGAATAAATGCATTAAATAGATGCAGTAACTCAATTATTCCCCTATAGTTCACTAAATACACACACACACACACAACCAACCTAATCCCCATTCACCAATGTTCCTCACTTGACAAATATTGGCTAATTTTTTTTATCTGAAATAAATCTAAACACTATGGCATAAACATACAGTTGGCAAAGTTCATGTGTTCGAAATGTAATTCCCAATCAATCTCTTTCTCTCACCCGTTTGATGGCATCTATCAGGTAAGACATAGCAAAAAGGCCCCCAACAAACATCAACCTCCCAGTCCCCAAAACTCTGAGCCAAATAAACTACGTCATAAATTATCTAGTCTGTGTTCTGTTATAGCAGCACAAAACAGACTAAGAAAACCACTACAAATGACAGGCAGCTTCTCAAAGTTGTAATTTACTCATGACAACCAACTAAAAAATGACAGGTATCAATTAAAATACAATTAATTACCCAACACAGAAGAACCTAAGTTACTTAAAAATGTTAATTATCTTCAGACTCACCAACTAAAACTTTAGCTGCTGGATTGTCAACACCAATGTTTTTTAGAATAGTGGCACCATCATTGGTTACCATAAGAGAGGCATCTCGTCCACTGCTTAAAAGAATTTTGTCCTGAAAGGAACATACTGGTTTAAGATTTAAGTATATCTTGAAGAACAAATTTAAGTATATCTTGAAGAACAAATGGGTCAGAATAGAGCTGGTAAGTACTCTATGGCTATTTGACCATCGAATGTTTTTAATGCATACATCCCACAAGCAAATATTGGTGTCTACTTCTAGAAACACCAGAAGCACAGAGCTGCCAACTAGGTTTGTTTCAGTAGTGTGATGGAGAAAATTATGGAAACAAATTACCTATCCATAAAATTATATAATCAAGACAGTACTGTTCAACAGTAAATCTAGAGGCAGCACATCCACTTACACTGAAAAGAATTTAAGAGCGAACCACACAATAAGTAACACAAAAAGATATCCAGGCAAATGGTTAACATTTGTTTGCCAATGGGAAGGGTGATGTGACTGGGGATGGTGATACAGGACTTAACTTTTCACCAAGAAAAACATTCACCTTATGTGAAAAGTTATTAACTATTTTCTACCAAAGATTTTTAAAACTAATAGTAAAACTTTGTGACCATGCCCCCCCCCACAGAAAAAAATACACACAAAAATTACCAGTTTTTCTTACCATGCCCTTGGGTCCCAAAGTGCTCTTTACCAAGTCCCCAATGGCGATGGCACCGATAAAAGAAGACTGGAAGGAAAATAAAAAAACATGACTTAGCCAGGGGCCTAGCAGAACACAGGAGGCGGAGATCTGAGGATCACAGTTCAAACCCAGCCAGGGCAGGAAAAGTCTGTGGGGCTCTTGTCTCCAATTAACCACCAGAAAACCGGAAGGGACGCTGTGGCTCAAAGTAGTAGAACACTAGTCTTGAGCAAAAGAGCCCAGGGACAGCACCCAAGCCCTGAGTTCATGCCCCACGACCAAAACAAAAAGGACCACCAAGATTTTATAGAGGTGAAAAAAAGTACAATTTTATATAAGAATGGGGGATAACAGGCTTACCAAACGAGCTGTCTCTGCCCTCTCTTCATCAGCTCCAGCCTTGAAGATGTTAACAGGTGCAAGGGAAAGGGATGCCTAAAAAGATCAAGAAATACTCTGAATAACAATCCTTCTTAACACATATGCTCAGATACTTTCCACTACACTTACAAGTAGAAAATTTACAACAGTGTAATTTCAGACAAACGAGGAGTCCCATCATTGGAACAGATTATTATTTATTTTAATAGAAAGGAAGGAGATTGACTTCCAGGAGGCCACCAGAAATAAAAATCACACACTGGAGGCTGGCTATGCTCAAGATAAGGTTAAATTAAGGACGATGCAGAAAGACCGCCCGTCGCTCCCCCTGACCCCAGCCCCGCGACCGCCAGGCCGGTGGCCCACCATCTTCCACACTCGGGCGGCTCCGACCCCGCCCTCCACGCTCCGCCCCGAAGGGAAGGCGGGGCTGGTCAGACACTAGAAATTTCTCCGCTTTTTGGGAGGCCCGGACCGCTGGCTTTGAGGAACGCCTAAGCAGTTGAGGCTGAGTCCGAAAGAAGCGCTGGCCTTGCGCAGCCCACTCTTCCTCCAGGCCCGCATATTAGGGCTCCGCCCGCCAGGCCGGCGCCAGGCCTCATGCAGCGGCCTGCGCCATGTGCGGCGGGCTCAGGGGACCGGCATAGGGAGTCTGCGACCTGGAGATCACACGGGAGACCAGCGAGACGGCTGGGCCCGGGGGCGGGGGCGACAGGACCCTCCGGTCCTGTCGGGGGGGGAAGTGGGGAGGCTCACCATGGTTCCCGAAGAGATCGGCGCACAACCTAATCCCTCACAGCTCACGCCCGGAAGGCTGCAGGGGCAAAAGAGGAAGCCGGAAATGACGACGCACGCTCGATTGCAGGAGGCGGGCCGCTCCAGCCCGCCACTGCCGGCGGAGATACCATTTTGATCCAGGGGCCTGTGGGCCGGAAGTGCATCTCTTTACACTGGAGAGGGCGGGGCCTCAGCTCGAGCTCCACCCCAGCAGCGGAAACCGCTCTGGGAGAGGGAGGGATGCTGCGGAGCCTACTTAGTGTAGAACGCGCGAACAAAGAGACTTGGCGCCGCTGGGGTTGCCATAGCAACGGAGTGACCGCTCCTACCTTCTTCTTTTTAAAAATTCAATCTTATAAAAAAAAATAAAAGCAAGCACGTCACTCATTGGGATCTTGAGGATTTTTTTCTGCCTGGCTCTCTTTGATTCCTATTCTCCAAATCTCAAGCCTTCCTTCCGTCTTCAAAATTGTGATTTTTTTTTTTTTTTTTTTTTTTACATCTAACACGTTTTCTGTTCTTTGCAAAAGAGAAAATTCTCTTCTAACACTGCAGATCCAAAATGGCATTTGGGAAGTGAGAAACCAAGGTAACTAATAGAGGATACTGGGACGGGCGGGGGGGGGGGGGGCAAAGCCGTTTGGGGTTTGGTTTTGTTGTTGTTTTTAACTGTCAATTACCCGAAGATATCCCATCCTTTGGGGGGCAGGCAAAACTGACACTGAAAAATCAATGTTCCCCTCTTTCCCTGATAGGCTTTAGAGGTAAATGAATATACAGGCGTTTGGATAGAGACAGGTTCTGCCATCTTGCCTATGACAGGACTCGAGAATTTGTCCTTTCTCCATTACAACCTTCCCCCCAAACACCCGCTTCAAGATAGGGTCTAACTACATATAGCCCAGGCTGGCTTAGAACTTGACATCTCAATCTCCTGAGCGTTGGGAAGTTACAGCTTCGAATTACAGGCAGGCACCATCACACAAGACTCTCCACTGCAGTTTTTGATTATTCTTCCTTCTCTACCTCTCTTTCTTTGATGCTTCTCCAGAATTAATCAGTTTCTAGAACCAGGCTGCATGGGTTTGAATTTCAAGTTTTTAAAAATATATAGTAGTTTTGTGCTGTTAAGTAAATTTCATAAACTCTTCGAACCAATTCATGGAAAGTTGTTTCAGAGTGACCAATTATCTGAATTTATCAAATTTACCAAAAACATATCCCATAGGTCTATCACTTATATAGCAATTTGCATTAGGTGAGTTTCAGGGCCTAACGTAGTGGTGAGCAGTGGGAGTCCATGTTCCAGTAGACTCTCCTTTCTCATTACCCCTCCTCTTTGCTTCTAGGTTATTATTTCTATTAAGGGGTCTTTGTGACCCTTGATACACTTTTCTCCTTGTATTAATTAGTTTGGGGTCAGATGGCTTTTTTTTTTTTTTTCGCCAGTCTTGGGCCTTGGACTCGGGGCCTGAGCACTGTCCCTGGCTCTTTTTGCTCAAGGCTAGCACTCTGCCAACTTGAGCCACAGCGCCACTTCTGGCCATTTTCTGTATATGTGGTGCTGGGGAATTGAACCCAGGGCCTCATGTATATGAGGCAAGCACTCTTGCCACTAGGCCATATTCCCAGCCCCAGATGGCTTTTTGGTCAGTTTCCAGTTATATCTGGTCAGTTTCCAGTTATATCACCTCTGTACTTCAATTTCCTATGTAAACTGGAGACACTGTCTAACAGAACTGTAAGTCAAAGAGGGAATTGCTTAGAACAGTGCCAGGACTACAGTTAACTTTTAATTTAGGCTGTCATTCCAATAAGCTTTTTAAAACTCTGTGGCTTAGGGCTGGGTGCACCTGGGATGATATGGAAAGCATTGCAACATAACTTTGATACTAGAGGTGATTTGGGGAAAAAGGATGGGGTTATGGCTGTGAAATAATTAACAGCTAAACTGGAATTATGGGTTGGGTCTTCAAGACCCAACAATTACTGGGGCATGGAAGCTAGAAGTCAATCAAGATCCATTCAGGTTTTTACTGTTTTGGGCC
This sequence comes from Perognathus longimembris pacificus, assembly GCF_023159225.1. Taxonomy (NCBI): domain Eukaryota; kingdom Metazoa; phylum Chordata; class Mammalia; order Rodentia; family Heteromyidae; genus Perognathus; species Perognathus longimembris. Next base: position 36,308,515 of record NC_063161.1, read on the forward strand.
ATAGTGAAAATGTTGGAAAACTTATTATTTAGGTATCAAACCCAGTTCTGACAACCTTATGGTAAAGGGTATCAGTGAGGATACTTGAATTTTAGAAATTAAAGTCAGAGGGGCTGGGGATATGGCCTAGTGGCAAGAGTGCTTGCCCCGTATACATGAGGCCCTGGTTTGAATTCCCCAGCACCACATATATAGAAAATGGCCAAAAGTGGCGCTGTGACTCAAGTGGCAGAGTGCTAACCTTGAGCAAAAGGAAGCCAGGGACAGTGCTCAGGCCCTGAGTCCAAGTCCCAGGACTGGCCAAAAAAAAAAATTAAAGTCAGAATCATCATTAACGTAAGATGTCTGTGAAAGTGCTTGGTAATTGTTAAATCAGTACAAAATTCCAGTTTCTAGTAAAAGAATTTACTAGTAGTCAATCAACACAACGCTGTTTTGGTTTTTTCTTGGCCAATCCTGGGGCTTGGACTCAGGGCCTGAGCACTGTCCCTGGCTTCTTCTTGCTCAAGGCTAGCATTCTGCCACTTGAGCCACAGCGCACTTCTGGCCATTTTCTGTATATGTGGTGCTGGGGAATCGAACCCAGGGCCTCATGTATACGGGGCAAGCACTCTTGCCACTAGGCCATATCCCCAGCCCCAACACAGCACTGTTGTAGCTGCTATTGTTGTTAGTGCTTACAGCTACCTTCTAGATCCAGTTGTTTTCAATTGAGTTGGAATGGCTCTCTAGTGATGGTGGTAGTGGTGGTGGAAGAGAAACGTTCAAAAATATGTGGACCCTGAGGCTATAAAAATGATTAGGGATATGGTAAAGTGCTCACCTCGTATACATGAAGCCCTGGGTTCAATTCCTCAGTACCACATATATAGAAAAAGCCAAAAGTGGGGCTAAGGATATGGCCTAGTGGCAAGAGTGCTTGCCTCGTATACATAAGGCCCTGGGTTCGATTCCCCAGCACCACATATACAGAAAATGGCCGGAAGTGGTGCTGTGGCTCAAGTGCTAGCCTTGAGCAAAAAGAAGCCAGGGGCAATGCTCAGGCCCTGAGTTCAAGCCCCAGGACTGGCAAAAAAAAAACAAATCAAAACTAAGAATGATTAAGAAACACATTGGAAGAGACCAGGAATCCTAGATCTCCTGTCCTGATGAATTTTCCATGTTCCACACAAGTTTTAATGACATGCTGAACCTGCTCATAATGTAGCCTAGAATGTCAATTTATTATATAGATGACTTTTTTCAGTCTGTTGTGAGCTTTAACTCAGGTCCTGGGCACTGTCCCCAAGCCGCTTTGTGCTCAAGGTTCTACCACTTGAGCCACAGCACCACTTCCAGTTTTAGAGTGGTTCATTGGAGATAAGAGTCTCATGGGAACTTTTCTGCCTGGGCTGGCTTTGAATCACCATCCTCAAATCTCAGCCTCCTGAGTAGTTACGATTATAGGCGTGAGCCACCAGCGCCTGTCTTCAGACCTTTTTTTATTGATTAAATTTTGTTGACAAGATGTTGTGCAAAAGGGGTACAGTTACATAATAGGGCAGTGAGTACATATCTTGTGATATCCTACACTCTCGTTTTTCTTTCCCTTCCCTAGATCAGGTAGGCATATATGCAATACCCAGTGTACCAGAATCATATACCATAGCCATGTGGCGTACGCCAAAGGAAATTCACCTACAACTTTAAATATAACGTCAACAATAGTTTGCTTATCCTTGTCTTATATGATCATATGTACATAGCTGTTGAGCTATTGTGATCCACTGATAGGTCTATTTTAGATCTTTTTATGTTTAGTAAGTTGTTTGGTTTTAGATACATAATGTAAGGTCACTGACCCAAACCTATGGAAATACCATTTGACAATAAGTTTTTTGTTTCGCAGACCTGGTCTCTACTGCCCCCCGACCCCCAACAGTCATATATCAAGGAGATCATGCCCCTTTGTTCTGTGTTCTAGACTTGTCTCGCTCAACATTATTTGTTCAAGTTCTGACCATTTCCCTGCAAATACCAATATTTTATCATTTCTAATCGCTATGTAGTATTCTATTGTGTATAGGTACCACATTTTTTGGATCCATTCATCTGTAGAGGGGCATCTGGGTTGTTTCCATATTTTGGCTATTGTGAATTGTGTGATAAACATGGATGTGCAGATGTCTTTTTGATATCCTGAGACCAGTTGTTCAGGATAGATGCCTAGGAGTGGTATGGCTGGGTCATAGGGTAGGTCTATGCTGAGCTTTTTGAGGAACCCCCATACTGTTCTCCATGGTTGTACTAATTTGCACTCCCACCAACAGTGGAGAAGGGTTCCTCTTTTCCCACACCCCCTCCAGCATTTGTTGGTCCCTGAGTTCAGAGTATAGGCCATTCTAACTGGAGTGAGGTGGTATCTCAGGGTTGTTTTTATTTGCATTTCTTTTGCTGCCAGGGATGTTGAACATTGCCTCATATGTTTCTTTGCCATTTTTATCTCTTCTCCTCTGAAGTCTCTCTTTAGCTCCTTTGCCCATTTAATAGTTGGTTTACTGGGTTTGGAGGGGTTAGTGTTTTGAGTTCTCCTAGATGATGGATATTAGGCCTTAGTTGCTGTGCTGGTGAAGATCCTTTCCCATATGGTTGGCTGTCTTTCTAATTTGGTGGCTAAGTCTTTAGCTGTGCAGAAACTTTTTAATTTGTAGTAGTCCCATTTGCCGAGTCTCTTCCCCTATCTGTTGTGCCCCTGGGACTATATTCAGGAAGTTCCTTCCTGTGCCTATAAGTTCTAGCATCTTTCCTACTCTGTCCTTCAGTAGTTTCAAGGATTCAGGTCTGATGTTGAGGTCCTTAATCCATTTTGAGTTGATCTTGGTGCATGGTGATAGGCTAGGGTCTACTTTGAGTTTTCAGCATATGGCTGCCCAGTTTTCCCAGCACCAGTAGTTGAAGAGGCTATGTTTTTTCCATTGTGTGTCTTTAGCTCCTTTGTTGAGTATCAGCAGACTGTAAGGATGCGGCTTTATTTCTGGGTCTTTTATTCCATTGGTCTTCAGTAGACCATTTTTTAAAAAAATGACAACTTCCTTGCTTTTTCTAAGGTATACATACTAATATTATTCTAAAAGTATCAGAGAGAAGTTACCTCACAATGTATATAATGTCTATAATGCTTAATGTATATGTCTATAAGGCTTAATTCTCTGAGGTGAAAAGGTATTACCCCTACTAGAAGGGCTGGTTCAACTATAAACTCTTTTGAGAACAAAGTCTGTTATCTTGACAACTAGAAGTTTTGCTCATGCTCATTTGTTAGTAAGAATGTGTGGATAGTTAATGGTCTCAAAAGAGCTTCAAAGGAAAACCACATAATCCAAGCAAGTTTGTAAAGTCTGGAAAGAATGCCCTGGTTTTCCAAAATACCATTTCTGCTACCATATCATAACCAATTCAAGTGTTTTCATAAGGTCTGGGATGTAGTAAGCACTCAATGGTTTAAAAAGTCTATCTTGGAGCCACCTCAATTACATTCGGCAATCTCATTCATTCAATAACTAAAATCAAGTTGGAATGTCAGAGCTGAGAACCACTAGAATGATAAAATTGAGAAAGTATGTCAAATAAACTGAAGTCCACCTGAAAATGGAAGCAGTGACATAAAACTAAGGAAGATAAAACTTTCAATGTAAAGTTTCAGACACTATATGAAACAGAAATACAGTAAAGCTTTAAATAGGTATCCAACCAAACTTTTATTGCAATCTACTTTTGGCAATAAAGGGAAAGTGACCATAAAAACTTTGATTAGGTTTTATTCAACAAAGCAGTTTTTTCATGAATGCTTAAAGTCAATGTATAGTCAGCTCAGTTTCCAGTATCAAGTTGAGTACCTCATCATAGATATTTATGCCAGAATGACAACAGTAAGGCATTGCAAGATGCTACATCATCTAAGATTAAACCATATTTTACATATTATCTTTAGGACAGTAAAGTATACTAATACTCTACAATAAATAAAGATTTAAAAATGTGTTGCTTAGCCCTTGTTGAACAAAATTCAATTATTAGCTTATTCTTTAAGTACTCCAGTTAATAAAGGTTTGTACTTCAAGAACTCTTAACTTTTCCAAAGATAAAAAAATTAGTTATATTTTTATGACAAAAATTAAGCTTAAAAGCACATTCACACTTGTCCTCAAAAACTTGTTTATGTCATATACAACTTCTGCCTGACAACATGGCTTTTATATGGCAAGAAGTCACATGTTGAACACAACTGGGGGTAAACCTCCCATCCCCACGTCCTCCAGAAAGCCACACTTGGCCTAGTGTAAAAGTTTTATTTTATTGCCATGCTACAAAATGTATGAAGTTGGCACTGGTAGGAAGAAATGAAGAACAAAAGGTGGAGAAGGACAGAGGGCAAAAACGATGCTGTTACATATACAACAAGGCTTTATTTTCATTAACAGTGGTTAAGTTCTTGCCAGAATTAAGGTTGTGAACCAAATTTAAGATGCTGATATGGAACAGCATTAAAACACAATTTATGCATAGTACAGTATCACTTCTATGGAATGTTTATAAAAGCAACCATTGGGGGCAAAATTCCTATTTCATATACAATTTGGCAATGGTAATACCACTGTTAAGACAATTTTTATGAAAGAAAAATTAAAAATCTAATTAGCTACCTTTATACAAAGTTGCTATATTTATGCCTTTATGTAGGAAAAAACATTTATAATGCAAATTAGGACATACAAGAATCTTACAATATTATACAATTAGATGAAAATAAAATGTAACATAAAATTTGTCTTTTATAAAATGTGTGTTTTGCATTTACTAATGCAACTGTGGCACACTGGTGACTACTGTACTATTAATACTAGTCTGTTGCATACTATAATTGTTCAATTGCCAGAGAATTACAGTTCTAGTGATGCTATGAAAGAATCGTGTTCTACCCCAAAATATGAGGAAGCAGGGATGGGGAACCAGGATGTAAAGAACAAGAAAAAAGGGGCTGGGAATGTGGCTTAGTGGTAGAGTGCTTGCCTAGCATGCATGCAGCCCTGGGTTAGATTCCTCAGTACCACACAAACAGAAAAGGCCGGAAGTGGTACTGTGGCTCAAGTGGTAGAGTGCTAACCTTGAGCAAAAAAGAAGGAAGCCAGAGACAGTGCTCAGGCCCTGAGTTCAAGCCCCAAGACTGGCAAAACAAACAAACAAACAAAAAGAACAACAACAAAAAACAGGAAAAAAGAGAGGGTGCTGGTTTGGGCAGAGTACACTGTGGGATGTCATAAAATATCTGTTAGTATTACAAGCCAAAACATTTTCTATACATTCTGTAATTTCGTACCAATGCCTTTATTAACATTTGGCAAACATCAAGGGGAAGGTAATAGTACCATATACCTCACACATCAAATATGAATGAGATGCCAATATATCAGTTACTTCTGAATGATGTCGCTGATGGTATGTCTGTTTTGAGAATATACATATATATATTTATACACACACTACACATTGCACAAAACATTTGGGCATTCTGAGTTAAAAGAACAGTACAGAGGGAACTGAGAAGTATTTTTAGCTTGCTAAAACCTTACTTTTAGGTAAATACATGGTGGCACATAATTGGAAAATTATGAAAACATAAGGCCCCTGTCCCATTTTTAACAGAACATTATTGAGGTACATTTTTATATTCTGTGCCACAGATTTCGGGGGAGTGGTTAGAAGATAAACACCAGCTTGACTAATTTTTATTACATTGTACTGGGATGGGGGGGGGGTCAACATTAATATAAGAACAAACCTTGCTTGGCAAATTTTCTAATGTCCCAAATGTGATCATTTCTGGATGTACTGGGAAGTGAAAAGCTTTTTGCTGAGTCTTCAAAGAGTAAAGTGCGTATCTCATCACTCCACAGCAACAGTAATAAAAGGAACTATTTGCCAATCTTCCTGGAGGGAGGGAAGGCACCATATTTTCACTTTTTAAAGGAAGATGAAACTGGGAAATAAAACACTCAGGAAAAACATACATAATATCCACTTCAAACTCTGGCCTGGGATAAATGTTATGATCTATATGGATAAAAGAGGAATGTATTTATTTGGGGGAAAATATGAATATGATTATTATTTCCAAAACCCAAAGTGGGGTAAAATGGTCTAACAACAGAACTGATTATTTAAAATTAGGCTTGCCTCAGATTTTCTGAGAAATTAGGACACATTATTTACCAATAAAATATCTCACTCTGAAATGTACCTAGTAATAGGTACATTCTTTCTGGACAGAGTTTAATGCCCACACAAAGAACAAGTGGTATTCTAAATGACTTTATTAAATTAGAACAAAGGTGATTTCCAGAAGACTAGAAATTAACACCAGCTGTATATTTCCTCTTAATAATCTATAGTACCCTAAAATCAAATTCTTAGCAGATAAATTGGTCCCATTTTTATTTTTAAACCACAAAGTATTTAATACATAAACTACACTGATTATAATTAGTTACCTAAAAAATATAAAAACTAGAATCTGGAGGAAAAAGTGAAAAGGACTGAGGGAAAGAATAAAGTATACAACCTCCCAAATGAATAAACAGATCAGCCCTTTCATTTGGAGATTAATATTCTGCCTTGAATTCTTATTACAAAGATAACCATGTGCATTGAGTCCATCAATACTCTTTCCACATTACAAAAACCATTACAGAAATTTGGCACAATTAGCAATCTACTCAGAAGAAAGGATAAATGGAACAATATATTAAACATTGAAATTGCAAACTGCATCAGGAAACTGAACATCTACGCCACTGCTCTTTTTAAGAGAACAGCCAACACTTTAGAAAGCACCAAGTTGGGGAGGGTGTGAAAATTCTGCTATGCTAATAAACCAATGGCACTGAAAATGATCAAGACACTTGCAATAATTTACTTTTTATAATGGTCCCACTCTTCTGTTCTGCTAATCCATTCACTGGTCCTAGGACTAGGTTATTTACTGAATAAATTCAATATTCTATGACATTTCACATTAACCTCAATTGCATCCGGTGGATCCAGATCATAATGTCAATGTTTCTCATATTTAGAAAAAACTGAAATATTTTGCAAAGTTACCTAACCTTCTTCCTAGTGTTAGAATTTGGAACATTCTTGATTTTTCCAAAAATTTAACATCTGAACTGTCATTAGTTTACACAAACTTCAGTGCATTTCAGACCCTAAATTATGACACAGTCTCAGTACTACAAGACTTCTACTGTACCTGCTATGCTGGTAACAATTTAACATTTCACTGAAATCAGAAGATAATCCAAGATCCAGTCATAAGAGAAAGGAGAGCAGAGCCAAAGAACACTGGAGTGGGCAGAGTATGACTACAGCCGTGATGCTGAGGAAATCCCTGCTAAAGTGCTGGGGGAGTGCCCACAGAAAAAACAGTACCTTTAGGGAACTTTGCATGTTAAAAGTATCGTTTTGTTTGGTTTTCTCAGCTACTAAACAGATCACCTATGGACACAAGTGAAATTTAACATTGAGAGAATGTTTTATCAACTTGAAAAGTAAACAGCATATAAATAAATACTGGACAAGGGCAACCCTGTTATTTAACAGTAAGTTCCAAATGAACCTTCAAAACCATAATTGGACAAAAATGCAAACTAACAATGAACATATAATCCAATTTTAAACTATATACAAACTTAAACATCTTAAGTCAAAAAAGTCATTAAGTATCAAAATAAGATAACCCAAACACCAAAGAAAAAAACTAAAGGTAAATGGGAATCTATGGCACAAATGCCTCCAGAAAACAATTTGTTGTCAATAAACTATAGGACAGAAATGTCAAGATATCATGGTTTCAATTTTCCAATGTTTTTGGGTAAAGTGACCTGAGACTGATTCCTATTGTAATTCTGAGTAACATATCTACACATGCCCTTCAAATGACATAATGAGATGAGTAAACAAAATCTTGTCTCGCCTGCATGCCCGCCTGGTGGCCGGCCTAACCACCTGCCTTTCAACATGCCAGTAGCAAACCATCTTCATGACATGGGACTCTTTCTAATAACACTGAAGGCTAAGGAGCTGACTGGTATAAAAAGGTATATTTTTTTGTTTCCTTTACATGTGTTTTGGCTCAAGTCAAAAAGCCTTTAATAATGAAATAAAGGATTCCTCGTGTTACATGCTGGAGACCCCATACTGCAAAGAATGAATCTACAAATATTACTTTCAAAGCCTAAAGTTATCTGTTAGCAATATACATTACCAAGAGGCTTTAAAAAGGTTTGAAATCCTAACCATGACGTAGACATGAAAGGTATGTGTAAGTCTAGGATATTGAATAAAAGTCAACCAGCATGTCATTCACTTCAACTCTCATGTTAAATAGGCACTGTGAAAATGGAAATGCTGCTATACAATAATGAGTAGTAATAATGAACTTAGTGTTAAGGAGTACCTGCTCTACATTAATTCCCTTTAATTATAGATGTTCATGAAATATTCAGAAAATTTTTTGTAAGTCTATAAAAGGAGTGTAGAAATGAAAATGAAGCACTTGCATCTTCATCTTTCAAACTTCACAAAGGTGCAAACAACATGATGCTTTCCAGGCTCACATAGGCAGATCAGTACTATTATGTCTAGTTTTCCTAGATGTACCATCATCTCGTGGAAGGGCTTTCTGCAAATTTGACATGGCAGCAGTTCTCTCGATGTCTATCACAGCATACAGCTCTGTGCGCCTGGTAGGTGTTTGTGGAAGGGGAGTGGTAGGTGTTTTTGGAGTCTGAGGGTTGTCAGAGTCACTGCCACCTTCCAAATCAACCTGTATGTAATTCAGCTGCCTGTGTTCTAAACTCGGGCGTCTGATATCAAAGTTAAAGACTGTTGGTGTACAGTCCCGACGCCGTGAATAGTCTATTTTGTGAGCACTTGCCGGCACGGATACATTCTCTGTATTTACATAGTTATGCATTGGGTCTAGATTATTATGGTAGCCATTTAGAGATGGGGTCTTTGGTCCTAAAGTGTCATCTTCATCTCTACTTAGCTTGCGAGCTTCCCAAACAGGAGGCAAGGATGGTAAATTTTCATAGTTTAATAATGCAGTTCTTCTCTGAGCTGAGTTGTTGATATTCTGGGTATCTGAAGTACTGGTGGATGTCAGACGACCTCTCCTGACCCCTGAGGCACTAGGAATAGATAGCCCATTTATATTTTCATATACCAGTTTGTTAACAGAGGGTGTGTCTCTTCGTTCATCACTGTCATAGCCAGTGTCCCATTCGGTACTGTTTGCAGCACTTCCACTAACTTGATCTCTTCCAAGCTGCTCCAGTTTCTCTTTTTCCATTAATTGCTTCTGAACAGGGGTTGGTCCTAAAACAAATTTGACTCCTTCAGGTTCAAGGAGAATTTGAGGGTCTCTGTCTTCAATATTACTTGGTTCTTCTTTTGGTGTGTTGCTTTCAGCATTAGAAACCCTGGACTCCAATGGGACATGCACACTTGCACGATTTTTCCGCTCTTCTTGCACACCTGTAGTGTTAACATAGGTATGTACCTAAAATGAAACAAAATGAATCAGAACTTGTTTTAAAAACAAAATTAGCATGACCACATGGAGTTAACTTTATTTTATTTTATGCTTTTTGGATTTTTGAGATAGTGTATCACTGCCCAGGTTGCTCTCACTCATGATCTACCTGCCTGCCCCTCCGAAGTGTTAGGATTTCGGGGACATCACCACTCCCAGCTTCTGTCAGTTCGTTTTATAAACTCTTCCTCCCCCTTCCTGAGCTGGTATGAACTCAGGGTTTCTAGCTCTTAGTTGGCTTTTTCACTTAAGGTTAGCACTCATCACTTTAGTCACATTGTCACTTCTGACTTTCTGTTGGTTAAGTAAATGTAAGAGTCACAGAATTTCCAGGCTGACTTTGAACTGCAATTCTCAGATCTCAGCCTCTTGAGTAGTTAGGATTACAGGCATATGCCATCAATACCCAGCTTTACTTTCTTCTTAAACTTTACTTGAAAATATTTGCACTTGTTTTACAACCCAAGAAAAGGGGGAATGGGAAAAACTAATGTAAAAATGTCTTCCTAATTTGGTTTAAAAAAACCAACAACTTTCAAGTAATAATTGTTGGAACATGAACAACATTCTGAAAACAAAAACAAAATTAAGAATGAAATTATCTCTTCAATTCTAGAAATTTTCATCAGTGCATTGAAACATGATTGAGAATAAGAAATATGCACTGAAAAGACCAATTTTTATCATTTACTGATGATCTCACTGTATGAACCAAAAAACCCTGTTTAAGAGTTCTGAGAAGGGCAGGGGATATGGCCTAGTGGCAAGAGTGCTTGCCTCGTATACATGAGACCCTGGGTTCAATTCCCCAGCACCACATATACAGAAAATGGCCACAAGTGGCGCTGTGGCTGAAGTGGAAGAGTGCTAGCCTTGAGCAAAGAGAAGCCAGGGACAGTGCTCAGGCCCTGAGTCCAAGCCCCAGGACTGACCAAAAAAAAAATAAGAGTTCTGAGAAGCATATAGATATAAATGCCACATAACGAGGTTAGAAGACTGGTAGTTTGGAGAGAAAAAAATAAGTGTTTGGAAATATATACATAAAATTGTACTGACTCAAGTATACGCCAGAAAATGCATGCTATTTCCTTAATTGCCCAACACAAAAGTAATTTACAGTGAGTTAAAAAATCAAACTGAGGGCTGGGGATATGGCCTAGTGGCAAGAGTGCCTGCCTCATATACATGAGGCCCTGGGTTCGATTTCCCAGCACCACATATACAGAAAATGGCCAGAAGTGGCACTGTGGCTCAAGTGGCAGAGTGCTAGCCTTGAGCAAAAAAAAAGAAGTCAGGGACAGTGCTCAGGCCCTGAGTCCAAGCCCCAGGACTGGCCAAAAAAAAAAAAAAAAATCAAACTGAATTAAATCTTCAAGTATTAAAACAGTACTACTCTAACTCCATACAATTATTATTATTTTTTTTTTACAAGGTGACAAAAAGACAGTTTTATTGGGGAAGTAAAAAGTGAACAAAAAGTGAACCGACCGGCCTTGGTCGCAGCCCGGACTCGGGAGCCGAAACTGCTGACCACGTGTGCAGGATCAGGGCCCAGACTCGGGAGCTGGGACCGACTGCACTTGTGCAGCCCAGACTCGGGAGCTGGGACCGCCTCTATCCATACAATTATTATTCCTGTAATTTATACAGAAACACATGCGTACTTGTTCCTCAGCCACAAGCAAAGGATGTGTAGATTCTTCACCAACTGAAGGTAAGCGAGCACTTCCCACAGAAGGATGTCTGCTTGAAGGATGGGATGAAGCATCTCCAAACGAGGGATATCTGGGGTATCCATTAGGTAAGTTCTGAGCAGCAAAACCTGGAGCTGAGTTTTTGTTTATTGGTTTAAAAGGAAGACGGGATACAGAAATAGGGAAGAGAAAACCAAAATTAATAAGACCCTAATTTGCACTGAAGATAAAAAAAAATGACAATATGGGAATATGGCCTAATGGTAAGAGAGTGCTTGCCTCAAATACATGAAACCCTGGGTTTGATTCCTCAGCACCACATATATAGAAAAAGCCTGAAGTGGCGCTGTGGTTCAAGAGGTAGAGTACTAGCCTTGAGCAAAAAGAAGCCAGGGACAGTGCTCAGGACCAGAGTTTAAGCCCCAGGACTAGCAAAAAAAAAAAGAAAGAAAAGAAAGAAAGACAGACAAACATTGGCAAAACATACAGAAATTAGTGTACAACAACAGTCTCAACCACATTTCATTCATTCATACATTGTTGAAAATTAAACAGGGCCTTAAACATGTGAGGCAAGCACTTTATCACTGAGCTACATTCCCAGTCCTTCACTCATACTCTAGATAATATGGGGTACTCATATTAAAAATACTTAAAATACAACTATAATCGACTGTTTTTTCAAAAAGTTATACTTCTATTAACCAATGGTGAATTGTATTATTATAAATATCCACAAACTATATAGCATATGTATGTTGTTCTTCCAAATATGAGAGAGAAACTGGCTACTTACTTGTAGGTGTTCGAGGTGTTCTAGGGACTTCCAATTCTGTCTGATGATTATTCCTTTCTACAACTGGCTCTTCTACCACATTTATACTGTTATTTTGCATAATCTCTTGCAACATGTTAAATAATTCTTCTGCACGGGCACATTTAAAGGCAAAAATTCCTACAAATAGAAACCAAATGGAAAAAATGGCAACCATACCCTTATAAAAGCTAGAAGAACACATGTCAAAGAACAAAACTGTCAAGTTGTTATGTGCCAACAGCCAGAAAGGCCTTTTAAATAAATTTCTGGTAAATGATACTTCTTGCTTCAAATATAACTACAAAATTTAACCACATAATTTCCATTTGTCTAAGGAAAAGGTCCCCAAACAAATGAAACTAAACAAGATTTGCACAATTATTCTAATCTGCTTTTAATAGCAGGAGGACCCCAACTCACAACTAAGAAGGCCATCATTTACCACTGAACAGGCCCATACGAGGGGTTATATAATTATTATCTTGCTTATTGTTATAATTCTGTAAGACAGATATTACTGTTTGTTTTTTGTGAAGCTCAAGGCCATGCAAGTTAGTATGTAACAAAAAGCAAACAAAATAGTGTTTTATTTGACTCCAATGTTTAGGTTCAATGTAATGATACCAGTAATTTATTGAAAATCCTGAAGTTTAACACAAGCCAAAATGTCTGCCATAGACAATATGCTTAATAAATGAATACTGTACAGAGTTTATTTTCTCTTTTCTTACAACCTGTCTCCTTGAGGAATTTTCTTTCAGGGGAAAAAAAGATGTTAATTTTAACACTGCATGTAGGATAACTGACAGAACAATATTTCAAATGGTATTTGGAGATAATAAAGGCTTTACTTACCTTGTCCAGTTTGACACCTCCGCCCACTTTCAAAAGAGAAAAGATTTGAGTCATAGCCATAGCGGCGCAGGCAGAGGTAGTGCCATTTTACTGAGTCACGCTTGCGGGTGTATAAAATCAGTTCTGTATCTGTAAGTTCCATTATGCCAGAACCTAACTCATTCCCATCATCATCTACATTAATAACCTTAAAAAAAGAAGATGGAAATAATTTCATCAATTTGTCAGGAAAATGCAGATACAATTTAGTTCAGTCAGCCATTTATTTACTCATTTGTTAGTATAATAGCTAGTTTATATCTAAAAAAACAATCTAAAAGGAATTTGTACATTGGAGAAGCAAGATATATAAGCAAAGTCAACATCACAAAATGGTGTACATGGACTGGGAATATGGCCTAGTGGTAAAGTGCTTGCCTTGTATACATGAAGCCCTGGGTTCATGAGCCCTGTGGCTCAGCTCCACAGATATAGAAAAAGCCAGAAGTAGCGCTGTGGCTCAAGTGGTAGAGTATTAGCCTTGAGCAAAAAGAAACCAGGGACAGTGCTCAGGCCCTGAGTTCAAGCCCCAGGACTGGCAAAAGACAAAACAAAACAAAACAAAAATGATGTACAATAACTTCACATATAAATGCAATGGAGGATGCAGAAGACAGAAATTAGGGGCATAATTAATTTAATTTTGGAAGGAAATCAAGAGGGAAAATCTGGTACTCAAGATGTAGGATACAATATGAAGATGTGATATTAAAATAGAACAAAGAAGGTACATTTTAAAAAGACAAAATTAAGAATGGCACATGTTCATGTTAAGGAAAGGACTTACATTGCTAAGCTTCAGAAAAATGCTAAAGACAAAGAATAACAGATAAAATCTATGGAGAAGTTATTATTCCCCTGGAGCAGGGCAAAGTGCTTTGCATTTTTTCCCCCATATAATTCTCTTAAATCCTAGAATTCAGGTTTCCACTATACAAAAATGGAATAGATTTAGTGCTAATGTAACCTGCCCAAGGTCACGAAGCTGTGAGATAACAGGTTTATGGGTTTATGTGATCTGGAGGCTATGACTTACAGCACACTGAAGTCACATCAGGAGACACTAAATTGCTAAGGGTGTGTTTTGCCTATTTTAACAAACAGGTTTATCGGTAAAGGAAGATTAATTTGGTGACGACCAAAATGAAGGATTACAGGCTGACTGAAAGTAGAGTACAGTTAGGAAATGAAGCCACGCATGACAGTACAAGTCTGTAATACCAGCACTTGAGACTGAGGCCAGCCTGGGCTATACATAGCATGTTCCAGACCATCCTGGAGTATACAGTGAGACACTGTCTCAAAAACAAAAACAACAAAGTATTTATTATTAGAAAATTATTTAGGCATGTATGACGATAATTGCTGAAAAGTAGTCCTATGAACTGGATCTTAAGTGTTTCCCAAAGGCCTAAGTGCTGGGAGGTGATAGAATCTTTAATCCAGACTGGTGGTAAGTATTCTCATTATTGGGGTGTTTTTTCAAAAGGGTACAGAGGGATCCCAGCCACTTCCTCTTCTGGTCCTGGCCATAAAGGGTACACCTTTATTTCCCTCTCCATACATTTCCACAAGGTGTGCTATCTTGCCACAGATCCCAAATAATGGAAATAATGGACCATAAACTGAAATCTTCAAAACTAGGTACCAAATAAACCTTTTCTCAATATTAAGTCGATTTATCTCAGGCATTTGTTGTAGTAACAGAAAGCTAATGGGTGACGAGGAAACTGAAAAGGTACTAGAATACTTGGACACGAAGGACCAAACAAAATATAAAGAAGATTTTACTTTTTGTCTTCCCAACACTTCATGTGTTGGAGGCTTAGTCATAAATGTGGCAGTGCTGGGATGGTGGGACCTTTAAGGGGTGGGACATAATGGGAGGTACTTAGGTCACTAGGCCATGCAGTCACTCTTCAGATCATTAACTAAGAGGATTAATCATTCTTGTGTATGCTGCCACCACTGAGATATTATCTACTATGAAATGATGCAGTGAAATGCCGTTTGGACTTTACCTTTTAAGCTTCTAAAAGTATGAGTTAAGTAAACCTCTTTTCTTTATAAATACTCAGCCTCAAGTATCTCATTATAGTCACAGAAAATAGACTATAGTTCCATACTGTAAGGAACAAATGTCATCATTTATTCAAGTAAAGAAAGGCAAAGTGAAGAAAGAGAGGGGGAGATAAAAAGGTCTAATGGTGAAAGGAAGGAGGTAAGCTATATTAACTGAAGCATAAGGAATTCATCCACCTACACAATGAGATACATAGCTCATTTGGTTTTACTGACCTTAAATTTGTTCCGATGGCTATCCGGGACAGTATCTTTATCTGGACAGCTACAACAGCTACCCATGGCTTCTTCAGAAGACCATGTGAGCACTACATGAAAAGTAATTTGAAGAAAATTACTAGATGTAGGATAGAAAAAGTGTAAAACAGAAAAAGATACTACAAATCATCTAATACAACCATAATATTTTGATACAGAAAAGTAATAAATGGCTTAAGCTAGATTCATACAACTAATTGATCAATTTCTCTTAGTGATAACAATAAATATTGCAAAGCAGATGTCACAATAATCTCAAATTTCCAGTTTAATTATATAAAGATAGGCCTAAAGTTACCTTTAAAATAAATCAACTTACAATCTCATGTATACTATCTAAATAATTATGATTGTTTAAGAGTTAATCTAAGCATTAATGTGTTATGCTTTATTAAGAATGTCCTGGACTTCCTTAAAAAATAATACCAAAGGGCTGGGGATATAGCCTAGTGGCAAGAGTGCCTGCCTCGGATACATGAGGCCCTAGGTTCGATTCCCCAGCACCACATATACAGAAAACGGCCAGAAGCGGCGCTGTGGCTCAAGTGGCAGAGTGCTAGCCTTGAGCGGGAAGAAGCCAGGGACAGTGCTCAGGCCCTGAGTCCAAGGCCCAGGACTGGCCAAAAAAAAAAAAAATAAATAAAATAAAATAATACCAAAAGGATGCCAGACTTCTGGTTTAGCAGATAGTTGGGGTTTTGTTACTCATTGTTATGTGCCTCATGAGACAAAAGCTGATTAGTAAATAACACAACTTCAAATTCAGAACAGTACATTAATTAGAATAAGCCCAACTCAGATTTCAAGAAGTAATGTAACACAGAATATGGGCAGACCTGATATACCATGTCTAATTAAACCTTCTTTTTTTTTTTTGACAAGGGGTAGGAGGTGGGTGGGTCCTGGGGCTTGAACTCAGGGCATGCTTTTTCTCTCAAAGTGTGTGCTCTACTACTTGGGCCACATCTCCACTTCTGGCTTTTTGGTGGATGACTGGAGTTCAGAGTCTCAGACTTTCCTGCGTGGGCTGGCTTTGAACTACAATCCTCCGATCTCAGCCTTCTAAGCAGCTAGGATTACAGGTGTGAGCTACTAGCACCTGGCCAAAGCATTACTTCTAACTAGGAAAAGAATTTGAACAAATGTGATCCTTAATGCGTGGGAGGGAAGAAGCACAGGAATTACATAACATAAATCTGGTTAGAATGTAAAATTTGGAACCAGGGGCCTGTAATCAGCCCGTACTCAAAGGCTGAGATCTGAAGATCCAGGTTCAAAGCCAGCCCAGGCAAGAAAGTTCATAAAACTCTCATCTCCAATTAACTACCAAAAAGTTGGAAGTAGGACTGTGACTCAAGTAGAACATCAGCCTTGAGCAAATTGAGCAAAAAAGCTAAAGGCCATTGCCCAGGCCCTAAGTTCAAGACCCAGGACTGACATACACATGCACAAGAAAAGGTAAAATTTGCCAAATGAGGGTCCTGGGGGCACTATTAGAATAATAGCCTGTCATGAGACTTAACAGAGGATGGAGGCCAACATACAGCTTACTTACTAGCTGTACTCGGGGTCAGAGGAGAGACAGTTCAACTGACACGGGCCAAAGGATAAGGAAATTAAAGGATGTTGGTAATGAAGGAGTTTAAAGTGATGGATTATCAGACCTGGTCAGGGAAGAAGAGGGCAGCTACCAAATTAAAATATGCGGTGGGGGGGGGGGGGGAAGAGAACACCAAATAAGGGTTAGAATCAGGAAGTAAGGCTGCTGGAACACAGGTTCATCTTCCAAGTTTTGAAGGGAGGCTTTTTTGTTGTTATTGGTTGTACCAGTTCTGAGGCTTGTGCTAACTCAGGGCTTGTGCACTGTCTCTGAGCTCTTTTGCTCAAGGCTACCACTTGAACTACAGCTCCACCTATGGCTTTCTGGTAGTTAATTGGAGATAAGCATGTCTCACATTTTCCAGTCCCAGATGACTCTGAACCACAATTCTCAGCTATCAGCCTCCCGAGTAGCTAGGATTATAGGGCAGGAGGATTTTCCCCCCTGAAAGCTGAGGACCAAATTCAGGAATTTGCACTTGCCAAGCTTTTTCACTCAGCACGCTACCACTTGAGCTACAGCTCCACTTCTAAGCTTTTTAGTGATTACTTGGAGATATGAATTTTAAGGATTATCCTGCCTGGGATAGCTTCAAATCTCAATCCTCAGATCTCAGCCTTCTGAGTAGCTAGGATTACGGGTATGAATCACTGGCCCACAGTATGGAGTTAGTTTTTAAAGTAAATTTAAACTTACCTAGATCTGGCCATTAATATTCTTAGTCTCTGTTGCTGCATCAGGAGTTTACACATATTTCAAAATACCATGTCTTCTTTGTTTGCTGAAACCTGGAAGTAGTATCAGAATTTTTTGTTTCAAAAGAATTCATTTCTTTTTAAGATGGTAATTTTCCCTATTAGACTTCTGGAATTACTACTCCAAAGGCTGAAATAAAGGACTGAATATATAAAATCAACCTTTAAAATAGGACATATTACAATTCCTTTCCAAAATAAAAAAGTAAAAAACAATAGTCTCAACAAGTTCCACGTTTCTTTCTGGCTTCTCCACTACAGTGATGTCACTGTACAACTCAACTTTTTTTCCCCCAGTCATGGGGTTTGAACTCAGGGCCAGGGCACTGTCTCCAAGCCTTTTCGCTTTTTTACTCAAAGCTAGCACTCTACCACTCTGAGCCACAGTGCCACTTCCAGTTTTCTGGTGGTTAATTGTTAAGAGTCTTATGGACTTTCTTGCCTAGGCTGGCTCCAAACCATGATCCTCAGATCTCTGCCTCTTGAGTAGCTAGTATTTATAGGCATGAGCACCAAAATCTGGACACATTTAATTTTTTAAATATTGGTACTGACACTTGAACTCAGGGTCTGGGCTCTGTCGCTTAGTTTTTTCCCTCAAGGCAGGCCACAGCTTGAGCTATAATTCCACTTTTATAGCTTTTTGGTGGTTAACTGTAGTTAAAAGAGTCTCACAGATTTTCCTGCCTGGGCTGGTTTCAACTTGCCATCTTCAGATCTCAGCCTCCTAAGAAGCTAGAATTACAGGCATGAGGCCTTGGCGCCCAGCAACTCACTTCTTTATACATATGTCCTCAGCCATAAAATAAGGGGCTAAATCACCTACAGTTCTAAAGTACTATTTTAGCCAGGCGCAGACTAACTCTCTTGGCAATTTTTTCGAAACCTCACTGTCATTTATCCTGAAGCACACTCCTTAGAATCTACCCGTTGTATTTTCTATTCTACAAGATTCCCCAGAGCTAGATGAGGAAAAAGTCCATCAATATAAAAATAGATGGTAAGGAAAAGCATTCCTCAGTGTCTGAAGGTAAGCCTAATTACAATATACATTTGGAATTTTTTTGGTCAATTTATTCTACAACTGAAAAAAAATAACAGTCACTCAGAGAGGCACTCACTCATATGTATTGAATGTTTATGCCATACCGTGACTGTTAAAGACTACAGGTAGAGTCTTACTTCAACCGACACAAAAACCAGAGTCAACAAGTAGGATATCCAAAATGAATACTTCCAAAATCATGTACCCAAACACAATTACTTATTTCAGATCTGGATTTTACATAATCAGCATGTGAGATGCTTGCTTACATATTGGTGAGTTGCTGCTACAATCTCACTTAAGATGGGTAGCAATCTAGTTCCTCTTCTATAGTGTACCTATCATGCTTTACCTTTTTCTTAAAAAACTGCCCAGGGATAAGCTAACTCTACCACAAACAAATTCTCTTATGTGACTATGCATTATCTTCATTCATCTCTCTCTCTTTCCTAAAAGCTTTTAGTCAGGGGCTGGGAATGTGGCTTAGTGGTAGAGTGATTGCTTAGCATGCATGAAGCCCTGGGTTCGATTCCACAGCACCACATAAACAGAAAAGGCCAGAAGTGACACTTAAGCACAGAGAAGTTCAGGAACAGAGCCCAGGACCTGAGTTCAAGCCCCAGGAGGAGGCTCCCCTTCCCCCCCAAAAAAGTTTTAGCCAACTTGGGAAAATCTGTCTTTATTTCACTTACGGGCATGCTCCAACCCATATTGGGAAATGAGTTTAAGGATAGTAAATAGAATTAAGAGAAATGGGAACCGCTGGGGCCTAGTAGCTCATGTCTGTAATCCTAGCTATGTAGGAGGTAGAGATCATGTGCATCCAAGTTTAGGGACAGTCTGGACAAAAAAGTTACCAAGACTCCATGTCAACCAATAAACAGCTGGTTACGGTAATGCCAGCTTGTCATCCTAGCAATGGAGCAAACATTAACAGGAAGGCTCACAGTCCAAAATAAGAACTGGGTATATGGCTCACATAGCAGATAGCTTGCCTAACAAGTGTGAGGTCCTAAGTTCACCAGTACCTCCAAAAGAAGGAAGAGGGACAGAGGAAAAAGGGATGGGTCTACAACTGAAAAAAAATTTAAATAAAATAAAAAGCTCTACAATTTAAAATGAAGTTAAACAGAATCAGTGTACCCATGAATAGCCCTTGATCTCCATTTGGAGCTCTATAAAATTCTTATTCTGATTTCTTTTTGAAGATCAGTATTCATCAGTTTATTTTTAAATTATTTTATCTACTAGTAAGGCCAAGATAATATAGAGGTTTTTTTTCTTGCTTTTACTATTTTTCACTACAAATAATACAGCATTGTCAGACATTATTTGTGATTTAAAAGCTTTTTGTGCCTCATTCAAAGTATATTTTCTACATGAAAACACATTCTGAGTTCCACACTAAAGCCCTTCTTGGTATAAACGTAAGTCAATGGACCATGTATGTCCTGCCTTTGATTGGACTATGGATGACTCAGAAACTCTCCATTTCTTAACCACCTTTGGTTTCTCCCCACCGTTGGACAACCAAGAACCAAGAGGTAATTTGGAGGTAGAAAGAGGGAAAGAGATGGTTATAGACACTGTAATAGAGTTATAGTACTTTGGCTTTAACATGGGCATTTTTCTATTAAGTATACACACACACACACACACACACACACACACACACACACACACACACATACATAGCATGTAATGATTACTCAAAAAGAACACCACAATTTTACCAAGAAAATACCAAGAGGCTGAGAAATACTGTTAACTACAATTCTACTTTGCTGCAGCAAACTGATTTTCCTTTTTTGGTCTGAGACTCGGACTCAAAACTCATTAACTGGCATTTTAGTCAGTGGCTGGTACTCTACCAATTGAGCCATGACTGCAACCTCAAAAACTGACTTTTTTAGTTCCTTACTATGTGCTAGATAAACATAAAGTCATTTG
Source organism: Perognathus longimembris pacificus (assembly GCF_023159225.1). Lineage (NCBI taxonomy): Eukaryota > Metazoa > Chordata > Mammalia > Rodentia > Heteromyidae > Perognathus > Perognathus longimembris. Next base: position 36,329,241 of record NC_063161.1, read on the forward strand.
GATGATCTCATTATTCCAAAGCCAACCTTATAAGATAGACATTACCATTACTTTTGTAGTCTAAGTGAGGAACGCAAGGCTTTGAAAGTTTAGATAACTCCAGGCCAACAGTTAATCAGAAGGAGAGCCAGGCTTAAATCCCAATCTGACTCTAAAGCACTGGCTTCTATTAATACATGTAAAAAACTTTAACATGTTTAGCATACAGTAAACATATACATATATATGGACACACACATATATATATAACAGTAATTCATCATGACATACAACATAGTGTCTATATTTCTTCATTTACAGCATTAGGACATCTGTTTCATAATTATTATGAAAACCAAATAAATTTTGGTTATAAAGACATTTAGAAACACATATACTCTTAAAAAACAAAGAATTTTCTTATCACCACTCTAGGTAAAGCCCATTTCTTATACAAATGGACATTTATATCATCAGCACAGAAAACCTAGAACTTAAGTATCATCCTTATAACAAGCACTGTATGAATTTAGCACAGCTGTCTTAATTTGAATGATTCCTGCAGGATGACAAGCAAATAGAACACTGAACTTTATTCACAAGAATGACTATATATTTGGTGCTTAGAAAGGTATATTTGCTTTCTCATGTTCACTAGCACTAAGGGTGAATTTGACTTATACACAGTAATTTTGTTTAAACATAGCCAGGACAAAATATATAGTTAGAAGCAAGGAAACACACTAAATATTAGGCATAGCTAACAGCCAAGTTAAATTACATTAAAGCTATCAAGAGAATGGCACCCTCAAATTGTCCTGTTTTTGTGTCTGCATAGCTATTAAAAAAATACTAGGTAATCCACTGCTTTAACATCATTTTTAAAATCCATAAACTTTGCTTTTCTGTTAACACTGATCAAATTTTTTATTATTGATATATTCTGAGGAAGGAGTTAGGAAAGTATAGTTTCTATGTCAGCTTAATTGAGCATTTCTAAGTAATTGTCAGTGAATATACTTGCTGTTGTTTTTGTGTTTTTTGCCAGTCCTGGGCCTTGGACTCAGGGCCTGAGCACTGTCCTGGGCTTCTTTTTGCTCAAGGCTAGCACTCTGCCACTTGAGCCACAGCGCTACTACTGGCCATTTTCTATATATGCGGTGCTGAGGAATCGAACCCAGGGCTTCATGTATATGAGGCAAGAACTATACCACTAGGCCATATTCCCTAGTGAATATACTTGTATCTGCCATTCCTAAACAGACTTTTCTTCCAAGTTTTTTAGCCTGAGGGTAAATTTTTTGCTTGTTTTTTTAAAATTTTGTTGCAGTGCTGGGGGATTAAATCCCAGGACTCACACATACTAGAGCAGGCATTCAACTGCGTGGCTACATCCCCCCTACCCCTCTTACTTTAACTTTTTTATATATCTTACAAATCACCTCAGTATACATTAATTTATATTTTGCAAACTCTTTATATCTAGTCTAAATCCCCTGTACTGAAAATTAGACCAGGTTCTTCTCATTTGTCTTCTCCATGAGACAACTAATGGATGATCAAGAAAGATTAAGCACATATTTACAAATATTTAAAGTTTCACCAATGCATTATTCTATAGGTAAATATAAAATGTAAGTATTCTACTTTACACATAGCTATTTGAGTTAAGCTAACAAAAAGTTACTCTGTATAAAGTACCTTGTAAATAGCTATCAACATTAAGGAAATAAAAAAATCAATTAAGGGCTGGGAATGTGGCTTAGTGGTAGAGTGCTTGCTTGCCTAGCATGCATGAAGCCCTGAGTTCAATTCCTCAGTACCACATAAATGGAAAAGGCTGGAAATGATGATGTGGCTAAAGTGGTAGAGTGCTAGACGTAAGCAAAACAAGCTCAGGGACAGTGCTCAAACCCTGGGTTCAAGCCCTCGGACTGGCAAAACAAAACAAAACAAAACAAAAAATAATTCTCGGGCTGGGAATATCGCCTAGTGGCAAGAGAGCTTGCCTCCTATACATGAGGCCCTGGGTTCGATTCCCCAGCACCACATATACAGAAAACGGCCAGAAGTGGCGCTGTGGCTCAAGTGGCAGAGTGCTAGCCTTGAGCAAAAAGAAGCCAGGGACAGTGCTCAGGCCCTGAGTCCAAGGCCCAGGACTGGCAAAAAAAAAATTTTTTTTTAATTAATTCTCCATCCACACAAAGCGTTCAGTAAGTATCTTTCTTTCTTTCTTTCTTTTTTTTTTTTTTTTTTTTTGAGAACTGAGCTAAATACTCAGCTTTCTCTGGTTCCCAAGGGAGGAAAATAGGGAAATGAATACTTGGCAGAGCCACTCACCTATGTTTAGGTGTTGTGAGAATATTTAACTCATAGTACAAGGGAAGACAGACTCATCAAAGAAAGCTTCCTGGGAAAGGTAATCCCTAAATTGACTTCTGAAAGATAGGAATTAGCTAGGTTAAGTTCAGAATCAAGACGAATTCATTAAAAAAATTCAAGCAAAACAAACAAGACCAAAAAGGAAAAAAAAAACACAATAACATGTTTTACTCCAAGAATGGGCACACTAGTTCTGTGGAGTTAGCATGTAGGTACATGGGAGAGTATTACAAGATAGGTAGGAAGACAGGCACAAGACCATTTCATAAAGGGGCAAGTCTGTACTACTCATATTTTCCATTAGCATCTTTAAAGACATCACTGATATCCTACCAAAATATTTTTCTACAGAGGCAGAAAATTTAGACAATTTAACTCAATACTGATAAGAATAAAACAACATTGTTTTATTATCTGTGGTGATCAAAATCTGGCTGAGACACATAATCCAATTTGGTATATAAAAAAATAAACATTCTCCTCTGTGAGCAACTATATTTGCAGTATCATCACAGGATGATGGTCTGTACCTAAGATTTCCTTCCATTCTGCACCTACAAATGCTATCCCTCATTTTTTGTTGTTGTTGTTTGTATGTGCCAGTCCTAGGGCTTGAACTCAGAGAAAGGGCATTGTCGCTTAGTTTTTCATTCAAGTATAGTGCTCCACCACTTGAACCAGAGAACCACTTCTGGTTTTTTGCTGGTTAAATGGAAATAAAGAGGATCATAGATTTTCCTGCCCAGGCTAGCTTCAAACTGCAATCCTCAGATCTCAGCACCTTGAGTAGCAAGGATTATAAATATAAGCCACTGGTATTTCCAAAACTATTGAATAAGTAAACTGTATAAAATAAAATTTAATATAAATCCGTTTTTCAAAAATCAGTCAGATCTTGTGTTCACTGTTTAAAGAGCATAAGCTGGGGGAAAAAGTCCTTAAGGCTGGCACAAAACAACATAAAAAAGAAACTTTAAGAATATAAGATGACAAAAGTGTTCATGATAGACTGAAGCAGGAAAAAAGAAGTTATTAAAAATAGGTTACTAAATGTACAGGTGCTAGGTAGAGGTATATATAGGACGTATGGTACAATCTTTGCAACTTTTCTGTGATTCTAAAATTGTTCTTAAAAACATTTATTAGAGGCTGAGAATATGGCTTAAGTGGTAGAGTGCTTGCCTTAGCATGTATGAAGCCCCCTGGGTTTGATTCCTCAGCACCACATAAACTGAAAAAGCCAGAAGTGGGGCTATGGCTCAAGTGGTAGAGCTCTAGCCTTGAGCACAGAGAAGCTCAAGGATTGAACCCTGAGTTCAAGCCCCAGGACTCTCTCTCTCTCTCTTTCTCACACACACACACACGCACGTGCACGCACACACACGCACATAAATTGGAAAAATTGCTCTTCACATGAACTAGCAAATTTAAGAAGATTTCAATTGCCTGGGGATATGGCCTAGTGGTAAGAGTGCTTGCCTCCCATACATGAAGCCCTAGGTTCGATTCCCCAGCACCACATATACAGAAAATGGCCAGAAGTGGCGCTGTGGCTCAGAGTGGTAGAGTGCTAGCCTTGAGCAAAAAGAAGCCAGGGACAGTGCTCAGGCCCTGAGTCCAAGGCCCAGGACCGGCCAAAAAAAAAAAAAAAAATGAAGATTTCAATTTAAAACTGTAACACTTAACACTTTACACTTTGGATTTTTTTCTGAGTTTCTCCCATAAAATACATATGGCAAGCAAAAAGATAAAAATAAAAACTAGATGAAGACATTGTAACGTGTCAGCATCAATTCACTTGACAGAAAACCATTTTCCTACTTTACATATAGTGCAAATTATCTCTATAATCAACTTACTAACAGAAGAATATTCAAAACCATACTTACTAAACATTTCTTTAGAAAGAAAAACTAAAAATATCCACATAGAACGAAATGAGACTACAACACTAGGTTAGAGCAGTGTGAAGAACACAGTAGCAAAACGAAATGCTGGAGGCATTTAAGTAGGCAAACTTAATTAGTAAATGCTGGACATAGGGCAAACTGCAGAATATAACACAGTCTTAGATACTCAGAATTTGTGCCTTAGAAAGATGTGGTGAAAATCCTTATAATACAAAGTTATACAACCTAGTTTTTTCCCAAACAAAAATAATATATTTAGAATAATGTATCTAGTACACATCTGCCCTAGAGGTTGCAGAGACACAGTGTCTTCAATATCAATCACAACACGTTTTTTAATCCCTTTCTCCTTTCCTCTGTAACGCATTCCTGCCTTGTACGCCTAGTCATCAGTCCTCTGGTTTAAAAATGGCAACCAGATGCTATTTCACAATTTGGGTAGAAATATCAGTTCAGAGACTATTGGGATCACAGAATCAAATTCTATTTCAGATGTGTAACAAATGCCTATCTAAAAGCTGGGTGCTAGCTGGATGCTGGTGGCTCACACCTGTAATCCTATCTACTCAGGAGGCTGAGATCTGAAGATCACAGTTTAAAGCCAGTCTGGGCAGGAAAGTCCATGAGACTCTTATCTCCAATTATCCACCAGAAAATCAGAAGTTGTTCAGTGGCTCAAGTGGTAGAGTGCTAGTCTTGAGCTGAAGATCTCAGGGACAGTACTCAGGCACAAGATTTTAAGCTCCACGACCAACAAAAAAGAAAAGAAAAGAAAACAGAGGCTACTAAAAGGGGTTCTTGGGTATAAAGGTTTCTATATTGTTATTCTGCATACTAACTGACATTTAGAGACATGTGCTGTTTTTCAGCAAAAGGAGGCTATGATTGATTCTAAGACCAGAATTTTGTATATACCACTGAGAAAGATAAAAGTTGCCAACTTCATTATTATGTAACATATGACTGCTTAACAAAGAACCCAGCTCCCTTGAAATATTGACTTCTCAGTCACTAACAGCATTCAGTTGATTCCACTGCTAGGTAAGAAGGATGAGATTACTTGAGGATTCTTCTAATGAAGTGATTTTCAAGCACTAATCTGAGCTATTCTTCATTAGAGGAAACAAAGAGAAAAAAATCAATGAAACAGTTTTTAAATAGCTATAAAGTTTTTAAAATTATATTCAATTAATTCTAAGTAAAAGATGTAAGGCAGATGAAACATTTTAACCTCATTAGTTCTAAGTAAAACATTTCATGATATAAAACTTTAAAGTCTTCACCAAATTTTACACTTGGTTTCTGATGTAATAGTTGTTTATTGTCACTAAAAGCTATCTAACTTAGTTTTCACAATTTTCTACTGCTAAAAAATTATAATTTCTGGGGGCCTGGGGATATGGCCTAGTGGCAAGAGTGCTTGCCTCGTATACATGAAGCCCTGGGTTCGATTCCCCAGCACCACATATATAGAAAACGGCCGGAAGTGGCGCTATGGCTCAAGTGGCAGAGTGCCAGCCTTGAGCAAAAGGAAGCCAGGGACAGTGCTCAGCCCTGAGTCCAAGCCCCAGGACTGGCAATAAATAAATAAATAAATAAAAATAAAAAATAAATTCTTCTCTATACAAGTTTCCTACCTGATTGTTCTTATTGATGTTGCAATACAGAAAGCACATATGACACTATAGCTACTGGATAAAATATTTTATGAAAGAAGAGCCACATTACCACCTCCTGTATTATTTAGTCAAACCAACTAAATTACTCTTTAAAATGGAAATTTTTTTGGAAGAAGGCAGCAGACTAGTGGCACCCACCAATTGCTAGCAACTCCACGAAATAAGACTAAACAGGTAGAGAGTAGCTACCTTTGAGGTGGATAATGATAAGGCATGGGAGTTTCAGAACCAAGCAGAACAAAAGGGAAAGACTGCCTTAAAGGAACAGGTCCTGGCAGAAGGCAGGGACTGGTAGAAAAACATGAATGAACAAACAGAAGACTCAGAAAAAAAAAAAATTGGTATCAGCACCAACAAGAAATGCAAGCTAACAAAAACGGGATCCTAGAGTTTGTATAGCATCTGGCATTGGGAAAGTTCTTCCTTGTTCCCAGGATTTAGTTATGGTGCAGCAGGAGAATGTCATCTGAAACACTCCTATCTCAGTCTGCTAATTTAGAAGTCAAACACCCTGACTGTCCTAGCTCCAGGAACTTTTTAGCAAGAATGACCCAACAAGTACTGGCCTAGATGGGTGGTCTGGTTATAAAGAAAAGACTGAACCAGAGGCAAGGGTTACAAGATAGGAAAACAGAGCCACAGGGAAGAGAAGTTGCTTGTAATTTGGAGACATCATTCATATGTGCTCACCAGGAAAGCTCTGGGAAAAAAGAACTAGCAAAGTGCAAGTAATCATGTGCAAGATCTAAGTTGTAGAAAGTTTGTCAGTAGTATGAGAATGGAACTCCTGAGCATCTCATTGTCATTTGGTATGGTATACATTTTCATAGGCCATGCTGCTCTACAAAAAGTCACTTAAGTCAGGCACCAGTGGCTCACATTTGTAATCCTAGCTAACCAGGGAGCTGAGGTCTGAGGGTCAAGGTTCAGGGGGCTGAAGTCTGATGAATCTCCAGGTCTTTGGTCAATTCCTTGGTCTGCCATTTTCACAGAGCTGGAGGAGAGGAGACTGTCAAGGCAGTGCCTCTCAAGTGCTTGCTTAGCCTCCTACCACATGCAGTAAAAACAGGAGGAAATGCTAGTTTCATTGTTACGATTTTCCTTTTTCTATTTTTTATTTTTTGGTGTGTGCCAGGAGCTTGAACTTGGCATCTATGTGCAGTTCCTGAGCTTTTCTGCACAAAGCTAGCATTCTACCATTTGAGCAACACACACAGCACCACTTCTGGCTTTTTGACGATTCACTGGAGATAAAGAGTCTCACAGACATTTCCTGCCTGGGATGGCTTCAAACTGCAATTCTCAGATGTCAGCCTCTTGAGTAGCTAAGATTACAGACATGAGCCACTATATATATTTTTTTTTTTTGGTCAGTCCTCAGGCTTGAACTCAGGATCTGGGCACTCTCCCTGAGCTTCTTTTGTTCAAGGCTAGCACTCTATCTCTGAGCCACAATGCCACTGTGGGCCTTTTCTGTATATGTGGTACTAAGGCATCGAACCCAGGGCTTTTTGCATGCTAGGCAAGCACTCTAAAGCTATTTCCAGCCCTATTTTTATTTTTTGCTCCTCCTGAGGCTTGAACTCAGGGCCTGGGTGCTATCCCTGAGCTTCTTTTGCTCAGGCTATTACTTGAGCTACAGGGCCACTTTCTGCTTTTTCTGAGTAGTTTATTGGAGATGAGTCTCAATGACTTTTCTGCCAGGGCTGGCTTTGAACTGCAATCTTTAAATCTCAGCTTCCTGAGTAGTTAGAATTATATGCATGAGCCACCAGCACTGGGCTGGCCCACCTTCTTATATTAAAATTGTAACTATAAAATTAATCAATAGCAATCTTGTCAAAATACGTAGTGAAGAAAAAAATTGCTAGGCATGGTACACATACCAATTATTGCCAGTAAGAAGCTAATAAAGCTATTACAAGTTGAGGCCTGGCAATCAATAGTGAGTCAGTTACATAGTGAGTTTGAGGCCAGCTTGGGCTATATTATATAGCAAGACCCTGTCTCAAGTGAGAAAAGAAAAAAGAATGCTAATCTAGGATTGCCACTATTTCAATTACTTCACCTCAAATATTATAGTGTGTGCCTACCTCTTAACACACTGACAGAATTTAGAAAGAAAAAAATTTAAAACATATGGTCCAATTAAGTGTCACATTTAGATGCAAGTATGTAGATCTCACTTCAAGTATTAGCAATGATGCTCATGGCAGAGTCCAAATAGTGTCTCAAGTAATTGGAATATTAGCTTAACCCTTTCCATTGTCCTTGAAGCATCATCATCACCATCATCATCATTTTACCAAATAGGCAATTTAACAAACTTAAGACCAGAACTTTTCTTTGCATCCAAAAAACAAACCATTGACTTGAGAAACCTATCAGCACTGTATTTATGACTAAAAAATGATGAATTGAAAAAATAACATTTTTTTTGGGGGGGGGCCAGTCCTGGGGCTTGGACTCAGGGCCCCCTGGCTTCTTTTTTTGCTCAAGGCTAGCACTCTGCCACTTGAGCCACAGCGCCACTTCTGGCTGTTTTCTGTATATGTGATGCTGGGGAATTGAACCCAGGGCTTCATGTATACGAGGCAAGCACTCTTGCCACTAGGTCATATCCCCAGCCCCCAAAATAACATTTTTTTAGAAGACATTTTTATAAACACTTCTAAAAATACGCTGGGTGCCAAGGTTCATGCCTGTAATCCTACCTACTCAGAAGGTTGAGATATGAGGATCATAGCTCAAAGCTAGCCTGGGCAGGCAAGCCCATGAAACTATTATCTCCAATAAACTACTCAAAAAAAGCTGGAAGTAGAGCTGTGGTTCAAGTGGTAGAGCACTAGCCTTGAACAAAGAAAGCTCAGGATAGCATCCGGGCACTAAGTTCAAGCTCCAGACTGGCATCCAAATAAATGAAAATAAATAATAAATGTAATAAATGTGTGTATTAAGCACAAGAAACTCATTCCTATTTCATCTAAATCAAAGTACTTTCCCTTGACTCTAAATATATATGCACATTTAAGGTAGACATTTTCCTTCTAAACCATAAGCCTCTGGCTCACATGCAAACAAAATTATTTAAAATACACACAAGTTTCAGCACTCAAACTTGTAGTTTCCACATGCTGCCCACACAGCACTTTGTGAGCATGTGATTAGGAGGAATGATGCACAATCACACCACATTCTTTCCCTCAGCTCACACATCAAGAACTTGCCCTCTCAGCTGCATTCTTCACCAAACACCCATGGTCACCTTAGCAACCCTATGCTCCTAATATGGACAACTGGTCCATTTAAAGTCAGTCTTTCTTGGCAGGGAAAATGCTTGTTCTTCAAATTGGGGGTGAGAGGATAGTTTTCTTTTTTAGTACACATTATAGAGGTTAATCGAACTTGATTAGTACTCTGTTCTGTGGTGGCAATTTATGTGGAGTTTCAACCAATTCTGAATTTTGTTAGTTGTTAAAATGAAACAAAAAGTATCTAACAAGGCTGGGGATATGGCCTATTGGCAAGAGTGCTTGACTCATATACATGAGGCCCTGGGTTCAATTCCCCAACACCACATATACAGAAAATGGCCAGAAGTGGCGCTGTGGCTCAAGTGACAGAGTGTTAGCCTTGAGCAAAAAGAAGCCAGGGACAGTGCTCAGGCCCTGAGTCCAAAGCCCAGGGCTGGCCAAAAAAAAATTACCTAACAAATTGTAAAACTATTCCACATTTTTAAGAGTAAAGTTTGCTTTCCATTAAACTGAACTATAGCACCTGAAGCCTTAATAAACAATAAATTTGGGTCAAAGACTTGTTTTTTATTTATTTTTTTGGCCAGTCCTGGGCCTTGGACTCAGGGCCTGAGCACTGTCCCTGGCTTCTTTTTGCTCAAGGCTAGCACTCTGCCACTTGAGCCACAGCGCCACTTCTGGCCATTTTCTGTATATGTGGTGCTGGGGAATTGAACCCAGGGCTTCATGTATACAAGGCAAACACTCTTGCCACTAGGCCATATCCCCAGCCCTGTTTTCTGTTTTAGTATCATAGTTGTGTGTGTATGCCACAGTCCTGGGGTTTGAACTCAGGGCCTCATGTTCTCACTTGGCTTTTTTTACTCAAGGCTTGAGTTTTACCACTTGAACCACCCCTCCACTTCTGGCTTTTTTCTGGTTAGTTGAAGACAACAATTTCACAGACTCTTCTGTCTGGCTTCAAACTTTAATCCTCAAATCTCAGCCTGAGTAGCTAGAATTACAGGCATAAGCTATAGGCACCAGACTTTAATAATAGAAGTACTTTTTAACAAAAACATATTACAAAATGTATCATTTTTGTTATTATAAAACACAACTTGCTTATTGACTAAATATCAAATTATTTTCACTAGGCTCATAATGATATGTGGCACAATTTCATATTCTAAAAAAATTAAGGGCTGGGAATATGGCCTAGTGGCAAGAGTGCTTGCCTCATATACATGAAGCCCTAGGTTCGATTCCCCAGCACCACATATGTAGAAAATGGCCAGAAGTGGCGCTGTGGCTCAAGTGGCAGAGTGCTAGCCTTGAGCAAAAAGAAGCCAGGGACAGTGTTCAGGCCCTGAGTCCAAGGCCCAGGACTGGCAAAATAAATAAATAAATAAAAATTAAAAGCTCAAGTTTTATTCAAGATTGGGTATTTTAAAGCTTGATTTTTTTAAAGATATAAAATATGTAAAATATCATCCATTTAAACTTAAGTATGTAATATAGTCACAAAGTTTTTAGCCATTAGCATAATCTAGTTGCAGAACATTTTCATCATCCCAATAAGAAACCTTATGCTTAATTTAAGAGCACATTTCTAGTTCCAGGAAGAAATATCCAAAACAAATTTAATTTTAAAAGATATGTACAGAAGCAAACTTTTCACAATACTATGGTCAAAATTATATTTAAAAAAAAAAAGTAGGACAAACCAGGTACCAATGGCTCATGCCTGTAATCCTTCCTACTCAGGAGGCTGAGATCAAGATTCCAAGTCAGGCTAGGTGCCAGTGGCTCATATCTGTAATCCTATCTACTCAGGAGGCTAAGACATGAGGACTACAGTTCGAAGCCAGCCTGGGCTCCAATTAACCACCAGAAAACTACAAGTGGCACTGTGGCTCAAAATAGCAGAGCACTAGCCTTGAGCCAAAAAGCTAGGGGGCAGAACCCAGGCCCTGAGTTCAAGCCCCACAACCAACAACAACAACAAAAAAAAAAAAAAAAAAAAAAAAGAGAGAGAGAGAGAGAGAGGAAAAAGAAAAGAAATTCAAAGACACAGATGGAAGAAAACTTTCCAAAAGTAAATGAGTAGCTATATTTGGCTAGTGGCATTATATTGACTCTTTTCCCATACATTTCCTCTTGTTGTGATTCAATAAAATTACTTTCACAATTCTTAAGACGGTATAGCAGAGATACATTTTCTAGAACTATATACTAGAATTCATCCTATAAAGAAAAAACAGAAATAGAAGGTGACAGTTTCTTAATGTCCACAATTTTTAAGTTATATTATCTACTTTGAAAAATAATTTAAAAAAATAGATATGAGCACACTTACTAATCTGGTTGAAAAGCCACAGCTGCATTTTACTTTTATAAGAAATGGACTATTTCATCACTGTTTCTTCTCGGCATCTTCTTAATGGCCATTTCTGAAACAGATAATTATTAAAAATGTGACTCAAATATGTAGCAAAAGTCATAAAATCATAAAGATCATTACCTAACTTGTAGTGACTAAAGAGAACTATTCATGGTAGCTCTTGAGCAACCTCCTAATTAAAAAAAAATTATTAACAGGATGACATGAATGGGATAGAAAATTAGCTATTCTCCCCTCAAGACCAGAATGCTTCAGTCCTCATGTCTTTCACCCAGTGGAGCCTTAGTGTAATTTGCAAACTGGAACAACAACAACAACAAAAAGGAAGATTTAGAGATTTTGAATACACTCAAGTAATTGTTTATATATTCTGTTTTCTTACAGTCTACCTAAGATGCCTATCAGAAGAGGATTTGTGTCAGTTTTATTTATATTCACATTCTAAAACTTAAGCAACTGAAACAAATGACTGCCATGCTGGTAAGTGCTCTGAATAACTACTTAAAAACAATTGATAAAAATTCAAGTATTTTAAAATGATAAAATCTCAGCAGGGTGCCAATGGCTCACGCCTGTAATCCTAGCCCTTCAGGAGGCTGAGATTTGAGGATTATGGTTCAAAGCCAGCCTAGGCAGGAAAGTTCATGAGACTCTTATCTCCAATTAATCAAAAAATGCCAGAAGTGGGGCAATACTTCAAATAGTAGAGTGCTAGGCTTGAGCACAAAAGCTCAGGGACAGTGCCCAGACCCTGAGTTTAAGCCCAAAGATGGACTCAGACAAAATCATGTTACCTTCTATATCCATGTCAACAGTACCTTTAGTTTAAAAAAAAAACAAAAAACACTGCAGGAAGAGGGAATGATGGACATGCAATTTTGCCAAATATTGGCAGATGGGATGGGGTGATTTTTCTTTGTTAAACATGTGTATTCTTGGAGATACTTAGGAGATAGCTAGGAATATAACAAAAAGTCTTTTGTAAGAAGTGAAAAGTTGAGATCTGCAGGTCTTAAGAGTCAAGAACCCCAGAGTTCCCTATTTCTCATCCTGTAACTGAACCAAAACTTTTTATATGATTATTTACAAAGAAAATAGGATGGAACGAACAAAGATGGAAGCTAACCTTCTCAAATTATACCATGATTCACAGCTTATTTTATTCTTCTTCTTCTTTTTTTTTTTTTTAGACACAGTCTTGCTATAATTTAGCCCAGACTGGTATTAAACTCATGATCTTGCCTCAGCCTCCCAAGTGTTGGAATTAGAGGCCTGGACTATTATACCTAGCTTTACATACCCATTTTAAGATAAAGATACAAATTAGAATCAAAAAGAAAAAAGTGTAAAAGTAAATAAACAAGTAAAGTATTTGTATAATATTGGTATAATCACACAGGGTTACTTCAAAGCACATTTATTTATCTATCTATCTATCTATCTATTTATTTATGCATGCCAGTCCTGGGCCTTGAACTCAAGGCCTGGCCTGAGCATTGTCCCTGGCTTCTTTTTGTTCAAGGCTAGCACTCTGCCACTTGAGCCATGGAGCCACTTCTGGCAGTTTTCTATATATGTGGTGCCGAGGAATCAAACCCAGGGCTTCATGTATACAAGGCAAGCACTCTTGCCAGTAGGCCTTCCCAGCCTTTCAAAGCACTTTTAAAGCAGCAAATGTATACAGCAAGATGTATCCAAAAAGGAAGAAAATCATCAAAAAAAATTCTTAAAACTACATTCAGTAGTCTATCTACAAATGTTAGCAAATAGGTGTTTGTCATTAGGGAGATTCAAATATGAAATCACAGAAGTAAAAATTGTTACTAAATTTGAATTTAATATATATTCATGTTTCACTTAGTCACATTCACTTAGTCACTTCTGGTTTTTTGCCCTGGAAAAGACTTGGGGCAAATATTTGGTGCCTACCACCATTGCACATTTAAAATGACCAGGACTCTGGTACTGTCACGCACCAATGGCTCACACCTATAAGCCTACCTACTAAGAAGGCTGAGACGGAAAGGACTGAGATTTGAAGCCATCAAGGGCAGAAAAGTCTGAGACTCCATCTCCAAAATAACCAGCAAAATGTCAGACAGACAGGAGTCTTCCCACATACACACATGATTCCAATATTATAGGAAGCTATCAGTATTACAAATTATATCCTTACATTGCGATTCTATTTTCCACAAGCTCCCAAACCTATGAGCCTTGTGGGAAAAAAGCCACAGGGAGGCTAACGTGAAGGACACAAGGAGCCCACTAACCAAAATTGAGTCATTAAAGATAATGACTACCATAGATTGTAACCTTAAGTAAAACTCATGGTTATGGTCACCTTTAGAAGTTGCTATAGCACAAACTATATATGAAAGGTGTTGAGCATTCCACACAAGCTCACCCACAGGTGCTCTACCACTAACCTACACCTCAGCTTTCACTTCTTAATATACAGGTCTCTATTTCACAACTGCAAGATTGTAAGTTTCCTGCCTCATCCTTGCCTACCTCAACAAATAGCTTAGTGATTTTCAAAACAAAGTCAGATTATGTCAAAAGTCTCATCAAACCATCCAAGTGAGCAGATCTGTCTAAAACCGAAGACTTTACAAGGGCCCATAATATGATTTAAATTTTTTTCCTCCACCTTCTTTGCCTTTCTGATCTTATCTCCTGCCAGTCACCACTTTTTTTGTTCATTCCATTCAAACGATAGAGGCCTCTTTTTCCTTTCCTTGGGCCAATAAGCATTTTTCTCACTTGAAGGCTTTAGGACTTGTTTTTCTCTCTGGATGAACACATATCTCTATGGCTTACTCCTTTTCTTTCCTTAAGAACTACCAACATAATATTCCCTTTTCTGCTACTTCTTTATGCATTTTGTGATTACAAATAAAGTTCTGGAAAACTTTACTGCAAACTTATCTGTTCCTTTTAGGTACCATGACCACTAGAAAGAATTCACCACTACCTCTAACCACCCTACTCCACCTACGCCACTGTCTCACTTCCATCTTTCTAAAAAATCTTCTCAGTGGCAACACTGCAATTCCTGACACCTGCATATAACACTGATAGACTTTAATCTATTTTTCTGTGTGTGTGTGTGTGTTTGTGTGTGTGTTACTCCGTGCCCCCCCCACCCCCTGTAGATAGGGCCTCAAGGCAGAGAAGATAAACCGTGAAACTATAAATAATGCAACCTTCTTTTTAAAAATACCTTAGGGGGCTGGGAATATGGCCTAGTGGCAAGAGAACTTGTCTCATATACATGAAGCCCTGGGTTCGATTCCCCAGCACCACATATACAGAAAACAGCCAGAAGTGGTGCTGTGGCTCAAGTGGCAGAGTGCTAGCCTTGAGCAAAAAGAAGCCAGGGACTGTGCTCAGGCCCTGAGTCCAAGGCCCAGGACTGGCAAAAAAAAAAAAAAAAAAAAACACCCTTGGTATTTTAGTTTTTCTTTCTCAACAAACACTGTATGATTAGATTCATAATTAAAATTAAATAAAGATAAGATGGTCTGTATGGATTTGAAATCAGTTTGAGGCATCGCCTCTAGTGTTTGCCTTTTTGTTTGTATTTTAAAGAAATGGTAGTGTGTTGTGTGAAGTAAATATCTCTTGAAACTTCATCTCTGTAGTCTGTAATTGTCTCCTCTGTAGTCTGTAGTTGTCTTCTCTGTAGTCTGTAATTGTCCTTTCTCTTTTTCTGTTGTATATAGTCATATAATATGAGTATCACACTGTAAAACTTTTCTTTTGCTGTGTGTATAAGTGTATGCATGTCTGACTGTTTTACTGGGGTTTGATCTTTGAACTCAAAGCTTTGTACTTGCTAGGCAAGCACTCTACCACTTGAGCCACACTCCAAGCCTCCAACACCTTTTTTCTGGTAGTCATGGGGCTTGAACTCAGGGCTTGAGCACTGTCTCTGAGCCTCTCTGTACTCAAAGGTAGTGCTCTACCACTTGAGCTACAGTGCCACTTGCAGCTTTTTATGAGTAGTTTAACTTTATCAGATTTGGGAAGGGGATTTGCAGAAATGGTGGGATAAAGGGTGAACCAATTCAACAATACTACTCATTAGACACTATGTTGGGAATGAACTTTAGAACCTGGGGGAAAGTGGTTCAGGAGGGGGAAAGTGGGAGAAAATGCGGGGTAACACAGCTCAAAAAGTCATGTACTCATTACCTGACTTATGTAACTGTAAACCCTCTGTACATCACCTCTACAATAAAATTTAAATTAAAAAGTAAGTTAAGGCTGGGAATATGGCCTAGTGGTAAGAGTGCTTGCCTCATATACATGAAGCCCTGGGTTTGATTCCTCAGCACCACATATATAGAAAATGGCCAGAAATGGCGCTGTGGCTCAAGTGGTAGAGTGCTAGCCTTGAACAAAAAGAAGCCAGGGACGGTGCTCAGGCCCTGAGTTCAAGGCCTAGGACTCCCCCCCCCCCCCGCAAGACAAGTAAGTTAATAGATACAATGAGACTAGGGGGAAATAAGTCTCGCAGACTTTCCTGGCTTCAAACCATGATCCTCAGATCTCAACCTCCTGAGTAGCTAGGATTTCAGGCATGAGTGAAGCACCGGGCTTGTTTGTTTTATAGACAGACATGCAACTCACATTCTATGTCATGATATAAAGTAGATTTTTAAATAAAAATAAGGTTATATTCTTGAACTGTGATCCCATTTAGAACATCAAGGGGGAAAAATTCCAGAGTAATTTTATTCTAAATCTTTTCTTTCTTTTTTTGTTGCCAGTCCTGGGCCTTGGACTCAGGGCCTGAGCACTGTCCCTGGCTTCTTTTTGCTCAAGGCTAGCACTCTGCCACTTGAACCACAGCGCCACTTCTGGCCATTTTCTATATATGTGGTGCTGGGGAATCGAACCCAGGGCTTCACGTATACAAAGCAAGGCAAGCGCTCTTGCCACTAGGCCATATTCCCAGCCCCTATTCTAAATCTTTAACAATATGCAAATGAGATGCATACATGGAGAAGAGCATTCAATTTACTAAATTTTATAAAATTTATAGTTGCAAGTTGGATACTGGTGGCTCATATCTATAATTCTAGCTACTCAAGAGACTTGAAGATTGCAGTTCAAAGCCAGCCCGGGCAGGAAAACCAGTGAGATTGTTGCCTCCACTAAACTATTAAAAAAAAAAAAAAAAAAAAAAAGTAGAGCTGTGGTTCAAGTAGTAGTAGAGCATTAGCCTTGAGCAAAAAAAGCTCAGGGACAGAACACACACACACACACACACACACACACACACACACACACACAATATTATGGCTGCTTACTTCATTTCAAAGGCATAAGTGAATAAAATAACATTATTATAAAGTGCTGTTTGGTAGTACAGGAAAGACTTGTACTAAAGCAATAATTAATAAGACTTGTGGCTTAAGAAGAAATACACTAACTTGGTTAACATTAGAAAGTATGGGAGTTTGGCACTATGACTTTTCCCCATCAAACCAAGTTGGATACTTCCCAAGTTAAATTTAGCTCCTGATTATAACTTCTAGGTATCAGAAAAATGTTCAGCTTTATACTAGAAATGCCTAAGTGAATTTAAAATGTAAACTGGGAGAGAGGCTTCAGACCAAGACCTACTATTTAGGGCAAGTATTTTTTCAAATACAATAAAAAGAAAAAAAAGACCTCAATAATTTTCCTAAGGCAGGAGAGTTTCATTGCTTTTTAACCTAACCACACAAGTGGCAAAGAAATACAAAAATGTTGTTTGTAAGTTGTGAACATGTGTGTCCTTTCCAATTTCATGCATGTTGTCTCTCCTTCTTTCCATCTGTGTTTGTGGAAAAAGGGGAGAAGAGGAAAAGAGAGGTGGAAGGGAAGGAAAAGGGAAAGAGGAAAAGGAAGAGCAGAGGGCCAGATGCTGGTGGCTCAGGCTTGTAATCCTAGCTACTCAGGAGACTGAGATCTGAAGATCGAGGTTCAAAACCAGCCGGGGAAGAAAAGAACCCATGATACTCTTCTCTAATCATCAGAAAACCAGAAGTGGTACTGTGGCTCAAAGTGGTAGAGTATTGGCCTTGAGCAAAAAGAACACAGAGATAGTGCCCAGGCCCCAAGCACATGCCCACAACCAACAAAAAAGAAAGAGGAAGGAAAAGTGTGGAGGGGATGGGAGGGTTCTTCCTTCCTCAATCTTGGATAGTCTTATGTCCACTCCCCTTTATGTCTGCCTATCTATCAATAATATGGTTCAAGCACTGATTTTCAGAGAGATATCATTTAACAGTTTTCAGCCTGTGAACACAAAGTATATTATAATAGGTACAAAATAAGAAAAACAATCTGAAAGTTGGTGTGAGGATGTAGTTCAGTGGCAGAGTGCTTTGCATGCACCAGACCCTGAGTTCAACCCCCAACACCAAAACCACTATCACCACCACCACCACCCCCAAATCCATTATTGGTTGAAAACAGATAAATGAAAACAGATAAAGTCACAAAATTTTCAACTTTCTTTAAAATGGAAAAACATGAATATACACAATCTACATTAGTGGACTCACTGTAATAAATCTATACAGTTTTGAGCTAAATGTACTAGAAATTACTAAAAAAAAATACAGTAGTTATAGGCTCAACAAACATACAAAATAATCAAGTTCAGCAAACCTCTATCATTCTTTTGCCTGTCTGAACTTTTCTCAACTCATTTCTTTTGGTAGAAAAAAAAAAAAAAACACTTTCCCACAACTTAACATTGAGAATTTTACTCATTTTATGACTTGAGAATTAAATACTTTCTTGCATTTTCTGTATATCTATGACATATGCTTTGCCAAACCCAGAGTAGGAATAGGCAACAAGTTAGCAGAAGCAGAGTCGAAGGATCTTGCTCTCACTCTAATGGTGGAGCAGTTGTTAGCAAGGTCAAGTCTGGGGCAGAGGTGGCAGCATTAAGAGAGAGCCAGCAGAGCTACTGTGGTAGACTGTGGCGTCTGTCTGTCTGTAGATGACACTGGCATCCTTACAGGAATTGTTACGCAATGAGATTTTGGGCACTGTTTCTAGCTGATGAGCCCTAAATCTGATTCAGTAACCCTGGTATTAATTTGATGAGCCATTGAGTTCTATCACCTAACAACAGCCTTTTAAATTACATAGACTTAAGTTATTTTTACTACACCTTCAGGAATTCTGACACTTCAGGTAGGGGTAATATCCATTCTCACCTGCCCTGCCCTGTAGAAAAGACTATTTTCAATCTCTCAAAGGAAACATAACACTTATTGTCCACTTTCAACTTATAGATTTATTCTGAGAAATCCTGAAACCTTTCTTTTATTAATCATTTTCCTAATTTAGAAAGTGAAACATGTCTAGGTCACCTAAGAGTTATTTCAAAAGAATACTGTCAAGGAGCCGTGATGACACCAAAAGATAACAATAAGCAAAAAGTAGCATTCATTGAACAAACAAATTATCCCAGCATGTCTTCACACTAGCCCAGCAGCTTTCTTCCAACAGGAGCTTTATACCTGAGGGTCCACAACCAAAAAGACATAACTGCTTAACAGTCATTCAGGCAAATTTTTACAAGTATCACATGTTCCTTTCTCTTAACAAGTAGCTCAATATACATCTGCATAACAAGATAATTGACTTCAGTTAAAACAGTGCACAGTAAGCCAGTGTTTTGTCACAAACTGATTAAACAGCTCTTCCTATGTCTAAAAACATTAAAGCTCAAATCTGTTGATTACTTGATAATATAAACATAACACAAGATTTGTAAGGAGTAAAACTGAAGACAAAAATGTGATTTTGTCCGAGTCTCAGGAGCCAGTTGTCACTAGTTGAAAGTATGAGTCTACCTTTATCCAGTTTCACATTCCTTGTTTTCAGTTATGTGGTCAACCATGGTCAGAAAATATTAAACAAAAAATTCCCAAAATAAACTATTGAAGGGTTTTATTCTCTTTTTTCTTCTTCTTGGTGGTTGGGGAGTGGGGGGTGGTTGCTGGAGAATAAACCAGACCCTCCTACATACTAAGCACAAGTTCTACCTCTGAGCTACATCTCAACCCAACAATTTATGTTTTAAGTTATACACCATGTGATAAAATATCATACTGTCAGGCTATTTCCCATTTCTTAGTTCAGCACAGTGAACCATTTCTTAGTTCAGCACAATAATGCTGTATATATAACCTACCCATTAATCACTTAGCAGTTTGTGTTATCAGACTGACTGACTTGGTATCAGTATTTGTATTCAAACCATCTGTTTATTTAAAGAGCCCTGAGCCTTAAGTAGTAATTCTGGAAATTTTATTATAGAGTATCTTCTAACTGTTCTATTTTACTATTAGTTATTGTTAATCTCTTAATATGCTTGATTTATAAACTTTATCATAGATACATGTATACAGGAAAAAAGTGTGCCTAATATGCTTAAAATGATGGATGATTACAGGCATCCATTGGAGGTCTTGAAGCATATCTTAGATAAGGAGGAGCTACTTTATGTTTGAACTCAGGGCCTGGGTACTATTAGTTTTGCTTTTTGCTTTTCATGCCAGTCCTGGGGCTTGAACTCTGGTCTCAGTACTGTCCCTAAGCTTCTTTTCTTTTGCTCAAGGCTAACGCTCTACCACTTGAGACATAGCTCCACTTCTGTCTTTATTTTGGGGGGGAGAGGGGAATTAATGAGTTTCATGAACTAACCTGTCTGGGCTGGCTTTGACATGAACTTCAGGTCTTAGCCTCCTGAGTGCCTATGTTTAGTGGCATGAGCTACCAATGCCCAGAAATTTAAGCTTTTTTGCGCAAGAGTGGTGCTCTACCACTTGAGCAACAGCTCTACTTCCAGTTTTTTGGTTGTTAACTGCAGATATGTCTCTTTAACTTTCCTGCCCAAACTAGCTTCAAACCCAGATCCTCAGATCTCAGCCTCTTGATTAGCTAGGATTAAAGGAATAAGCCACCAGCACCCAGCTTACTTTATGTTTTGATAAATAGGATAACAACCAAGCATAGCTTAAAGAAAGTCACAGTCCTTTTAAATTAAAATAATAAAAATACACCAAGCATTTGGAAGTAGATATTGATATCTAATGTACACCTAATATACTCAAAAGACAAAAACCCTGAATGTTGGAGATGGATGTCATAGAACTTTAGAGTTCATGATGATCACAGAGCTATGCTACAGGACTGCAGTAGTTTGTGAAGCCTTGACAGGTTAAACTACTTACCTAAGAAAACTGTCTTCTAATTCTTAGTTGAGTATCCATTAAAACATCTCATCTTGGGGGGAGAGGGAAATGGGGAGGGGGAGGCGGGGAAAAATGAGGGAGGTGGTAACAGGTTGAGTAAGAAATGTACTCATTGCCTTACATATGAAAATGTAACCCCTCTGTACTTTGCATTGACAATAAAGAAAAAAATGCTCTGTAAAAAGTAAAAAAATAAAACACCTCATCTTTCCTTTCAAATGATTCACAATGAAACTAACTGAATACCATATGGCATTAAATCTGTATTTAATAAAACACTAAATCCGAGGTAAGTAATTTCAAAACTCAACTGTTTATCCGTTAATATAAATTCTAATTTACAATAATTTATCAATATCCTATAGTTATCACTGTAGAAAATGTCAAGTCATATGTAATGCTTATGATATGCTATGAAGTTAAATCTATTTTTCCTTATGAATTAAGGACTATTTCATTAATCACCAATTACAATATACTAATTATTTATTGTACTTTCAAGAGATAACATTTCAAAACCTGGATACCAATTAGCCCCCCCAAAATTGTTTTCTGGTTACAATGTACTGACCTTATAAAATAACACCATAATCCCTTGGGGAAAAGTTCCTTTGCATTTGTTTACCTCATACTAAACATGAGAGAGGAGAGGATTTTTTTAACATGGGCATAAATGGGGAAAGTTCACACAAAATCAAACCTTTAAATGAGACAATTTACATCAGCATTACAAGACTAACTATATTTGTGTTTTATATTAGAGACCTAGAAATAACACTAAAAAGGACCTAAAGCTAGTTCTGAATTATTACTCTATTATGAAGAGTAATTATGCTATGAAGCAACAACATGAACAGCCAAAACACTAAAATTAAATGTGGAGCTAACAAACTCCTATCAAAAAAGTACAAGAACAAAAAGTACGTGAAACCCAAAGGAGAACAGGGAGAGAATGTGTATATAAAGAAACAAAAAACACAGCAAAGATGGCAAATCCTTCCTCAAAACTGACAGAGGCACAGTTAAGAGTTAACAACTCTGTGGAGTCTTTGTGACAAAGGCCTAAGAGATCTTGCAATGGCTATTACAAAAGCAGTGAGTTGCCAGACAAAACAAACACTGCCATCCTCAGTTTACTTTGACTAGATGAAGATTGTGGAAAAAATGCAATGAGAAGGAAATGAGTTTAGGGAAACAGTCACAATAAGAGCAGTCAATATTTACTGAGTTGTTCAATTTTTTTAGGTCACATACACTGCTTCACCAAACCCCAGAACAAACTTCATAGCTACTAATACTGTATCCATTATTTATTTTTTTAATTCTGAGATTTATAGAATTTTAAACAACCAGTATGGCAAAGCCCTGAGTTTTTAACACTGGGTACATTAGTGAACAAAAGAACATCGAAAGTGTCAATGCTTTAAATAAATAGTAGCTAAATTTGTCTCATTTTTCACTCACAGATTCTATTGACCCCACAAAGATGATTAGAAACAATATGTAGGGTAACAACTTTTATCCTATAGATAAAGAACCTGAAGCAGAGAACAGTGAAAAAACTTATTTCTGTGAACCCAGGCATTCTGGCTAAATCCATATCATTTCACAGTAAGCATAACAGAACCAGTGGCAAAGGAGTCCATCTATCAGGCTTAATTGTATAGCTAATGTGAAGACAGTAAGATGTCCTGTGTTTGACATACTTGTAAATTTCTAATACATTCTTAACAAAAGAAACACAAATTTTATTATTATTATTATTATTATTATTATTATTTTTGGCCAGTCCTGAGCCTTGGACTCAGAGCCTGAGCACTGTCCCTGGCTTCCTTTTGCTCAAGGCTAGCACTCTGCCACTTGAGCCACAGCGCGCCACTTCTGGCCGTTTTCTATATATGTGGTGCTGGGGAATCGAACCTAGGGCTTCATGTATATGAGGCAAGCACTCTTGCCACTAGGCCATATTCCCAGCCCAGAAACACAAATTTTAAAAAATAATATGAAATCAAGAAAGATAAATCCTAAATCCGAGAGGGAAGAGACATTCCAAAGCAAGCTGACAATGACAGAAAATGGAATAATAGTTGCTAGGGGAAAGGAGAGGGGGAAATGGGAGTTATTGTTATGAGACATTTTCAGTTCGGAATGATGAAAAAATTCTGAGGATGAACAGTAGTAATAGGTACACAACAATACACTGTAACTTAATATTACTGAACAGTACATGTTAAAATGGTTACAATGTTATGTTTTATGTTGTTATATTTAACTATAATAAAACAACAACAAAAAAGAAATAGCAGCAGCAAACTGACTTATGCTTAAAGATACTAGTAACTGAGGCACAATGAAAATGAAACAGCATTACAATACTGAAAACTGACAGAAAATTCTGCTTTACCTTTCCAAATTTTTTTTATTTACTTTAAAAGTAAACAAGCAAGCTGAGCAAGCAAGAGGCCAAGTTCAAACCACAATACCAAATAATAACAATAGGTACAAAATACAAAGTATACAAATATTTAAATAGGGGGCTGGGGAATATGGCCTAGTGGCAAAAGTGCTTGCCTCATATACATGAAGCCCTAGGTTCCATTCCTCAGCACCACATATGTAGAAAAAGCCAGAAGTGGCTCTGTGGCTCAAGTGGCAGAGTGCTACCCTTGAGCAAAAAGAAGCCAGGGACAGTGCTCAGGCCCTGAGTTCAATCAAGCCCTAGGACTGGCAAAAAAACACAACAAAAATATTTTAACATGAGCTAATTACCAGGGAAAACATTAAATTGAACAAGAAATGAACTGTAATCAGTGAAGCTTAAGTACTGATACATTTTCTTTAGGGGAAAATATTGATACTTTTAATGCTACTGATTATGATTAAATATACATAAATAGAAATAGAAATAGGACCTGGGTGGAGCTGAACTGGAGCCTGAGGCCTGAGGAAGGGTCCGAAGCCTTAGGCCTGAGGAGGAGTCTTAGGCCTGAGGCCGGCAGAGAGGCCTAAAGCCTCTGGAGGCTAGAGGCTTAATGCTTGAGGAGAGGCAAGGCCTTCAGGAAGGAAGCTTGCTCCTGTGGAGGCTTAGAGATTTGGGGGCCGGGAGGCTGAGGTGGTTAGAAATTAAGGTGGAGGTTTGGAGTTCAGGTCAAGACAGGTCTCAGGTCTGGGTTCTGGGTAACTAACCCAGGACAAGGAAGTCTCAGGCAAGCATTAGGAGGTGGAGGGTAGCTCTGGTTCGGGGTTTCAGATTATAAATAAAATCCCTTTGTAAATAAAACCCCTTCCCACCTTAAATTGTGCCTCAATGGATTATTCTCCCTCTCGGAATATAACACTATTAGTGACATCCGTTACTCTTAAAACTTTCAGAGATTTTAAGGTCGATGTCTTTCTTTAGTAACAATTAACTGATACAGAATGTAGGCCACTGGCAAAATATTTTGCACAAGTTACAACACAAAAGCCTTTTTAAAACCATTTTTCAAATATATTTTACATAACTGCCTGTATTTATAGGTAACACACACATATAAATAAGCACACACATATAAATACACACATTTCACAAAAAATTCTTATTTGCAACTTGGGTCAAATCCAAATTTTGGCATTTTAAAATGACATCTGTGATGTTTCAGTTGAACTTTAAGTCTGAATGTCAAATGATACAAATGGACAAAGTGAAAGGCCCCTACATGGAAAAATACACAAAGGGCTAAACACGCAAAAGAAAACACGAAATATTCTTATCTAAAAGAGCTGTAGCAACTTGCAACGTTTTAAAAGTCACATTTTTGTGGGCACAAATTTGCCAACTAAATATAATCTAATTAGCATATTTCTACACAATCTAAAGCCAAGAACTTCATTCCAAAAAAAGAAAACACTTCAAAGGACAAGATTAAAACCACGAACTTCATTAGAATCCATTTCACTTTTTTTTAATGAAGCTCTTCTTGTATATAAAGATGGAAGTTATAAGTCATGGCTTGGCTTTCACAGCAGTAAGAATGGACTATGGTAGCCTAAAACAGTTGGCTTAACTCATGTTTTAACAGTGTAACAAAGTTACAAATAATTAAACTTGTGTTTTGTTGGTACTGGGGCTTGAACTCAGGGCCTTTATATTATCCCTTAGCTATTTCACTTAAGGCTAGCATTCTGCCATTTAAGCCACACCTTCATTTCTGGCTTTTTGCTGATTAATGAGATAAGACTCCAACAGGCTTTCCTGCCTGGAGTGGTTTCAAATTGTGATCCTCAGACTTTACCTGCTAAGTAAGTAGCTAGTGTTACAGGCATGAGCCACCAGTGCCCAGCAGAGCTTTATTATTTTTAATTTTCTGAAATATATATCAGCAAAACCACACACACAAAATTTTTAATAAACAATAATATATACCCTAATGGACAAGTAGACAACTTTTTTTATATTTCCTTGGAAACTGTAAAAAGAGGCTGCACAAATTTCCACACTTTATCAAACCACACTTTATGTAATAAGTGATCATTTTGTTGCTGTTATAAATTTTATCTAATAGGTGAAATAGTAATGTTATTAATAGCTTTCTATTTATGTATATTTAATCATAATCAGTAGCATTAAAAGTATCAATATTTTCCCCAAAAGAAAATGTATCAGTACTTAAGCTTGTCAGAATACTTGTATTTGCAGTAACTAGTCAAAAATACAAAATGCCTAGCAAGTGCGAAGTCCTGGGTTCAATCCACAGTATCAAAAGAAAAGAAAGGGAAAGGGAAAGGAAATACAAACGATATTGGAGACAAGTGGATTATAATTTTATGACTGCGGTCAAACGAACTTAAATATTATAGAATTCAACTAAAACAATAAATATACTTGTTTATATACGCCAAAATAGTCACCAAAAAAAAAAACAACAAGAAAACAGACTCTAAGAATTCTTATTAGCATTAAGGTAATAAACTAAAATTTGAAACAATTCCCAGAAATACTGATGCTAAAAGTGACTCTTTTCCATGAAGAGAAATTTACACAATATAAGCATTTCTTTTTTTTTTTTTTTTTTGCCAGTCCTGGGCCTTGGACTCAGGGCCTGAGCACTGTCCCTGGCTTCTTTTTGCACAAGGCTAGCACTCTGCCACTTGAGCCACAGCGACACTTCTGGCCATTTTCTGTATATGTGGGTGCTGGGGAATTGAACCCAGGGCCTCATGTATACGAGGCAGGCACTCTTGCCACTAGGCCATATCCCCAGCCCCTATAAGCATTTCTTGTTAGACAACTCAAATAGTGTTGGGGTGAAAATAAAAGCCATTTAAATAAAACTTTAATTTCTCATAATCTCTTGGAACATTAGGAGAAATTTAAGTATTATAATGATTAATATTATATAAATATAAAACATCAATGGAGAAGAGTTCTAATTAACCAAAGAGAAAAATACAAAGCACTGAGGTAAAGAAACATTTTTGGAATGCTGCACTAAAAATTAATCATACAGAATCACAAAATACGAGGCCCCATCTACTGTGCTTGTAAGTATAATGAGTTAAATTACATCTTTCCACAAAAAATAATGAAGACTATTTCCAGCACTATAAATATACAAAAGGTTATTGTTGTTGCAATTTACTATGCTTATTTTCAGCCCTAGGACATTTTTGTACCAATCTCAAATTGGAAATGGGATGCTATCTGTCCTCAAAATGTTGAAATGTTGACAAAAGCATGGCTCCAAGTCTAATAGAACTTTTATGTTCTACAAGTCTTTCAGGTGGTACTCCTGCTTAGATGTAACTAAGACCACCTGTATATCTAAAACTATAAATCAAAATTTATGGGAATACAATTCACTTATATAATGAATAAGAATTATTTTTAGTATGAAAATGATCCTGATGCTTATCTACCACTGAACTCTAAATAGATTAATTAACTCTATATTTATGTCCTTTATTTTGTGGAAATAATTACAAGGTTAGTAACATAACAAATACTATTTTCCCACTAATGTAAAAAGAGAGAGAAATTGCCAACATAATTATATTCCCAAAATATTAAGCTAAAACTGTCTACTATAAAAGCAGTTTGATCTTTGCATCCATTTTCTCCATACCTAGCATTAGATAACCCATCAAGTACTTTTTCAGAATAGAAAGTCAAAATACATTAAGAATTACAAGATTTCTGCCATCAGATGTATAACTGCAAATAATTTTAAAAGAAAAACTTGAAGCTGGTTGTCCACTTATTTCGCAGTTATGCCATTTTGAGGAAGGAAATGTTATCACTGTTTTAAAATTTACAATAGGCCTGGCACCTGTAATCCTAGTTACTCAGAAGGCTGAGACCTGAGGATTGCAATTTCAAGCCAGCCAGGGCAGAAAAGTCCATAGACTCTTATTTCCAGTTAACTATCAAAGCCAGAAGTGAAGCTATGGCTCAAGTGGTTGAGCTCTAGCCTTGAGCAAAATATCTCATTTCAAGCCCCAGGATCAGCACAAAAAAATAAATAAATAAAATTACAATAATGTATACATTTGAACATCATCATGGTACATACTTGTAATCCAAGTACTCTGAAGTGGATGGAAGCAGGAGGCTTTCAAATTCAAGGTCAGCTTGGGATATATAAGAAGAACCTATCTCAAAAAAAGCAAGTGCTGGAGTTGTAGCTTAATGGTAAGTCCTGACATGCTCAAGGCTCTAGGTTCAATCTTCAGAAATGCCAAAGAGGAGAAAAAAAATAGGAAAAGCAAAAAGGCGGAAGGGACAAGGGAAAAAGAAACAAGAGTGTATTAACAATATAATTATTATATAAGACTCTACCAGAAAAAAAGAAAAGTATAGTAGTCTCTCAATTTATCCATGGTTTTATTCTTCGGTGTTTCAGTATGGCCTAAAAATATTAATTGAGGGGCTGGGGATATGGCCTAGTGGCAAGAGTGCCTGCCTCATATACATGAGGCCCTGGGTTCAATTCCCCAGCACCACATATACAGAAAATGACCAGAAGTGTCGCTGTGGCTCAAGTGGCAGAGTGCTAGCCTTGAGCAAAAAGAAGCCAGGGATAGTGCTCAGGCCCAGAGTCCAAACCCCAGGACTGGCCAAAAAAAAAAAAAAAAAAATTAATTGAAACATTTCTGGGAACAAACAACTCATCAGTTCAAATTGTGCATCATTCTGAGGACCTTGTGAAATATTACATGATCCTGTTCTATCCTGCCCAAGCCATGAATCATCCCCTTACCCCATACACTCACACTTTCTAAGTTACACATCTTAGTCACTTAAATAGCTGTCTCAGGTGCAGCTGTGGTTAGGTATTCATATAATACCAGAACATAGTAGGCAGAGTCATGAGAATTTCAAATTTGAGGCCAGCCTTGTCTACAAAGCAAGACCCAGTCTCAAAAAAAAAAAAAATTGGAAAGACTGGTCACATTCACAAAAGTTTTATTACAATGTCACTATAACTGTTTTGTATTATCATTATTGTTGTTAAATTCTGACTAATTAACCTAACATAAATTATTCTTTATCACAGATATGTATGTATAGAAAAAATTATATAAAGGGTTCAGCTACATATTTATTAGTCTTAGTACATATAGCCCATGGGTTATAAGGAATTACTCTGTGGTGTATGTGTGTGTGCATACACATGCACACTCGCGTGTGCTTTATTATGGAATGCAACTACTAACAGAATCATCCTGGGTTATTTTATACTTTATGTAGACTTAATAAAATCTTAATATCAGTCTGATGATACCATAAACAAAGAAGTAAGACACACTAAACCCAGACATGTAACATATAGACTCAATCTGCAATGGTTTTTAAGTCACTGGATTTAACTATTCAGGGACTCTGAAATGAAAGGCTGGGGCTGGTATACTGCAATCACATTTCCTATACCCACACCAACACCAACACAATGAATGGGATGATCTGAGGCAGAATATAAATCTTCCTGAAAACTAAAGCGTGACCATAATTGAGTACAGCTTGGAAACCACTCTGCTTTCATTTTCTTTGTATATTTATCATTACCAGACTACATATATTCATTTGTATGCGGCTTGTTTCACTTACTAGGATGAAAGCTCCATCAAAACAGGGCTAGGTTCCGATTCTCTACTGAATATTCAGTACCTTAAAATGTGGAATACAGAGGTGTGCCATAACCTGTGCTAGATATATGTTTTCTTAAAATAACTACATTATCACCTAGTTAAACTATATCCAACAAAAGTCTCCTGAGAAATAACATCCCTTGAGACAAACCAGACAGGTGATTTTACACGTTTTTATAAATACCTATAATGAATGATGCTGTCCACTAAAGAATGCTTGTGAAGAGCTGAGTTGAGCATGGTGGTACACACCTGTAATCCCTTCAAGAGGATTCCAAATTCAAGCCCAGACTACAAAACAAGATCATATCTCAAAGAATTATATTTAACATGTAACAGTAGAAAATTTCCCCAATCTTAAGAAAGTGATCCAGCCACAAGCTTTCAGAACATCAAACAGCCAAGCTGGGAAAAGAAAAACCCCTAGCCAGGTTACACAGAACAAAAAAAAAAAAAACCTGAAATCTGCAAGGGAAGCAATGAGTCACCTGTAAGTCACTCATCAGAATAACAGCAAATTTTTCAACAGGAACTCTAAAAGCAAAGGAGTTATAAAATGTCATATTTCTAGCCCTGAAAGAAATTAGCTGTTAGCCTAGATTAAAGTATCCAACAAAGCTATCCTTCATAATCAACAGTGAACAACAACCTAAAAGATAAACAAAAAAATTAGAAGAATTCATGACTACTAAACAAGCACTGCAAAAAATACTTAAGGGAATCCGACACAGAAGAAGATAAAAACAACAGGAAAATTATGAACAACAATAAATATCACTAGACTAGTGGATTAAAACATAAACATTAGGAAAGAAGAAAACATCACAAAACAAAAATGACAGAAAATACTATATAGTTTATTAATATTAGTAGTGAATATTAATATTTAATAGTTAATTGTCTCAGTTCTCCACCCAAAAGACGGAATGACAGGTCAGATTAAAACCCAAGACCCAACTATTTGTTTTCTACAAGAAACACATTTCACTGGGTGCAGGTGGCTCAGGTTTGAAATCCTAGCTACTCAGGAAGCTAAGATCTGAGGATCGCAGTTCAAAGCCAGCCCAGGCAGAAAACACCTGGTAAGACTCTTAGCTCCAATTAACCACTAAAAAACCAAAAGAGCTCACAGTGCCCAGAGTTCAAGCCCTGCAACTGAAAAAAACACACATATACATACATACACACACACACACACACACACACACACCTCACTAACAAACACAAACATTATCTTAGGATAAAGGATGAAACATTATTATGGACCCTCAAAGCAGGTAGGAGTAGCTATACTTATATATGACAAAGCAGACTTCAAAATTACAAAAGACAAAATGGTTACTTCATATTAACAAATGGAAGAATTCAAGAGGAGATAACAATTGTTAATATATACATACCCTCCAGACATTGGTGGCTTATAATTATAATCCTAGCTACTGAGGAAACTGAGATCTGAGTGTTGCAGTGTGAAACCAACCCAGGCAGACAAATCTGAGACTCTCATCTCTAACTAACCACCAAAAACCCAGAAGCAGAAATGTGGCAAGTGGTAGAGTAACTAACTGCCTTGAGTGGAAAAAGCTTAACAAGAGTGTGAGGCCCTCACACATGCCCCGGTATCTGCAAACAAAACAACAACAACAAAACCCAAATACGAAAAAACATATACTCACCAAATGGTGGTGGTACACTCCACTTCATTAAACATTACTAGATTTACAGGCAGATAGATCCACAACACAGTACCAGTAGGAGACTTGAGTACCTTGCTCTCATTAATAGGCTATCCATAAAGGAAAATAAAGAACCTTCATAATTAAGCAACAGTATAAGGAATGGATTTAAGAATAAAGAAATAATTAAATCTTGAAATAATCCCAAAAACAGAAGTCAGAAACTATTCTGACTAGAACTGCAGCTACTTCCAAATTCAACTTTCTCCACATTTTCTAGCTCCCAAATTTCTAGATCCCAAATTCTCAGCTAAACTCCATTGTGTTTCATCTTAGAAAACTGTACTGTCAGGAACTGGTGGCTCACACCTGTAATCCTAGCTACTCAGGAGGCTGAGATCTGATGACTTCAATTCAAAGCCAGCCCAGGCAGAAACTCCATGAGACTCTTACCAACCAAAAAAAAGCCAGAGGTGGGGTGGGCTGGGGATATGGCCTAGTGGCAAGAGTGCTTAACTCGTATACATGAGGCCCTGGGTTCAATTCCCCAGCACCACATATACAGAAAATGGCCAGAAGTGGTGCTGTGGCTCAAGTAGCAGAGTGCTATCCTTGAGCAAAAAGAAGCCAGGGACAGTGCTCAGGCCCTGAGTCCAAGGCCCAGGACTGGCCAAAAAAAAAAAAAGCCAGAGGTGGAGCTGTGGCTCAAAAGGTAGGAAGCCAGCTTTGAGCAAAAAAGCTGGTGGTCAGTGCGTAGGCCCCTTAGTTCAAGAACTAGCCCAGTCTGGGGGGGAAAAAATCAGATGGAGGAAGGAACAGGAACAAGGGAAAAGGGGAGAGAAAACAGGAACAAGGGAAAAGGGGAGAGAAAAAGAGGGGAGACTGAACCAGAATAAAAAAATAAATTCAATATTCCAAATTAAATTCATCTCTGAAAAATCCACCCTTTATCCCCACTGCCAACCATAAAAATCAGCCCAATCTCCTTTACAACCACTTACACAGTCTTAAAAATCTAAGATTTATCATTCACTCCTTCTTCTCTGTTTATTGAACTTCAACATTTAATAACTCATTCATTTCACAAACATCTGTTGGATTCCTAATCTGCACGAATACAATCATGTTAGTAGAAAGCTGTTTCTTTAAACACACACACACACACACACACACACCCCAAACTCCATGAGAGAACACATGTACGGTTATCTGTATCTTTATAATCAAGAAAAAAATACATTCCAAAAACATGTTCCTATCTAATGTTCTCCAATTGATTTCAGCATTCTACTTCATATTCTTCTCTTTAAGTATTTCTACCTGGTCTCTAAACTGACCTTTGTAAAGGTTATTGCCCAACTGCTCAATATGATACACATATTGTTACCAGTGTAACATCCCCCCAAAGTTACCTTTACTAAGTTATTCATCCCTCAACAACCTTTAAGGGTTCAACATGGCCTGTGCCAGCTTTTCAAAAACTTTTAAAATCTATAACAGCATTTCTATGACATCTAGAGTCAATATGTCCAATGCCTCTGTAGCTGCTAACACGACTAAACCTCTCGATAACTCAGCCATGCAATTCTTGGGGGGCGAGGGGTGGGGGGGGGAAGGGAAGAAGGCCAACAACACATCAAAAAGTTGTATAATAAAGGGACTGGTTAGTATATAATATGAATTCGACAAATAAGTATTATTACTGCTTTATAATTCTATGTACAATTTCTGCTCAATGCTAGTTAGCCCACAATCATAGAAATGTCTGGCTCAGTGTTGTTCATGTCCAGAATCATCCACTTCAAGTTCTATCGGCTCTGGGACCTGCATAGGTTTCTCATGCCTTCTTCCTCAGTGGTCTCATTGCAGGTAAATTAACAGTCAATTCATCTCAGTACTTGCAGAGTTCTATGTTATTGGTCTTAGTCTCTCCTAGACTATCAGCAGCCTGAGAATAGTAACTGTATCTAATACTTTTATCCTAGTATACATTTAGTTCCTTGTAAGAAATAGATGGTCAATATAAAATAGGTGTGTTGCATGTTTAGTCTTTCTTTTCCACTTAGATTGCAATGTTTCTGTCATGAATGTCATATGGGATTTTTATTAACCCCTAAAATACATAGTATTCAAAAACACTTCACCTTAGCTGACAAATTTCACAAACAAACACAGGAAATATTAAGTTCTTAGACAAGCACTGGTGGCTCATGCCTGTAATCCTGCTTACTCAGGAGACTGAGATCTGAGGTTCAAGGTTTAAAGCCAACCCAGGCTGAAAAGTCCCCATTGGATTCATCTCCAATTAATTACCAAAAAAAATGGAAGTGGCACTGTGGCTCAAAGTGGTGGAGTGCCAGCCTTGAGCAAAAAAACCTCAGGGACAGTGCCTACGCCCTGAGTTCAAAGCCCCACAAACAAAATGAATGCAATAAATAAATAGCTGAATAAACAAGCAAGACTTGATGATAAATGTTAGTGGAATTAGCTTTATTCCCCCAGAGAATAATGACTATTAACACTGTCATGACCACCTTACCCTTGGTGGTATCTATCTAGTATCTACCCTATTCTCCTGAAAACCTTTCAATGGCTTTCCCCAATTGAAAAGGGAAATTCTTGCAATGACCTAAAATATGATTTTTCTATCCCCAAGGTACCTTTAGGCCTTTTTTGCTTCCTTCAGTTCCTTGAATATTGTAAAATTCAAATTAGCAAAGGCAGAGCTTTTGCATTTGCTTTTTTCTCTACAGATGGTCCCAATTTTTCAACTTTGTAACAGTGCAAAAGCCACATACAGTCAGTAAAAACCACACTTCAATTTTTGAATTTTGATCTTTTCCTGGGCTAGCAAAATGCAGTTAGCCACACCATCATGATGGTAAGCAGATGCTCTACAGAGTACTGTATTGTGTTTGGTAGACAAAATACATTAACTGTGTTTTTTACAATTATATTTTCAACTTATGGTGAGCACATCCATCTTAAATTGAGGGATACCTGTACTAGAAATGCTCTAATCTCCATCCCACTAAAGACACTACATTCTTCAGGCAACTTTTAGAGAAAGGCTTTCCCTTATTATTTGTTGTGGTCTCAATGCAGCTATCCTCCCCAATTTTATATGTTAGAACCTGAGACCTAATGTGATAGTATTAAGAGATAGCTATTTGAGAGAAGTTATCAAATCATGAGAGTTCTTTCCTCATGGATGGAATCAGTGCCCTAATAAAAGGTTAAAGGAAGATGCTTTGGCCTTTCCACATTATGAAGCACAGAGACTTCACAACACAAAATTTGCAGGCCCTTTATCTTGACATCCTAGCCTACAAAACTGTAAGAAAATTCTATTATTTATAAATTACCTGATCTAAGTTTTTTTATAGTCTTCCAATCAGACTATATAAAACAGCAGCTCTTTTCACAAAGCAGTTATTACTGCTTATAAATTATATATCTGTTGATTATCTCTAACCACTAATCTAATAAAATGAACAGGAACTAAGTTTGTTCACTGTTGTGTCCCCAGTACATAGAACAGTCCCCAATTCTCATAAAGAGTTGTTCTATGTGCTGGGCACAGGTGGCTCTTGCCTGAATTCTAATTATCAGGAGGACCAGATCTGAGGATCCTAATTCAAAGCCAGGCGGGGAAAGACAAGTCTGAAAGGCTTTTTTTTGGCCAGTCCTGGGGCTTGAACTCAGATCAGAGCTTGGGTTCTGTCCCTAAGCCTCTTTGTGTTCAAGGCTAGAAATCTACCACTTGAGCCACAGCACCATTTTCAGATTTTTCTGAGAGGTTTACTGGAGATAGAATCTTAGACTTTCCTGCTGGGGTTGGCTTTGAACCATAATCCTCAGATCTCAGCCTCCTGAGTAGCTGGGGTTACAAATGTGAGCCATCAGCACCCAGTTCCAGAACTGGCAACAAGAAAAGAGTTGGATGAATAAATGGAATGAATCAATCTAGACTGAATTGACTCTAAACATTTTATCTTCAGTTTTATGAGAAGAGTCAACATTTAATGTCATTGCTAGTTTATATATGTGCTTCTTCATTTCTCAATTCTAAATTTAAGATAAAAATAGTAGGAAGTGGAGCTGTGGCTCAAGTTGTAGAGCACAAGAGGCTCAGGGACAGCACACGGACCCTGAGTTTAAGCCCCACAACCAACAACAACAAAAATACCTACACAGTAACAAAGGTTGTTAGAGGGACCACAATGTTTATCATACAGAAATATTGTTTTCTATTGTTAACTGCAGCCACTAAGAACCAATAATGTTCATATATAAGTACATTTCTCATTTTTCAAACTTTCAATATAACTATTTTGCAAGCAAAAAATAAATAAAACCAACCAATCTCTAACTGAAAGTTCTGCTATGTTAAAAATCTACAGTAAGTTTTCTAGCAGTGTTTCTCACTAAAACACCATGGAGGGCTGGGAATATGGCCTAGTGGCAAGAGTGCTTGACTCGTATACATGAAGCCCTGGGTTTGATTCCCTGGCACCACATATATAGAAAATGGCCACAAGTGGCACTGTGGCTCAAGTGGTAGAGTGCTAGCCTTGAGCAAAAAGAAGCCAGGGGGGCTGGGGATATGGCCTAGTGGCAAGAGTGCCTGCCTCGGATACACGAGGCCCTAGGTTCGATTCCCCAGCACCACATATACAGAAAAACGGCCAGAAGCGGCGCTGTGGCTCAAGTGGCAGAGTGCTAGCCTTGAGCGGGAAGAAGCCAGGGACAGTGCTCAGGCCCTGAGTTCAAGGCCCAGGACTGGCAAAAAAAAAAAAAAAAAAAAAAAAAAGAAGCCAGGGAGAGTGCTCAGGCCCTGAGTCCAAGGCCCAGGACTGGCAAAAAAAAAAAAAAAAAAAAAAACCAAAAAAAACCCAAAAAAACCACCATGGAGGGCTGGGAATACGGCCTAGTGGCAAAGAGTACTTGCCTCCTATACACGAAGCCCTGGATTCGATTCCCCAGCACCACATATATAGAAAATGGCCAGAAGTGGCACTGTGGCTCAAGTGGCAGAGTGCTAGCCTTGAGCAAAAAGAAGCCAGGGACAGTGCTCAGGCCCTGAGGTGAAGGCCCAGGACTGGCAAACAACAACAACAACAACAACAACAACAACAAAACATCATGATGCAAATGCAAATGAGCAATAGTTATACATGTATGTGTGTGTATATATATATATATAAAAAACTATATATCACTGGGAATATGGCCTAGTGGCAAGAGAGCTTGCCTCGTATAAAACTATATATTATCATTATTATTATATGTGAATGGTTGGTTTTGTTTCTACCTCTGTTCTGAAGCCTGCAAAAGGACCACCAAACCAAAAACTACAAGTCTATTTTTCCTTATCAAGAATTCAAGCGGGGCTGGGGATATGGCCTAGTGGCAAGAGTGCTTGCCTCGTATACATGAGGCCCTGGGTTCGATTCCCCAGCACCACATATACAGAAAATGGCCAGAAGTGGCGCTGTGGCTCAAGTGGCAGAGTGCTAGCCTTGAGAAAGAAGAAGCCAGGGACAGTGCTCAGGCCCTGAGTCCAAGCCCCAGGACTGGCCAAAAAAAAAAAAAGAATTCAAGCAAGGTAGCAGTGGATCACACTGTAACTAGCTACTGAGGTTAGGCTAAGATCTGAAGGATTGTGGTTTAGGGCCACCCCACCCCAGGCAGAAAAGTTCTTGGGGATCCATTGCCAAAATAATCAGCAAAAAACAGGACTGGAGTCATGTGAGTGGCCGGCCTAATAAACATGAGTCCTTGAGTTCAAACCTCAATGCAAGAAGGAAGGAAGAGGTAGAAGAAAAGGAAAAGAAGAGACTTTCAAATTCTGAGAGCAGTTAAGCAACAGTGGCTCATGCCTGTAATCCTAGCTATGGAGGCTGAGATACAAGACTCAAAAAGCCGGGGTTGGGGATATGGCCTAGTGGCAAGAGAGCTTGCCTCGTATACATGAGGCCCTGGGTTCAATTCCCCAGCACCACATATACAGAAAATGGCCAGAAGGGGTGCTGTGGCTCAAGTGGCAGAGTGCTAGCCTTGAGCAAAAGGCTCAGTGCTCAGGCCCTGAGTTCAAGGCCCAGGACTGGCCCAAAAAAAAAAAAAAAAAAAAAAAAAAGACTCGGAAAGACCATGAAACTCCTTACCTCTAATTTACCAGCAAAAAGCCAAAAGTGAAGCTGTAGCTTAAGTGGTAGAGCACCAGTATTGAACTTAAAAAGCAAAAACAAAAGGCCTGAATTCAAGCCCAAGTACCTACTTGCCTTATCCTAGCTTTGGCCTTGGGTTCAGTCTAGGCAGTTACTCACAAATAGTATCTAGTTCAAAATGTCAATAGTGCTCAAGGTAAGAAGTACTAGTTCATTTAGAATTTCTGCTCTGTAACTAGTTTATTGAACTTCAGCAAATTATATCTCTGAAATAGTTTTCTCATACATAAACTATATCATACTTATCCTGAAGGATTACTGAGATGAAAAATTGAGACAGAAGCCCTAAGAGCAAATTAAACACCCTAAATATCAATTAGCTAAATATAGTTAGCATTTTTCTGAATAAAATCCTCTATTAGAGACAGAACTCTTGAAGATCATTTCAAAATATGAATGCTCATGGTTCTACAATTAACTTATTTTCTGTTTGTCCAACCAAAGTCTAAGGAGATTTTATCTTTAGACTTTGTATCTTTAACTTGTAACAAAAGTGGGCAAGTAAGTATATATCCTCAACTATAAACCATGTATTGCATTGTAAACTATTAATAAAGAATATACAAAAATGCACTTCTTGTCCAGAAGAAATTTTAAAATAGTAAAAGATAGCTAAATAAGTACATAAATAGATTTAACAAAGTAGTCATTCAAGAAATACTCATGAAGCTGGGTGCCAGTGGCTCTTGCCTATAATCCTAGCTATGAGATCTGAGGATCGGGGTTTGAAGCCAGCCAGGCAGCAAAGTCCCATGAGACTCTTATCTCCAATTAACCACTCAAAAGTGCAGAAGTAGCACAGTGGCTCAAAGTGGTAGAGCACTGGTCTTGAGAAAAAGAGCTCAGGGACAGCACCCAAGCCCCAAGTTCATGCCCCATAACTGACAAAAAAAAAAAGTCATCAATTGAGTAAAATTCACATAAATAGCTGAAGCCACAAATAAACACTAAAGGGATGGAAATGAAATACAACTAAGTAGATTTAATTAGGAAAATGTGTTGTTTTAAGAACATAATCTTACATGTACACAGTTAATATCTTCTAAAGGCAATGAAACAGTATACTTAAAGAACAAGCATCAAAATGACAAGTGCTATCATTTGTCATTTTAGCGATAGCTGGCTAAATTTCTTAATTCAGATGATGGCAGCATATTTTTTTTTTCTCAAATTTTTATTTTCAAACTGACGTACAGAGAGGTTACAGTATCATACGTTGGGCGTTGGATACATTTCTTGTACTGTTTGTTGCCTTGTCCCTCATGCCCCCCTCCCTCCGATGGCAGCATATTTTAACAGGCTCAAAGACCATTGTAAGCAATTTTTAAAAACCACATTAGATTTTAATGGAAGCTTATCAAATTCCTGATTTCCAAAATTTATCTTAATTATCTTAAATGGTCTAAAACAGAATAAGATTAAAAGAACTGATGCCCAAAAGTCTGAATGCTTTGTTGAAAAGGCTGAGCTTCAACAAATCCAATGTGTGCTAGAAGCAACTTTTAAAATGCACAAATGTAACAATTATTTGTAAACCAACAATTTCAGAAAAAGAGTAGTTCCTATCCAAAGTTTAAATAAATATAAGACACTGGTTTTGCAAATGTCAGCAGAGTTTTCAGATCCCTTTCTAAAGTAATAGTATCCCTCTGTTTTGATTGGTATCTTAATTTGCCTTCAGTTTCAAAACTAAGTTTGCCAACACTATTCCTCCAACCTCAAGAATTCCATTACTAGTTTTAAGCTAAATTAAAGGAAAATGGACACATTCAACCCATGGCAGAAATATGCAGTAAGTGTTTGTTGATGTGCATAAATAGACTGAGAAATTTAGACAAGTCTCAAGGACAAGGGCTGTACAGTAAACTGTTCCTCCACCATGAAACCAAACAGAATTATTACTCCTCCTCCAACTAAGACCAGCACTGGATAACTTTAAACTAACTAGGATATAAAGACAGAATGTTGTCTAAGTCAGAGATTTTGTGCATGTTTCGCTTCAGGGAAAAATAGCCAACGTACCCTTTAAAAATTCATATGGGGAGCTGTGATTATGGCCTAGTGACAAGAGTGCTTGCCTCCTATACATGAAGCCCTGGGTTCAATCCTCAGCACCACATATTTAGAAAAGTGGCGCTGTGGCTTAAGTTGCAGAGTACTAGCTAGCCTTGAGCAACAAGAAGCCAGGGATAGTGCTCAGGCCCTGAGTTCAAGCCCCAGGACTGGCAAAAAGAAAAAAAAAAACTTAAAAGTTTGTATAGTACCAAGACATTACAATTACCATCTTCAAAACAAACTTTAATATGTCCTCAACAGTGCTCATGTACCTGACTCCAAAACAATTTTTTAAAGAATAAACTGAGGTAGGTACTAGTGACTCTACAATCCTTTCCCTTTGTACAACTAACGTGTGCTAATGAAAAAGAATAAATTATAAAGTGAGATGTTGTTCATGCCTATAAAACTAGCTATTTACAAGGCTAAGATCTGTGAGGTTCAAAGCCAGCCAGGCAGGACAGTCTGTGAGAGTCTCATCTCTAACTACAAAAAGACAGGAAGTTGAAGCTGAGGCTCAAGTGGTAAAGTGCCAGCCTTGAGTGAAAAAGATAAAGGATGGCTTCTAGACCCTGAGGCTCTAAGTTCAATCCCTAGTACCAAAGAAACAAAACAAAATATTTTGCCAGATTCAACACTCAGACTAATGTCAAAAAAGAAAAACAAAAACATCATTAAAGAAAGTATACCTAAGAAAGGAGGTAAAGATGCTACAGAATACTTGGAGCTCCTGTATCTCAACATTTACAAAGAAAAAGAAACCAATTTTTATTCCAGCTTTTATTAGAAAACTCTTATACTTTAAGAATGCCTAATAAGTAGTTAACCATGATATTTTAAAAAGATCAAATCAATTAACAGCAGCTACTAATACTATGCAAATATAAGTTCATCTTTAAGAACAATGAATGGTTCTCGATCCTGAGTCCAGTAGCACTTAAGGTAAAAACCAAAACTATACTAAGTAAGGTATTTTCAAGATTTAAAATATTTTTAAATACTTTCCGGAATATAGGTGGCTTCACCCATTAACATAGCAATTTTCTCTTGTTTTTAAGTTGAGGTTAAAACTTATTGTAGTATCTACTGTTTCCCCCCCCCCCCATAATTAGAACCTTCTGATTGTAGTAGTGGTCCTCAGCAATAAAACAGAACACCTATCTTGTGAAGAAAAAAAAGTCAGATTCCAACATGTGAAAATTAATGTAAACAGAGTAATTTGGGGATTTTGTAAATGATTTAGAAAAGCAAAATATAAACTAAATCTATATATTAGACTCTAAATAGGGACAAAATATTAATTTGAAAAAATGCTGCGCCAGGTACTGATATCTCATACTTGTAATCCTAGCTACAAGAGGTTGAGATTTGAAGATCATGATTCAAATCCAGCCAGGCAGGGTGGAGACTTTTATCTCCAATTAACCAGGGAAAAGCCAAAAGGAGAGGTGTGGTACAAGTGGTAGAGCAGCACCAGCCTAGAGGAAAAAAGGGGAAGTTAGAGCAACAGGACCTGCATTCAAACCCCAGCCTGAACTCACGTGCACATACACACATTCACAAGCTGTGTGCTAAGTGATCATAGAAAGTTATCTATAAATTAATAAATTTCAAAACATAGCTATCTTCATCTACACATCAATATTCCTTTTCTTTTAATTCTAGACTAATTATTGCTTATGAATTAATAAATGGATACAGATGCCAGGTGCTGATGGCTCATGCCTGTAATCCTAGCTACTCAGGAGGCTGAGATCTGAGAATCACAGTTCAAAGACAGGCTGAGCAGGAAAGTCAGTAGAATTCTTATCTCCATTTAACTAGCAAAAAGCCAGAAGTGGGAGCTGTGGCTCAAGTAGTAGACCACTAGCCATGAGCAAAAAAACTCAGGGACAGTACACATGCCCTGAGTTCAGGTCCAAGGGTCATCACGCAACACACACACACACACACACACACACACACACACACACACACACATAATTCTAATGACTGTGTAAGTCTGATGACTTGAAAGGTATCCACCATCTATACAATATGTAAAGAGACAAGGAAATATTTGAACTTTGGCAGATCCAGTGCTCTATCACTTATTACTTACTTGACCTTGGATTACTTAGCTTCTGAAGTAACAGAAATAATAATTCAGAGCCATTCATAGTAACAAACACCTATAATCCAAGCACTAAGAAAGCCTGTGTAAGGAG
Organism: Perognathus longimembris pacificus; assembly: GCF_023159225.1. Taxonomy (NCBI): domain Eukaryota; kingdom Metazoa; phylum Chordata; class Mammalia; order Rodentia; family Heteromyidae; genus Perognathus; species Perognathus longimembris. Next base: position 36,370,398 of record NC_063161.1, read on the forward strand.
GATTTTAAGTTCAAGGCATGCCTGGGCTGCATAGTAAGATGAAGAAAAAGATGAAGACGAAGGAAGAAAGAGGGAAAGGAGGAGGAAGAAGTAGTTCAAAGAGGAGAGGGAAGGGGAGGGTAGAGGGAGAGAAGGAGGAGAGATAGAGGAAGGAGAAAGGGAGGGAACAGGAGGAAGAGGAGGAGGAGAAGTTGTTCTTGAAAAGACCTCTAAGCAATTTACAGCAAGCTCACTCTCCAATCCCTCCACAAGTCACTCCCTGATGCGTTATACAGGCTGACCACTTGGATCTGGTAAAGTCTCCTAAGTAGGCTACTTTGTTAAAATGTTACAACCCTTCTGATCTGACCAAAAAAGCAGGATGCTTAACAAGAGCCAGCTGCTTGTTCCCAAACCAGTTTATGCCAACTGTACTTGTTATTATAATTAGGTAATTTAAGATTATATAAACTGATGAAATATAACTGGAAAGAGGTTTCTGTGAAAAGTTCAAAAAGACTTAAAGGCTAATTATTTTCTTAAGTTATTTTGGAATGTAGGTGTATAAAAAACAGCCTTGAGAGAATAGGAGGAAAAATGTAAAACTACAGAGGAGCAAAGGGCCATAGTAGGTATTTGCAATCCCAGCTATTTAGAAGGCAGGGGCAACAAGGTTGCTTAAGCCTGGGAGATCAAAGCTAGCCTCGGCAACATACCAAGACCTAATTTCAAAATAAATAAAAATGGGAGGACTTTGTATATTAGGATCCTTAATAGAGAATGCCATGTACATGTAATTCATGCTAAAAAGACAATCCAGAACTCTACTCAAAGAGCCCATCCACAAGAAAAATGAAAAAATGATCTTATGGTGAGAAAAAACATATTAAAATTAATTTTTTTAACTATAGCTAGGTGCTGGGACACAAGCCTGAAATCCCAGGTAATATGGAGACTGGGGCAAAAGGATATCATGCTTGAGGGCAGCTGGGGAAGCACAGCAAAATTCTGTCTCCAAAAAAAAAAAAAAAAAGACTAATGTACCTAATTCCCAGCTAATCCGTTTTTTGAAATTACTTAATATATTACATGAGATCATTTTATGTAGCTCCTCTAATATGCATAGGATTGTTGTGAGAACTAAATAAAATAATGCAGAGTAATAAAACACAGTACCTAGCACTTAGTAAATATTGAATTTTGTTTTATGACTAGGGTGAAGTTCAGTAGTAGAGTACTTGCCTTACATGAATAAGACCCCTAGGGTTGATCCCCCAGCACCACAGAAGAAAGGAGGGGGGCGGGGGGAGGGAGAGAAAGGAAGGAGGGTAGGAAGGAAGGAAGGGAGGGAGGGAAGAAAGGAGGGAAGGAGGAAAGGAGGGAGGGAGGAAAGGAGGGAGGGAGAAAAGGAGGGAGGGAAATAGAGAAAAGGGAAAGAAAAAGAAGAGAAGGGAAAGAAGGAAAGAGAAAAGAATAGAGAAAGAGAGAGAGAAGGAGGAAGAGAAGGAGAGGAAAGAGGGAGGAGAGAGAAAGGGGAGGAGGTGGCAGAGGGGGAAGAAGAGAAAGGTGATCATGGTTTACTTCTTTTGTTTTGTTTTTTTGGTGCCTGACCTCTAGCTATATTCAAGGTCTAGGCCTAGCTGTCCCTGAGCTTTCTTTTGCTCAGTGCTAGTGCTCTACTGCTGAGTCAGAACTCCACCTCCAGCTTTTTTGAGAGTAGTTAATTGGAGGTAAGAGTCTCACAGACTTTCCTGCCCAGGCTAGCTTCAAACCACCTTCTCAGATCTCAGCCTCCTGAGTAGCTAGGATTACAGGTGAGAACCACTGATGCCCAACAAAATACTTCTTTCAAAGGGTTTTGTCGCCCATTGTTATTTGATGGCCTATTTTAAGAATATATTATTGCTATCTCTCAAAACAGAAAAGGGTACAAGATTTTCATGTTTTCTGACATCTTTGTGCAGAAATGTACAAACACTTCATATATTAACCATATAACTTCTATGGTATCTTTTTTTTAAATGACAGCTAATACTCCTGAAAACCCCGAATAAATGAAATCTCCCTAGGTTATATTGAACTGTTACACTGATGCATTAATGTACATACTGATGTATTAATATGTCAGCATGAGCAGCCACTTGAAGCAGACAAGAATAGAAAAAATGAATGAGGTTCTGATCTAGTACTAGTAAAAGGTACAGCAGCTCTCTGAAGAGGGAAGAGATGAGAAAAGGTTAAGAATCCAGACTGTGGAGATAATACCTAAGACCAAAGAAAAGCAGGGTAGAAACTGACAATCACTTTGTAAGTAACAAACTTTTAAAGAGAAGTATCTAACAATTCAACCGCTAGTTCAGAACTGTTGAGCAGTGGCACAGATACTAAGATAGTTTTCCAAATCACTGGAAAGCAAGATCACATTTTTTTCAAAGCTCATATAAATATGACATTATAATTAATTTTACTTTTCATGGAAAACTGTTACATAAAGATATCCTATCTAAAATTAAATAACCAAGTGCCCTCTTCACCCTATTAAGAGGGCAAAAATAACACTAATATGAAATCTAACAAGGATACAATGCACCGCCACCAGCCATACCCTTCTTTTGAGAAGCAACTTAACCAAATGCTAAAAAGACTAAAACACTTTCATATTGATTGACAGAAATCAGACCCAGGAATCTACCCTAAGAAAGTAATTTAAAACATTAAGAAAAGCCGGAAGTGGAGCTGTGGCTCAAGTGGCAGAGTGCTAGCCTTTGAGCAAAAGGAGCTCAGGGACAGCATCCAAGTCTAGAGTTCAAGCCCCAGGACCAGAAAAAAGAGAAATCTATATGCTCAAAGGCATTTTCTGCAACATTTCCTACAATAGCAAAAATTAAACATGAGGAATGTGACACAAAATGCTTAAATAGGAAGTAAAGCCATAGCTTAGTGAGAAGCACTTGCCTAGCATGTGCATGGCCCTGGGTTCCATCACAAAATATTACACACAAAATAAATTTATGTAATATAAAGTTGAGTTTCAAAAAAGCAACACAACAGCACAGGATACTTCATCTGTAATTAACAGGAAAAAGCCATACTGGGGGTGTGGCTCAATTGGTAGAGCACCAACTATGAGGGGAAAAGCCAAGCAAGAGGGCAAGAACACAAAAGCAGGAGGCCTCAAGTCAAAGTTCCAATACCTACCCACCCCTGCAGTGGATAGAGGGCATATCTTTTTTTTAAAAAATCTCAAAAAGTTACATTCTAGCCGGGCACAGGTGGCTCACACCTGTAATCCTAGCTACTCAGGAGGCTAATATCTGAGGATTGTGGTTCCAAGCCAGCCCAGTCAGTAAAGTCCATGAGACTTTTTTTTTTTTTTTTTTTTTTTTTTGCCAGATCTGGGCCTTGGACTTGGCCTGAGCACTGTCCCTGGCTTCCTTTTGCTCAAGGCTAGCACTCTACCACTTGAGCCACAGCGCCACTTCTGGCCATTTTCTATATATGTGGTGCCAGGGAATCGAACCCAGGGCTTCATGTATATGAGGCAAGCACTCTTGCCACTAGGCCATATTCCCAGCCCTCCATGAAACTCTTATCCAAATAATCACAGAAAAACTGTGAAGTGATGCTGTGACTCAAAGTTGTGGGTCACTAGCCTTGAACAAAAGGAACCCAGAGACAACATCCAAGCCCAGAATTCAAGCCCCAGGACAAAAAAATTAAAAAAGGTATATACTGCCTGATTTCATTAAATTAACATGCTCAAAAGACACTAGTAGTTGGGGGGAAGGGATGGATGAGTATTAGGAAGAACTTATGATGGAACCATTCTGAACCTCACCTGTGCTGTTATTTATGCAGAAGTAATATAATATTACATAGAACTATATACACATGCAACACAAAGAGATGCCGCCTCACCCCAGTTAGAATGGCCTATGTTCTGAATTCAGACAACAAATGCTGGCAGGAATGTGGAGAAAGAGGAACCCAACTGCACTGCTGGTGGGAATGTAAACCAGTACAACCACTTTGGAAAGCAGTCTGGAGGTTCCTCAAAAAACTAAACATAGACATACCCTATGACCCAGCCATACCACTCCTAGGCATCTATCCAGAACAATAGGAATCAGGATATGACATGGACACCTACACCTCAATATTCTTTGCTGAACCATTCACAATAGACATGATATGGAAACAACCCAGATGCCCCACTATAGATGAAGGGATTTTTTTTTAAATGTGGTACCTATATACAACGGAATTTTACACTACCATTAGAAAGGATAAAATAATGGCATTCACTGGAAAATGGATGCAACTAGAACAAATCATGTTGAGTGAGACAAACCAAGAACAGAGAGACAAATGGTATATTGTCTCCCTGATAAGCGGGTGTTAGATTTAAAATGCAAAGAGGGGCTTAGCTGTAGAGTGCTTGCCTTGCATGCATGAAACCCTGGGTTCGAGTCCTCAGCACCACATAAGCAGAAAAAGCCAGAAGTGGCGCTGTGGCTCAAGAGGCAGAGTGCTAGCCTTGAGCAAAAAGAAGGCAAGGGACAGTGCTCAGGCCCTGAGTCTAAGCCCCAGGACTAGCCAAAAAAACAATCACGCTATAAAATAGAAAGCTCAGGAAAATTCAGTAAAAAATTACAAGACAAACAAACATTAGATAAGCCTGTTTGTGGGCAGGGAATATGGCCTAGTGGTAAGAGTGCTTGCCTCGTATACATGAAGCCCTGGGTTCAATTCCCAAGCACTATATATAGAGAAAATGGCCAGAAGTGGTGCTGTTGCTCACTAAAGTGGCAGAGTGCTAGCCTTGAGCAAAAAGAAGCCAGGGACAGTGCTCAGGCCCTGAGTCTAAGACCCAGGACTGGCAAAAAAAAAAAAAAAGAAAGAAAGAAGGAAGGAAGGAAGGAAGGAAGGAAGGAAGGAAGGAAGGAAGGAAGGAAGGAAGGAAGGAAGGAAGGAAGGAAGGAAGGAAGGAAGGAAGGAAGGAAGGAAGGAAAATGATGGCCCCTCTGTACAACACATTAGTAGAAACAATATTATGTAACCTGTTCATCACCTTTATAATCCCAGCATTCTGAAGGCTGAGGCAGGAGGATAAGAGTTCCAAGCCAGTCTGAGATACAAGAGATCCTTAGAACAAAACAAAACAAAATTAAATTAAACAAAAAAAGTTACAAGACAAAGGGCTAGGGGATAGCTCAGTAGAAAAGCTGCAAATGGCACAGTAGCTCAAGTGTTAAACTTGAAAAAAAGAAGCCAGGGACAGTGCTCAGGCCTTGAGTCCAAGGCCTAGGACTGGCACACACAAAAAAAAGGCAGAGATATACAAATAGGACAAAGTAAACAGGTCTCAAGATACCAAAATACAGTACAAGGAAAAGAAGACACAGAATGAGTGGAAAGTGTGTGAAAATAATAACAATAATAATATAGCAGAGGGGACCATCTGCTACACTGGACACTGATGAAAGTGAACTAAGCAACTTATGGGTGTGAATGAGAAGGAAGGAATGAGTGAAAGAGGAAACAGATGTTACTAAACAAAAGGACAGTAATGTATATATCATCCAAAACGGAGGAAGTGATTTTATTGTTAAAGTTCATAGACTTCATAAGCTATGTGAGTATTTCATCATTGTGAAAGTTAAAATATGTACAGTGAAATATATATAATTTAAACCCAATAAAAATAATAAATGCAGGTTTTTTAAATGTTCAAGTCTACATACAGGCTGGGAATATGGCCTAGTGGCAAGAGCGCTTATCTCGTATACATGAAGCCCTGGGTTCGATTCCCCAGCACTACATTTATAGAAAATGGCCAGAAGTGGCGCTGTGGCTCAAGTGGTAGAGTGCTAGCCTTGAGCAAAAGGAAGCCAGGGACAGTGCTCAGGCCCTGAGTCCAAGCCCCAGGACTGGCACCAAAAAAAAAGTCTACATACAGTGTAGTTTAGTTAACAGTAATAATATTGAAGCCAATTTCCTTGTTTTCACAGTTAACAGTCAGACACCATAGGGAAAACCAACTGGAGGGCACAGACTTCTATTTTTACTACTTCTTGGGAACCCTCAAAATAAGAGGCTAAACAAATTATGCTAATATGTATAATATTCGACTTTGAGTAAAAAGACTGGGAGATAAAGGAATGTAAAGTGAGCCATGTTAGCAAGTAGCTTCTCAAGCATTACTACTAAGTACTCACAACTTTCCTTAACAAGCAAACAGTAATCTTTCAACTGAACATAATATGTAAAACAAGGTTTAATACAATGTTTTCATTTAAATGAAATATCAAATTTCAGAACATGCCTAACTGAATAGTTAGTAACCTCAAAGACTATGCTATATACTCCATTAAGCCAGAGCCTCAAAACTTTCTTCTTTGACAGGAAATAGTTTGTTTCAACAGATAGATTTTCTCATCTGTATTTACTTTAAATGTTTTTTTTTGTTATTATTTTGCCAGCCCTGGGGCTTGAACTCAGGGTCTGAGCACTATACCTTGCTCAAGGCTAGAAGTCGAGCCATAGTGCCACTTCTGGCTTTTTCTGTTTATGTGGTATTGAGGAATCAAACCCAGGGCTAAGCAAACACTCTACAACTAAGCCAGCCCTCAAATGTTTTAATATGTTATCACTTCCGGATTATATTCCATGACAACAATCAATTACATCTTTTTTTTGGGCCAGTCCTGGGGCTTGGACTCAGGGCCTGAGCCCTGTCCCTGGCTTCTCTTTGCTCAAGGCTGCTATAGCACTCTGCCACTTGAGCCACAGCGCCACTTCTGGCCATTTTCTGTATATGTGGTGCTGGGGAATTGAACCCAGGGCCTCATGTATACGAGGCAAGCACTCTTGCCACTAGGCCATATCCCCAGCCCCAATTCCATCTTTTTTATTCATCATTTTAACCTCACTGCCTAGCACACTTGTGAATACCTACGAGCCTCCCAAGTAGTACTTATGGAATTCATCAGCCAATGGATGAATTCATGGTCCAAATACCTCCAGCTTTGACTGGGAATGGGGGGAAATGGGACATTGCAATAAAAAGGGAGAATTTGAGTAGGGCATGGGTTCTACCAATTCACCAGGTCTAAGATTCCATTAACCAGCACTACATCCGAGTATGACAGAAAAACCTTAAGTCACCTCCATTAATCATCCAAATGTTAAGGGTTGATTTAATAACTAAAAAAAAAAAAAAAAAAGAAACTTGTCTCACTAATCTTTACCACCTGATGATTTTACATTTTCTTTGCTATGTGCAAATCATATTTTTACCTAAAAAAATTTTAGAGTCACATAAAAGATCAGAAACAACTGTCACATGAGTCAGTCAATCTGTATGTCTCACTGCCTCTGGGTTGACTGGCTCTGTACTTGCTAAGCAGTGTTTAACCTCTTGGGCCACATCTCCAGCCTTTTTGCTTTAAGTCATTTTTCAGATAGGGTCTCGCTTTTTTTTTCCCCCAGGCTGTGCCAGATGACAATCTTTACCTATATCTCCCACAAAGCTGGCATTATATGAGTAAATCACATCACTGGGGTCTCACTAACATTTTGCTGGTTCCACATGACTCTTAAGCTCTCAAAAATTTTATCTACCATACATTAAGCACCAATGCTCATATAGAAATACAGTTAAAAACCCAACCACACTAGAATTGCCACCTTTTAAGAAACTTATTTCAGTTAGCAACTTATGCTTATATATTCATTCAACAGTATAAAATGTAAACATTACTAGTAATTTAAAAGGCACTGTTGCTAATAAAAAACAATACTAATGCCAGGGTTTGAATTCCTCTGTTACCTCTGATCAACTATGTCTCTAGGTCTCAAGTTTCTAGAATTATGAAAATACTACTTTTATGAAGATTAAAACAGTATCATGAACCTGGTATGATGGCACAGCAGGAAGATGGATGGATTCCAGGCCAGCCTGTGCAACACAGCAAGACTCCATCTCAAAAAAAATAAACAACAAATATAAAAACGTTTGGCAAGCTAAAAGGCATGATACAAATTAAATGTATGTGCTATGATAATAATCCTTACCTATACATGGGTAAGGATTGTTTTTCGGGGGGCGGGGGTTGGGGGGGTGTTCCCAATCTGGGACCTTGAACTTAGGGCCTAACTGCTGTCCCTGAGCTTTTGTGTTCAGGCTAATGCTCTAACACTTGAGCTACAGCTCCACTTCTGACTACAGAATGATTAACTGGTGTGGGTAATTGAAGTTTCAGGGACTTTACTGCCTGGGTTGGCTTTAAACTGGGATCCTCAGGTCTCAGCCTCCTGCGTTGCTAAAATTACAGGCATGAGCCACTAGCATCCGATTGTACTTAGTTTTCATTAGAAAATAGCAAAACAGCTGGGTGCTGGTGGCTCATGCCTATAATCCTAGCTATTCTGGAGATTGAGGTCTGAGGACTGTGGTTCAAAGACAACCTGGGCAGGAAAGCCTTTAAGTCTTATTTCAATCACAGAAAAAGCCAAAAATGGAGCTGTGGCAAAAGTGGTAGAGTGCTACCCTTGAGCAAAAGGAACTCAGGAACAGCACCTAGACACAGAGGTTCAAGCCCCAGAATCAGCAAAAGAGAAAAAGAAAGAAAGAAAATAACGAAACACTAGGATATCTCATTGTAGATCGTTTATTAGTTTCAACAGGGAAATAGTAACTTACAGAGTTGATAAACTAGACTAAAAGGGGGAAATCACCAAAAAGGGACAAAAATGTATGTGTCTCAATGCATCTTGACAAGGAAGCATCACTTTTGTAGAATTCTAACTAAAGATAATAATTTCAATCAATTATTTAGCAAATCAGACAAACTAAATTTTAAATTTTTCTATAAAATAACTGACCTTTATTCTCCAATTGCAAGAAAGATATAGTATATATAACAGGCACAATATGTAGCTCAGTAGAAAATCATTTGCCTAGCATGTGTAAGGTCCTAAGTTTGATCTTCAGTGCTACAAACAATAAATAAAAGAACAGCTAAGAAATCTTCCAAAATTAAAGGGGACTAAAGGGCATGATCAAACTGACAAAAGTGAAATATAAAGACATTATTAGATAAAAGTACTGCATTAATTTTAAATTGGTGGGCTCTAAAACTAGCATTTGTACAATTGTAATTGTACAATAGTAATTGTACAAATACTTAAGTATATTCTTACTCTTCTGTGTATCAGTGCCTGACCAGGGCTTGAACTGAGTTTTCTGGCTCAAGACTAGTGCTCTACAACTTGGGTCACAGTTTCACTTTTGCCTTTTTGGAAGTTCATTAGAGGTAAGAATTTCACAGACTTTCCTGTGTGGGCTGATTTCCAATGGTGATCCTGGTATCTAAGCCTCCTGGGTAGCTAGGACTATAGGCATGAGCCATCACCAGCTCCAGCCAGGCTGAGTATCCTTATTCTTAAAAAATACACCATTAGATACGGAAAGGTAAAAAGGCATGCAACCTATTCTTCAATGGTTTTCAAAACAAAATAAATAATACGCTATAAGAAAAATATGATAAAGTGGTAAAAACTGGTGAATACGGTCAAAGGATACATACCAGAGTCCACTATATTATTCTATCTTTTCTTTAAGTTCAAAATTATTTCAAAATAAAATTTAAGAGTACAAGAATCTTATCTTCTAGGAGTTTACTTACATGCTTTAAGCTATAGAATTTAAGGTACTACTAAAAATCACATTATAGGGGCTAGGAATGTGGCCTAGTGGTAGAGTACTTGCCTCGCATACATGAAGCCCTCAACAAGACATAAACAGAAAAAGCCAGAAGTAGACTTGCGGCTCAAGAGGTTGATTGCTAGCCTTGAGCAAAAAGAAGCCAGGGACAGTGCTCAGGCCCTGAGTCTAAGCCCCAGGACTGGTCAAAAAAATAATAATAATCACTCTATAAAATGGAAAGTTCAGGAAAATTCGGGCTGAGAATATGGCCTAGTGGCAAGAGTGCTTGCCTCATATACCTGAAGCCCTAGGTTCGATTCCTCAGCACCACATATATAGAAAAGGCCACAAGTGGCGCTGTGACTCAAGTTGGCAGAGTGCTAGCCTTGAGCAAAAAAGAAAGGAAGGAAGGAAGGAAGGAAGGAAGGAAGGAAGGAAGGAAGGAAGGAAGGAAGGAAGGAAGGAAGGAAGAAAATTCAGGAAAATTCAGTCAAAAATTACAAGATTAGGGTATAAGTCTGTATGTAATCCCAGCATTCTGAAGGCTGAGGCAGGAGAATGAGAGTTCCAAGCCAGTCTGAGATATAAGAGATCGTTAGAACAAAACAAAGAAAAATTAAACTACACACAAAAAAGTTACAAGACAAGGGGCTAGGGATATAGCTCAGTAGTTGAGTATCTGGCCTCACACATTCCAGACTCAAAATTATTTCCTCAGCACAAGAGGAAAAAAAAGAAAACAAGCACCAGTAAAAAAAAAAAAAAAAAAAACTAGCAGAATCACACCTGCAATGGCTTTAGATATCAGAATAGTCAGACACTAAGTATAGAATAAACATCTTTAAGCTATGCAGGGGCTGAGAGTAGGAGGATCCACATTTCTGGATAGTCTAGGCAAAAAAAAAGGTCCCAAGCCTCCATCTCAGAGTGAGAAAGTTGAGTGTGGTAACAACTGCCTTTCATCCCAACTAAACTAGAAGCATAAAATAGGGAGAGCACAAAGTGCTGGCCTGGGAAAAGAAAAAGACCCTATCTCAAAATAAGCAGTGCAAGGAAGAGCTGGAGGGCTGATCAACAGTAATGAGCCTTCCTAGCTAGCCCAAGACACAAAATCCAAAAAGATAATATAACATATTTAATAAATTTCAAAGAAATAAAAAGTAATCCCGGCCTGGGTCTGGAGGTACACACCTACAATCCCAGCTAATCAAAAGGTCAAAATGAGAGTTTGAGGCCAGCTGAGCACCAGTGACTCACACCTGAAATTCTAGGTACTCAGGATACTCTAGATACTGAGGTCGGAGGATCTCAGTTCGAAGCCAGCGAGGACAGGCAAGTCCACCAGACTCTTATCTCCAAAAACTTATCTCTGCCTCCCTCCAAAACAAAGCCAGAAGTCAGCTCTGATTTAAGTGGCAGAACACTAGCCTTGAGACCTCAGAGACAGTACCTAGGCCCTGAGTTCAAGATCCAAAACTAGCACAAAAAAAGAGAAAGAAAGAAGTTGTTTGAGGCCAGCTTAGACAATGTAGCAAGACTCAAACTCACCCTATATTTGAAAGTAAATAATAATAATAACAATAAAAACTAGCTGCATGCAAAAAGCCAGAGGTGGAGATGCGGCTCAAATGGTAAGAGTGCCAGCCTTGAATGAAAAAGCCAAACGAGGGGCTGGGGATATGGCCTAGTGGCAAGAGTGCTTGTCTCGTATACATGAGGCCCTGGGTTCAATTCCCCAGCACCACATATACAGAAAATGGCCAGAAGTGGCACTGTGGCTCAAGTGGTAGAGTGCTAGCCTTGAGCAAAAAGAAGCCAGGGACAATGCTCAGGCCCTGAGTCCAAGCCCTAGGACTGGCCAAAAAAGAAAGAAAAAGCCAAACGAGCTTAAAGCCCTAAGTTTAACCCCTACTACTGGCACCAAAATAATATCAATTAATTACTAATTATTGAAATTAATAGTGTTTTAGAGGCTGAAACTGTAGGACTGCAAAGTTCCAAGCCAGCCTGGGCTACACACAGAGAGACCTTGTCTCAAAAATAAACAAAGTAAAACAATAGTGGTTGCCAAGGGCTGGGAAGAAAGAAAGATGGAGAATGATTGCCTCATGGATACAAAATTTCAGTTTGTATTGCTGGATAAGTTCTGGAAATGACTAGTGGTGATTACTGCAAATTTCACAAGATGAGAATGTATATAATGCCACCGAACTCTATACTTATAAATGGCAAACTCTGTACACATTTTATATACTTTATAACATTAATATTTTTTTTAAATGGGAGCCAGGCATGATTATACACATCTGTAATTCTAGATACCAGGAAAGCAAAAGCAGGATGACCCAAAGCTGAGGCCAGCAAAGAGTAAGGAAGATCTACTCTCAAAAGCAAAATAAAAACAAAAGGGCTGTAAACTTACTCAAAAGGTACCTCGTATATTAGGGGTCCTAGATTTAATCCTTAGTACTGTGCACATACACGCACACACACACAAAGGCAAATAAAATAAACAAGGCCAAGGATGAGGCCATGGGCTCAATCTTCACTACCTGGCAGGTGGAGGAGGGAGATAACATAGTAAAAATAAACTTTTAAAAATAAATTCAAGGGGCTGGGGATATGGCCTAGTGGCAAGAGTGCCTGCCTCATATACATGAGGCCCTGGGTTCGATTCCCCAGCACCACATATACAGAAAATGGCCAGAAGTGGCGCTGTGGCTCAAGCGGCAGAGTGCTAGCCTTGAGCAAAAAGAAGCCAGGGACAGTGCTCAGGCCCTGAGTCCAAGCCCCAGGAGTGGCAAAAAAAATAAATAAATAAAATAAATTCAAAAATATGTCAGTAGAACAAAGCTAGGACAGGACTAGCTAATGAAAAGACACCTATTATTTAGAATATTATTTAAAAAGTAAAAAAAGGGCTGGGGATATGGCCTAGTGGCAAGAGTGCTTGCCTCGTATACATGAGGCCCTGGGTTCGATCCCCAGCACCACATATACAGAAAATGGCCAGAAGGGGCGCTGTGGCTCAAGTGGCAGAGTGCTAGCCTTGAGCAAGAAGAAGCCAGGGACAGTGCTCAGGCCCTGAGTCCAAAGCCCCAGGGACTGGCCAAAAAAAAAAAAAAAAAAGTAAAAAAAACTAAGTGAAATAAAATTTTCAAGTTAAAAAATGACACGTTAAAGAGGCAAGGAGGACAATGTGAGAAGATCTAATGTACTTCAAATACAAATTCTAAGCAAAGCACAGTGGTGCATGCCTGTAGTCCTAGGATTCCACAGTTCATAGTAGAAAGACATAAGAAGTTCAAGGCCAACTTAAGCTACACAGCAAGATCTTGTCTCAAAAAAAGTAAGAACTGAGGCTGTAGAGGTTGGAGGCAGAGCACTTGCCTTGCTTTGGGTTCCATCCCCAGCATTGGAAAAAAGAAAACCTCAATTAGCCATAAACTTTAAAAAGCAAACCAAGGGCTGGGGATATGGCCTAGTGGCAAGAGTGCCTACCTCATATACATGAGGCCCTGGGTTCGATTCCCCAGCACCACATATACAGAAAATGGCCAGAAGTGGCACTGTGGCTCAAGTGGCAGAGTGCTAGCCTTGAGCAAAAAGAAGCCAAGGACAGTGCTCAGGCCCTGAGTCCAAGCCCCAGGACTGGCCAAAAAAAAAAAAAAAAGCAAACCAAAACAAACTGCTTATAAAGAAATAACAGTTACTCAGGTTATAGACTTTTCAATGGCAATAAAAAAAAAAAAAGCTAATCCAGAATACACATCAGAAAAAAAAAATCTCCATCAGGTGGCAGTGGTTCACATCTATAATCCTAGCTACTCCAGAGGCTGAGATCTAGAGAATCACACTTCCAAGCTAGCTCAGGCAGAAAAGTCCCAGAGACTTCATCAGCAAAAATCCAGGCTAGCTGGGTGCTAGTGGCTCAAGCCTGTCATCCTACCTACTCAAGTGGCTGACATCTGAGAATCACAGTTCAAAGCCAAGCCCAGGTTGAAAGTCTATTGACTTTTTGGTGGTTTGTGGCTCAAATGGTACAGTGCTAGCCTTGAGGAGAAAAGCTTAGTGACAGCGGACCAGGCCCTGAGTTCAAGCCCCAGACAGCACACTCACACATGTGCACGTGCACGCACAAGCAAAACAGGTTAGAGGCATGGCTCAGGTGATAGAGAGACAGCTGTGAGTAAGGAAGCCAGCTGAGTGACCATGAGACCTGGAGTTCAAATCTCAGTACTAGCAAAAGAAAAAGAAAAGCCATCTTCAGGAGATTAAGATAAAGCCATTTTCCAACAAATGAAAACTTTTTCCAGGGCATGCCTATAATCCAGGACTTGGCAAGCTGAGGCAAGATGGTAAGGTCAGCCTAGACTAACATAGAAAGAACTTGTTTGGGGAAGAACAGAAAATTTTCCAATAGACCCTCACTAGAAAAAATTTAAATATTTCAGTGACTAGCAAACACAAGCTCTGGGTTTGGTCCTCATCACTGACCCCCCCCCTCAAAAAAAAATAGAGCTATAGAGGTAATTTTCAGGCAGGTAATTATCCTGAGTTGGGGGATAGTGGCATGGCCCGTAATTCCAGCACTCGGAAGGCTGAAGCTGGAGGATCTAAAGGATCTCAAGTTCCAGGCCACATCTCAAAATTTAAAAAAAAAAAAAAAACTGTGGTGGTTAATATCTATTGGGAGGCTAATGGGGAGGATCTTGGTTCCAGGTCTGCCCAGAAGAGGTTAAGAGATTAGAGAGACTCTATCTTAATCAATGAACTAGTGGTATCAGCCTGTGATCCCAGCTACAAAGAAAGGAGGCACAGGTAGGAGGAGTATCACAGTCCCAAGTTGTCCCTAGGCAAAAATTCAAGACCCTATCTGAAAAAGCTAAAGCAAAAAAGGGGTAGGAGTATGACCCAAGTGTGAGACTCTTCCAGATTTTAATTTCCAGTATATCAAAAAGGAAAAAAAGAGCAAAGAAGTAAACAGTCCTAGATAGGTGGGCTGCAATGCAAAGAAGAATAATGAACAAAAACATTTGTAAATATATAGGTAAACCAGAAGCATCATTTAAGACACTATTTTTTTGAGAGGTGAGAAGAACTAAAATAAAGGAAAACTACATCAAGTTTAACTTTCAAACTTAAGGGAAGGAAATAAAACTTAGAAATTAAAAAATAAAATAATAAAGGCCTGTCATTCCACTGCTCAGGAGGTTAAAGCAGGAAGAGAGACAGTTCCAAGACAGCTTGGGTTCCATAATCAAGAACCTATCTCAAAAAAAAAATCATTTAAAACCAGTCGAACTACCATATATTGAATAGGACAGGCAGATAAAGATTTCCATCATTATAGCAAGTTACCAGAGGGGGCTGGGAATATGGCCGAGTGGCAAGAGTGCTTGCCTAGTATACATGAAGCCCTAGGTTCAATTCCTCAGCACCACATATATAGAAAAGGCCAGAAGTGGCACTGTGGCTCAAGTGGCAGAGTGCTAGACTTGAGCAAAAGGAAGCTAGGGATAATGTTCAGGCCCTGAGTTCAAGGCCCAGGACTAGCAAAAAAATAAATAAATAAAAAGTTACTAGACAATGCTATTTTATTATAAATGCAAATAACCAAAAAAATCTTAAACATATGAGAACACTTTAAAAATTGATTAGATCCCCTTTTAAAGTCATTTTGTTTCTACCACAAAGATCTTTTTTCTACCACCAGACACAAGATTTTGTTTTTTAAGGCCAAAAATAAATCATTCCAATAGCACTAAACTCCAATGCGTCATGTCATGCACAAGATGAAATACCACTCCTTCTTGGGGCATCAATTTTAGTCCACAATACTTTAATATACTGTTTGCAGCCATGCGCCAGTTCACACCTGGAATACAAGCTACTGAGGAGGTTGAGATCTAGACTGTTGCAGTTCAAGGCAAGCCAGTACAGAAAGCTCATTGGACTCCACTTCAAAATAAGGGGCAAGGGGCTAGGAATATGACCTAGTGGTAAAGTGCTCGCCTCGTATACATGAAGCCCTGGCTTCGATTCCTCAGCACCACATATATAGAAAAAAGCCGGAAGTGGTACTGTGGCTCAAGAGGTAGAGTGCTAGCCTTGAGCAAAAAGAAGCCAGGGACAGTGCTCAGGCCCTGAGTCCACGCCCCAGGACTGGCAACAAAAACAAAACAAATAAACAAAATAAGAGGCAAAAACATAGGACTAGAGGTATGCCTCATACAGTAGAGTACCAGTCCTGTCAAGCACAAGTTCCTGAGTACAAATATATTACTATTAAAAAAATATAGCAGAATACAAAACTCCTATAAAAAACTTTCAACTTATGACAGGCACATTTGGGGTACACGTCTAATTTCTGAAAGTACTCATCCAACTTATTTCTGCCACTGTAGTACTTGGTAGAAAAAAATTAAGCATTGTGAAAACAAATTAATGAACTGTGATTATTATTATTTATTAGAAACAAACATATACAACAACAAAAGCTAGCATTGCTTTTTATGTGTGTGTGTGCCAGTCCTGGGGCTTGAACTCAGGGCTTGAGCTGTTCACTTAAGTCTAGCACTTTCCCACTTCAGCCACGGCTCCAATGTTTTTCTGGAGATTTTTCAGGTTAACTGGAGGTAAGAGTCCCATGGACTTTCCTGCCTGAGCTGGCCTCAAACTGTGACCCTGAGATCTCAGCCTTCTGATTACAAGTGTGAGCCACCAGCACCCAGCTAGTGTTACTTTTAATATCCAATGCAGTAAATTTCTAGAGAGCCCAAACTTTTTCAACTTAACCTGGACATTTAGTTGATATATCCTAATACATATCTAAATGTTACTATAGTACTCCCTATTTTGTAAATTACCTGCCCAAAAAACAAATGGTAAGACTTACTTCATTCATAGGGTAGGTTTGCACTTTAAATTCCCATACCCCCTTCCCCAGTCTAAGTGAACCAGAGCATCAATAAGCCTCTCATCTAGACAAGTGATGCAATTCCAATAAACACTTATGTTAATAATTCGTTTGTATCCTCAGGAGGAGTTCTGTGGCTCCACTTACATAACCCATTATGCACAGTGCTGCACTATTCTTTCTCTAGAAAGCATTCTGAATACTGGTATTTGTACAAGGTCTACTTGCTATATAAAATAAAAGTTTCTCACTCTAGTTTCTTTCCTGCATAAAGGGAAAAGGAAGCCAATTCCTGTTACTTCACTAAGCCAAAGGCAAGTTATTTATCTTGCTAGCAAATCAACAAAGTAATGATTTAAAGCAGCACCCCAAGATAGCCCCCACAGGTCACCATCTCTCCTGGGACTCCAGTTGAGAAATACAGCCTTAAAACAAATAATTTGGTTTAACGTTCATGAACTCATCTGAAAGTAGTATAAACTGCTCCTTGAAATGTGCTGTAAGTATTAATTATGAAAAGTCAAAATTAAATTCGGTGATGGTGAAAATGACCATTCATCTCCGATAGAATAAAAGGACAGAATGTACCCCAAAACTAACTTGAATATGTATAAATACATTATATGAATATTCTCAAGTACTGTTAAAAATAAGATTTTCAGAGCTGACTTAACCATTGTCTCTAAATAGGGGAGAAAAGCAGCAGCACACTACCATAGGATTGCCAACATTTATTCTGAATATTCAATATTCAAGAATATTGGGGGGGAAAATAAGTCACAATCACTATAACCACTATTTCAAAAAACAACTAATATCTTCCCACTAAATGTGATTAAAAAAAAATTAGAGGCTGGGAATGTAGCTTAGTGGCAGAGTCATTGTCTAGCATGCACGAAGCCCTGGGTTCAATTCCTCAGTACCACATAAACAGAAAAAAGCCAAAAGCGGTGCTGTGGCACAAGTGATAGAGTGCTAGCCTTGAGCAAAACAAGCTTGGGGACAGTGCCCAGGCCATGAGTTCAAGCCCCAAAACTGGCAAAAAAAAAAAAAAAAAAAAAAGTAGATAAAAGACTATCTTTCAAGTTTAATGGACTTAGCTTTAAGGAAAGCTAAGTACATTATCATTTCACTCAAATAAAAACTTTGCCAAAGAACCATACTACTCCACAGGCTAGCACTAGGAAATGACAGGCAGAAGTAGTCAGCTCCCACTTAGAAAAAGAAAACAATAATAGAGCATGCTCAAGCCAAGTATTAACCTTCCCAATAAAGAGGAAATGAAGACTCAAGAAAGGTTTAGCTCAAGATCACAGATTGAGCTCAATGTCACAGATCACAATTGATTATGGATATACTTGGAGGTCACTTTGCCCAACAGGTTTAAGGGAGCAAATGCCTCTGCCCCATAATGAACAGTTCCTTTCTACAACAGTTGAGGAGGATGCTGGGCCTTGAGTTTGCACCTGTATATTCACTCCTACTACTTCTCAGAGTACTGTGACCAACAGCCAAAGAGGTACATCATGGAGGAAAAAAATCCTAGATCACTCAATCTGAATGTGTCTTATATGTTTACAATTTTTCTGCTTTAGTCTTATAATGTACTCATAAACGAATGCCAAAAAAAAAACCCTAGGAACTTTAACACAGCTATGTGAAGTTCCAAACATTAGACTAACTTTCCTCTAAATTCTTCCAGTAGTATAAAGATCTACCCTCATCCAGTCACTTTTGTGACCAATGACAACTGAGGAATTTCCAAGACAGCTGGTGAGAGGCATACTCCCTGGCCATCATTCAGACTAAAGCTAAATGGAACTCCTGACCTTTGCCTCATTAATACCAGGCTCACTGAAACTAAGCCAACCAGCCCAGACAAAGCACACACAAAACCCCTTGCCTCTAACACTGATGCAGGACTCTTTGGACATTCCCAAGTGCCTATGATATAGTGAAAAACAAATTCCTGAAAAACAAAAAGAATGTATTAAATCTCAAGAAGGAAATAAACATTCCCATGGTAACTTGGTCTAAAAATAATAAATTTGTCTTTAAGAAGTTACTTTAAGCTTCACTCAGAAAGCTCTTACAGTCTTCTGCATTAATACAAAATTTCCCCTATTTTAAAACCTATAGCACAAAACTACATGAAATTGCATAAATTTACAGTTCTTAAATATTCCCAAAGAAAACACAATTGTCATGTATATATAACTGCATCATTATATGATAGACAGAAGTTTTATTCTACTCCTCAAAGACAATGAGAACATCAGCAATAAAATTATTCATGTTAATAGGAAAAAAAGTACTAATACTGAACTAGGGATATTGCTCAATGGTAGAGTACTGGTCTAGAGTTCTTGAAGCCTGCTCCTCAACACCATTTTCTATAACAGGCAATACTACAGACACTATAATATGAAGTACAAAGATTATCTTTGAATATTAAAATGTACTTAATATTAAAAACAAATTCAAAGTCTTATTCAAAATTAAATGGAATACTATAACAAAGATGTACTTCCAAATCCTCACATATCATTTGCCAAACAAATGTCCAAGGAAACAACCAAATGTGGCTTTAAAATAACCAATCTGACACTCATCACAGAGCCTTAAAGAGTTGTCCTCTTTCAACGAGGATAACCAAAGCACACTATTCTTGCTAACAGAGGCATATATATATACACACACATACATATATATATATATATATTTCCCAATTGGACTTTTACTGATCATTTTCTCTGTATTCCATCTGAATCCTCAGCACTAGGAAGTTATATACTGTCAAATTCTTCACCCATAAAATAGTCTACATAGTGTCTTTCCTTTCTATTTTAAACAGATGCCATGGAAAACACAGAGTTCATTTGCTTTTGTTGTTGTTTTCTTTCCATCTACAATCTCTCTTGGTACTTTTAATTCATTTCACATCTAGTTGAGTATTTTTGTATTCCCTACATCCATATTTAATAGATGTCTAGCTCTAAGCTCTCTCTTGAATTGCAAAACCTACATTTCTAAAAGCTTCTGGACATTTCCAGTATTTATAAGTATACAGAAAACTCAACATGCCTAGCTGCGTGAGAACTGAGTGAGGCCAGACTATCTTAAAAAAAGAAAGAAAGAAAAGAAAAGAAAGCCATCCAAAAATCAATCTTATTATGCAACTCCTTCCTCATATTTCTAGTAACAGTATCAACACTGCCCACACATAGTACTGGTAACCTTTCATTTCTATCGCCCCAAACCATCCCTATTGATCCCTTCCACTACTCACATGCCAGTATTTATAGGAAAATCAACTTCTCACAACCTATCATCCTGCATACCACACTATTAGACCTTTGTCACTTCTTGTTACCTTCCAAATGTCAACTTCTAAATACAGCATTTAAATATGCTGTATTCTCCAACACAGTTCAAATCTACCTTTCAAAACCCATTCTGAGGGACTGGGGACATAGCCTAGTGGCAAGAGCGCTAGCCTCATATACATGAAGCCCTGGGTTCGATTCCCCAGCACCACATATACAGAAAAATGGCCAGAAGTGGCACTGTGACTCAAGTGGCAGAGTAAAAAAAAAAAAAAGAAGCCAGGGACAGTGCTCAGGCCCTGAGTCTAAGGCTCAGGACTGGCAAAAAAAAAAAAAAAAAAAAAAACCATTCTGATGCCCAAAAATGAACTGAGTATTCTAAGTGATTTGGTCCACTAACTTGTATCTGAACACAAAATGAAATTTTCCATCTCCACACTTTTAATTATCATTTTCTTCATTTGAAAGGTCTTACCGTCTGTAACATCGAATTTATGTTTTCAAACCAGGCAGATCTGACGTCAAATTAAGGCAGCAGCCACATAGCCAGAGGAAATCATTTAAGAAAGATGCATATTGTCGGTGCTGGTAACTCACACCTGTAATCTAACTACTCAAGAGGCAGAGAACTGGAGGATCATGGTTCAAAGCCAGCCCAAACAGAAAAAGACTCCAATTAACCAGCATAAACTGGATTGGAGATATGGCTCAGGTAGTAAAGCAACAGACCTGATGAACAAGAAAGCTGAGTGCAAAGCACTTGAGTTCAAGCCCTGATACCAGCTTACACATTGTTTTGTGTACAGAAATCAACTAATATAGAACCTGGTGTTAAGTAGCTAGTAAATAATGGCATAAATAAATCAGAACTCTCATTGTAAGTATTACTTTATCTCTGCTATTTCTTATAATCACCTAAGCTAAACATAATCCCTTTCCCCTTCTATACAAGCTAAAGCAATCCATGTGGTTAAGTACTTGCAGTTATCTCCTTTTTGTTTTGGAGATGTTTGACACAGGATCTAGATATGAAGCCCAGGATGGCTTCAATGAGCATAGTCTTACTCCTTTGTATACACCATGTATTTTGTTATGCTGCAATTTTTTTGTGTGCAGACATCTTACATTCCCTACCAGTTTTAAATTCCTAAAGACTTAATTTTTGTATCCTCTAATAACTAGCATAGTGTTTTCATGAAGCACTTAACACGTATCTCCAATATCAATTTCCAATATGAGGGGGGGGTCATTATTACTATAAAGTACAATTCAATTTCTCATGATTTCAGACACACCTTAGAAAAGTAGTCAAAACATGAATCTTGGCCACGTATAGTGCATAGTGGTTCATGCATGTAATCCTAGCTGCATGGAAGGCTGAGATCTGGAGGATAGCAGTTCAAAGCCACAAGCTGGTGGAAAAGTCCACAAGTCTCCAACTTCAAATTAACCAGCAAAAAGTGGGGTTGGGCTAGGGCTCAAGTCACGGAGCCCCACTCAACAAGCAAGATAAGCAAGTGTCAGACCCTAAATTTAAACCCCAAGACAAGAATATATATATATGAATCTTAGTTATTATCACCATGTTTTTATTATTTGTTCTATACAATTTCATAATATAACTTGATGCATAGCAGGCATTCAATATTGAACTGACTTGAATAATAAAATCTACAATGCCTGAAAGCATCTGATTTTCCCTAATTTCCTTTTTCTGTTCTCCTAATAACTGTATTATTTCCCTTCAAAACACATTATCCTATCTAGAGTGCAGATCCATAACCAAACCTGACTTTTTCCAGATTTTCTCATTTCCAATATCCCAACTTTCAAATGTCTAGAAGTCAAGTGTAAAAGTGTACAACAAAAGCAGCAACAAAAAAATTGTACAAAGACTCTTCTCTCTGCAAGCTTTTCCTGTGGCTTAAGATCAACAACCCTGAAATAAACCTTCCTTAGCACAGGTGCTCACTGAACTTGTCACTTCAGTCTATTCCTAATTCATGACATTACCTCTCCTTCCAGTGATGGGCAGAGAAAGAATGAGATGAGATCCCCTCCCCCCCAAAAGAAACCTACAGTATAAATCCTAATACAAGCATAAGTACGGACAGTGTTAGTGGCTTCATGATGATTTATATACATTCAACATTCCCAGGAGATTGGTCATCTGCTCAGTCATAATCTGCAGTAAATACACCCTCTTCTGATACTAATTCAAAAACAAAAATCACCATTAAATGGGGGATGGGGGAGGGGATCTGTATTTTCTGCAACGCTTTCACCATAGCTTATGACCTAAAATCCATCCACTTAAAGGAACTCCCTACAGCATTTTCTCGCCTAAGAAATTCTCCGTTTATCCTAGGTAAACACCTCATGACACAAACTTAAACAAATAAAACACCTCTGCCCACCTGTGGAAACCTCTGCGCTGCAGCAACAGCTGTAATCGTGTAAGGAACCTCTCGGGAGAAACTGAGAGCCATTTTTCCTTACAAGTTTGGGAAAAATGACAGTTCCAAATATGAAAGTAAACAAACTTCGCGAGGTGGGGGGAGGGGAAAATCATTCACCAACACTTCACCATGGATTTGTGCGGTAACCTCTGGTTGAACTCATCATACAGCTGTGACTTAAGATGGATAGCCACAGGAATGAAGGGCGCAGATCAGAGAATAACTTCATTTTTTTTCTTAACGTCAGCAAGAAAGGAGGGGAATGTGTACTTGAACTACCTATTTTCCTCAAAGACGCTGGGGTGTTTTTCCTTTTGTTTTTGTTTGTTTTGTTTTGTTTTGTTTGGTTGTTGTTGTTTGAGTGACTTCAGCCGCGGCTTCAGCAAGCTTTCGAGGGAGTGAAGACCACTGGAGGAGACAACGCAGGTACCTAGGCGACCAACGCACCCCGACCCCGTCCCGAGAGCAGTCCAAACGGAGCCAGCCTTACCTTAAAAGCGGGTCTTGGCTGGAAAGCCTAGCCAGCGATCCCCGGCAACCACACTGGCAGCGCCCCACCCCGGGACTGAGGAGACGACACCCCTGGGACCCAGACTAATTACTAAGCCCCGGACGGACCCAGAGGCGGCGAAGAGCCGGGCACCGCAGCTCACACCGCGTCGGGCCTCCAGCCTCCTAGCTCCGGATTCAACGGAAAATCCAACAGGGAGAGCGGCGCGGAGACTCGGGGGAGCGGGAATGCGGGGGTCGCCCGGCCCGAGGCCCGGCCCGTGCCCCACAGTAACCACAGCCCCGGCACCCTTTCCCGGCCCCGCCCCGCCCACCCCGCGCCCCCGCTGCCCGCACCTCCGAGCCCCGCCGGCTCCGCGCAGACCGCGGCGGTCCGCCACCCCAGTCCCCGGACCCCGACAGCCGAGGCCGGAGCTGAACGCCCTGAACCCGGGGTGGGCAGCGGGAACGCGAGAGGACTAGAGCCCCTGCGCGGGCCCGCGGTCGCCCCATCCCTTTAACGGCTCACTCACCGTCGGCCCGGACGCTAGGAGGGCGCAGAGCGCGGGTCGGCGAGCGAGGACCTCCACACTCTGATCCGGACTGGAGATGCCTAGTCCGAGCCGATGGAGTCTCTGCGACTGTGCCTACAAGGCCTCCGCTCCGGCCCGAACCCTGGAAAAGCACTTCCGGGGGAGCGGGGGAGGGAAGGATTTTGGCACCGGAACTGCTCGCGGGCTGGAGCTGCCAGGGCCTCCCTGGCGTTGAGGGGCGTGGCCTCTTGAATGGGGCGGGGCCTCCAGGAAGAGGCGGGGATACTGCGGCCTGGAGCCCACAATTCCATCCTTGGGCATCTCAGGAACATTTTTTTTTTGTCCCGCGGCCCCTCGACTTCCCTGCCTGCGGAGTGCACCCCTTATTTTAACTACTGTGAAGAGTTGTTCCCCTCCAGTCACCTATTTTCATAGACAATGGGACCGGTATCAAAGAATTAGTTGCAAAAGCCCAGCGCATTCAGTCTGTTACCTCCAATCTGTCTTTTTAATAATAATAGTTAACATTTATTAAACGCTATTAGGCTGTAGGCACTACATTAAGCGCTTGGGATGCATTAAATCTAATGTAAACGCCTTGAGGTTGGTGCTATTCTCTCTATCTTGTAGAGAAAAACTAGTCAAAGATAATCAAACTCAACACCATGAACTTTTATTCTTGATTCTACTTTTAACTCTTGAGGCAGAATAGCTTGCATAAACTGATCCTAGTTCTGGTGATGAAACTATAATCTACCCCAAGCAAGATTCTTTAATTCTTTACCGATAGAAACCAAATTAGATTCCTATATTATATTGGTCGTCATTTTCAACTCCATCAAAAGCCAGGAGCCCGGGAATCCTATTGCCCAGATCCTTTTATTTTTCTTTTTATCTCAGCAAGTTACTTAACCTCTTCCAGCCTTGGTTTCCATTTTTGATGTGTAAGTGTGGATGTGATCATTCCTGAATTGTAGAAATTCAGCATGATAAGCACTCCCGATTATCTGGCCCTATAAAAGCCAGTAATTCTTAATACATACCTCACAGCAATAGGAAACAGAAAGGATCTAGAAACTGCTGCATCTCTGAGCCCTAGATAGACAGTATGAGGACCCAGAGTCAGATGTCTGGCAAGAGGGGGAAAAAAAAAAAGATTCCTCAGACACAAAATCAACAAGGCACCAAATATTGGAGACAGATTCTAATTTGAGGCCAGATTCAGGAAGAAGTAAAAATAAATAAGTATAAAAAGAAAGTACCCAGGGCTGGGATGTAGCTCAGTGGCAAAGCGCTGGCCTAGCAAGTGCAACGTCCTGGGTTCGATCCCCAGTTCCAAAAAAGAAAAAAACACCAAAAAAAATACAGTTAAAAAAAAAAAAGAAAGTACCTGTAAAATAGTTTCTGTAGCAGAAGATCTTAAAACTTTCTACTAATAAAGGAAAGGGAAATAGAAGTGTTTGAGAACCCCTTATTACAGACTTAGGATGTAACAATGTCATGGCTACTGGCTTTATTTAAAGTGCTTCCTTATTTTTTATTTATGTAATTGCAGAAGTATTTGTACTTCAGTAATAATCAAATTCAAGCAGCCCTTATCCCTCAGAGTATAAAAATCAGAACTGGTGTTGGCAAGTCTAAGGTCTTCTCTTTTCACTCAAGGCCTACAGGGCTCCTGAGAGAAATGTCCCATTATAGACATGCCCTGTGCAGGAGGCAGAGGAGGTAGATGCTGGCCATTTAAGCTGGTCCTAAAACTAATGAGCATACCTAGAGATCTTATTAAACAAATTCTGGGCCTCATCCTCAGCATTTTACTCAATCATATTAATGCTTCTCAAGGTATTGTCCTCAAGGACAATATTGTCACTTGGGAACTGGTTACAGATACAAATTACTAAGCCCTGCCCCAGACCTTGTAAACTAGAAACTCTAGGGTGAAACCCAGTAATCTATGCTTTAATAGGCATCCACAAAGAATTAATAAGCTCTCAGTTTAAAAACCACTACACCCCAATATTGTCCTATTTTTGAAAGGAAAAAAAATTACTGTAGTCCAAAGTTTATCTTTCATACTTTCCTCTATCATTATCTCCAAAAGGAGTAGCTCTACTGTAGAAAAGAGATTTTTTGTTGTTCCAGTTAATTGGTTTGTTGGCTTGTTGGTTGGTATCCAGTGCTAAGTGAACCCAGGGATTCAGCAAGTATTCCATGCCTATAGCTCCTGCCCAGCAAAGAGTTCTTCTTATTAATTAAAGAATATTTTGGAGCATTTTTAGTCAAGCTTTTCTCTCCATGATAGATAAGTCTAGAAAAAATAGTAATAGTGGAGGATTCTTTCTGATTAAACTTTACCAGATAATGCTGGATAGGGATAGAATAAATTTTATTTGAGAGTTGCTCTCTCTAAGTCTTTATATGTATTTTCTAAATGAATCTTTACTTGACCATTATGAGATTTTTATGGCCTAAATCTTACCCATGAAAATAACTGAGATATAGGTGAATTAATTGACCTAACCCCACATGCTTCTTAAAGGGCAGAAACAAGATTGTTCAAAGACCCTGGTAATCCAAACTCATAGACTTTCCACTTGGTGGCTGGAGCCTGGAGAGCTAAATTCCACTGTGGGCTCTATCACCCCAGCCATGCAACATTGAGTAAGCGATTTAATCTCTATTTTCTATTTCTCCATTTCTGCTATCATAAATCTGACTGTTCCACATTACATTATCAGAACAAATGAGGAAAGAAAAGTACACATGCTTTCAGCTTTTTTTTAAAAAAATGGCAAAAAATCAGAAAGATAGATTATGATATTATATATTTAGACTAGTGTTGCTCTTAAAGCCTGAGCACAGAAGCCATTATTGTTTATCTCGTGGGCATATAAAAGAGAGTCCCTGAAAAAGTTATCCAACTTCATTTGCCAGTGTCTTCTGAAGGTTAAAGAAGATGAGGGATGATTTTATGCATGTTAATTAAAAATTACAGGAAGGGAAGGTGTGGGGGCAGCTGAGTGATAAAGTGTGTGCTTAGCATAACTAATACCCTGGGTTTAATTCCCAGCCTAAACAAACAAATAGCAAGTCTCCCTCTCTCTCTCAGACTCCAGATTGTGGCCAAGTTGCAGATAGCACTCTCATCCTAAAGACCCCTTTTCTCCAAACTCTTTTCTCCATTCCACCAATCCCTCCACCTGCCTGCCGCCAGCCACTAGAGAAGACTTAAAATTCCTGTTATTTTATTATGTAGAAGGATTTAGCTCTCAATCCTCCCCTTTGGCCAGATCACCTTTATTGACTTAATCACTAGGATGCACAATTCTAGGGAGTTCCATTCGCAAAGAATACAAAATGACTATTGCTCACAGGGGTGCCAATTGCACACACCCCATGTGTTCTGGAATCAAGCTTAGTGTTGTCTATGCAAAGCTGCTCCCCTCCACAGAAATCTATTAGGGCACTTTGTTAAACAAAAGAATCATCTACGTGGGTGTCCACTCTTTGCCCAGCATTAAATTGATGAGGTTCTTTGTTTTTGTTTTGTTTCACACCAGCTTGATACCCCTTACCTTAAGCTTACCTTAATCTGAAGTCTTAGATTCAATGTTCCCACTTCTGTCACAGTGCTGCGTATCTCTTCAGCTTAAAGTTGAGTTTTGTTTGTTTTATTTTAGGCTTTTGTTGGGGGGGGGCTGGTTTTGGTTTGGGGGTTGATTTTTGGCTTTTGGTATTCTTTTGTCTTTTTTTTTTTTTCTTGTGCCAGTTCCTGAACTCAAGGCCTTGGCACTATCCCATAGCTTTTTTGCTCCAGGCTGGCATTCTGCCACTTGAACCATAACCCTGCTTCTGGCTTTTTATTTGTTTTTGTGCCAGTCCTGGGGCTTGAAATCAGGGCATCGGGTGCAATCCTCGAGCTTCTTTTGCTCAAGGCCAGTACTCTACCACTGGAGCCACAGCTCTACTTCCAGCTTTGTTTAGTAGTGTAGTGAAGGTAAGACTCTCACAGACTTTCTTGCCCAGGCTGACAGCAAACCTGATTCTTAGATCTCAACCTCCTGCATAGCTAGGATTATAGGCATGAGCCACCAGCACCCAGCCACTTTCAGCTTTTTGCTAGTTAATTGGAGGCAGGAGCCCCATATACATCTTCCTTGGGCTAGATTTGAACTGTGATCCTCAGATCCCAGTCTTCTGAGTAGGATTATAAGCATGAGCCACTGGTGCCAGACTTGATCATATCCTGATGTCAAACATCTGGCATACATCACCAGGAAACCACTATCTAGCTAGGATGCCACTGGGATAGGAGATCATACACAGGTTTCAAATAACTATAGTTTTTGCTGTATCAGTTTCACCTCTGTTCATAATTAATTCTATATTAATTCTAATGTATTTTGGGGTAGTTCCAAATTTCAATTGTGTATAGCAAATTGTGGGATACCATGAACTATTTCTGAACAAGCAAGACAAATATAGGTATCATATTATAAATTATTACTGGGGCTTGAACTCAAGGCCTAAGCACTGTCCCTGGCTTCTTCTTTTTTTTTTTTTTTTTTTTTTTTGGCTAGTCCTAGGCCTTGAACTCAGGGCCTGAGCACTGTCCCTGGCTTCTTTTTGCTCAAGGCTAGCACTCTACCACTTGAGTCACAGTGCTACTTCTGGCCATTTTCTATATATGTGGTGCTGAGGAATCGAACCCAGGGCTTCATGTATACGAGGCAAGCCCTCTTGCCACTAGGCCATATTCCCAGCCCCTGTCCCTGGCTTCTTTAGCACTCTAGCACTTAAGACACAGAGCCACTTCCATCTTTTTTCTGTAAATGTGGTGCTGAAAATCAAACCCAGGGCTTCATGCATGCTAGGCAAGCACTCTACCACTAGCCCACTACCACTACCAACATTTTAATGGAATTGCATCTATATTTCTCAGCTGCTTTGCAAAGAAATGGCAATCCTCAAATATATCAATGAATTTCATGATAACTAGCCCAATGAGGTGTGATCTATTTCCCCTTTGTTGTAAATGAAGAAACACAAGACCAGTTGGTTAAATAGCAAGTGATAGACTTAGGATTAGAATCCAGACAATCTGTCTCCAGAAACATACTCTTAACCACTAAACTAACATTTATTGAGCCTTTCCCATGTGGCATAGCACTGATTGCCTCCCACCTGAAAGACACTAGATTTATAGAAGAATACATGTATCTCCTCCAGGCCTTTTATAGGGAGGTGTAATAAAGCCACATAGATCCTTCTCATCTCCCTAGGCTTGCACCCCAGGTCATACTGTCATGTTTGTAACTCATTATTCAGTCATGTGTGCCAAAATTTTTAGAATTACCAGAGAATTCTTGCCTGGAAATTTGTTTTATTGCAAGTTTTCATGAAGGGTTTTATGAAGCAGGTGAGAAGAAGCACCTCTCACAGACAATGGAGGTTAACTGAAGCAATATAATATTGACACCAGAATCCAATGTCTGTAGTCAAATTGTGCTGCTGTGCAGAAATGCAAGACAGCAAGACTGAATTTGAGCAAAAATGTCACATTGACTCAAAAGTGGTAAAAGATCAAAATAGAAGACCAACTGAAAAAAGGAATGGTTATCAATTTTCAGCATATATTGCAATCAATTTTTAATTACATACCAAGAAAAACTATTAGAACTAACACTTTCTTCTAAAAGCCTTCAACTAATGAAACTTGGGTTGTCCAGACTGAACTATTTAGTGAGGGTCAGGAATATAAGAGTTTCTATTTTACCTTCACTATTTTTTCCTTTGGTTTTTTTTTTTATAAAAATGACAGCTCAGCTTACTCTGCCTCAGTTTCTCTTTCTGCAAAATATACATGATAAATGCATTTTTATATCACAGAGATGTTGTGAGACATAGCTAATAAATGATTATAAAGCACAGGCCTTTGAAGTACAAAGCACTGCATAATTACTAAATACTGTAATAATCATCCTTATAATGATAGTAATTTTCACCCAACACATCAACTTGACCCAGATGCCTTTAGTCACGTCCCAATTAGACAAAAGTGTATATGCCAATAATAAAATAAAGTAAAAATCTTAAACCATACACTATTTCTCTCCCTCCCTCTTTCCAATACAAAATCTAAATCAGACCACCAGAGACACATCTTAGCACCACCACTTGGTAGTCATGTGACATCTCATTAAGACAAACTTTTTGGACCTCTGTTTCTTGAAATAAAATATTAGTATATACGTCATGAGACCTTTGTGAGAGTTCAACAAAGTAGCACTGGTAAAATGTGTACATGGATGTATTAGCGCTTAGCAGATTGTGAAAGCTTAATGATGACAGCATTGACTAGCAGTCATGTCTGAAAAGAAACTAGTAGTGGGTAGCAATCTAACCATTATTGGAGGAAAAAAAGAAAAGTTAGTACACTCAACTTGGGCAATGATTTAAGAGCTTCCCTCTCCTTTACCATGTTAACATTCACTAACTATAAGCCCTTTAATATTAAACTTGGATAGCAAAAGAAGAGGTGAAACGTTTGCTGTTCCCAGACTGTTTAACTTAAAAAAAAAAAAGATTGTGCATGTAATAAATGACTACATTTAGGTCACAGATGGTTCAGGAAAAGAAGAGTCAACTATAGAAGTGCCTCTTCACCACCAATGTTCCACATTTCCTTGCCCATACATCTCTGCAGGTTCAACCACTGTAAATCATAGAGTACGCTACTTTCTAGGCCTTTGTAGTTTTTTTTTTTTTTTTTCCCAGATCTGAGGACAGAACTCGGGGCCTTATACTTGCAAAGCAAGTGCTCTTCCACTAAGCTAAATTCCCAACCCCTTTCTAGGCCTTTAGTAGTCCATTCACACTCATAAACAAAACCCAGTATCCATACAAAGTATGTATTTATGACACTGGCAAACCAGCACCTCCAAAATAATTTTTTTCTAAACAATTTGAAAGACATAGAATTTTTCTTAAGAAATAGAAAATCAGAACTTTGGGGACTGCTTTATATTTAAGTTGTGTGTGTGTGTGTGTGTGTGTGTGCACGCGCACGTGCCTGTCCTAGTGACTGAACTCAGGGTGCTCCAGGCTAGCACTCTACCACTTGAGCCACAGCTCCACTTCCAGGTTTTGGTGGCTAATTGGAGACCAGAATTTCACATGCTTTCTTGCCCAGGCTAGGTTCAAAATGAGATCCTCAAATCTCAGCCTTCAGGATTACAGGCATGAGCCTCCGGCTCCCAGCTATTTAATTAGTTTGTTTGTTTTTGGCCAGTCCTGGGACTTGGACTCCAGGCCTGAGCACTGCCCCTGGCTTCTTTTTGCTAAAGGCTAGCACTCTACCACTTGAGCCACAGTGCGACTTCCAGCTTTTTCTGTTTATGTGGTGCTGAGGAATTGAACCCAGGGCTTCATGCATGCAAGGCTAGCACTCTACCGCTAACCCACATTCCCAGCCTCTTAATTAGCTTTTAATACAGCTTAAGCCAGGTACTGTGACTCAGGCTTGTAATCCTAGCTTCTTGGGAGGCAGAGATAAGATCAGGGATAAAAGTTCATTAGACTCCATCTCAACAAAGATCTGGGTGCAGCAGTGATGGCTTGCATCTGTTAACTGAGCTATAGGGAAAATATGTCTGGGTACAATGACACACCCCTATTATCACCATCAATGTGGAGAGGTATAAGTAAGGCAATCCCAGCAATAAAGACCCTAACTCGAAAATAACCAATGTAAGAAGGGGCTGGAGGCATGGTTCAAGTGATAGAACGCCTGCTTGGCAAACATGAGACCCTGAATTCAATCCACATATTGCCAAGGGGGAAATAAAAAAGAAAAGTAAGAAAATATATATAGACCTTCTGATTTATATATGCTGAGCATGCATATCCATATTTGCTTTAAACATAAACAAAATGATTGCTTTTAAAGTGGTTTTCTTTGTGTGAGTGATTTTTTAAAAAATCTTTTCTGTACTTTTAGAAGTTTGAGGGGGGTGGGGATATGGCCTAGTGGCAAGAGTGCTTGCCTCGTATACATGAAGTCCTGGGTTCAATTCCCCAGCACCACATATATAGAAAACAGCCAGAAGTGGCGCTGTGGCTCAAGTGGCAGAGTGCTAGCCTTGAGCAAAAGGAAGCCAGGGACAGTGCTCAGGCTCTGAGTCCAAGCCCCAGGACTGGCCAAAAAAAAAAAAGAAAAAAAACAAAATGCCACTCAACCATAAAGTAGAGACTATTTGGGGCTGGGGATGTGACCTAGCGGTAAAGTGCTCGTCTCGTATACATGAAGCCCTGGGTTCGATTCCCCAGCACCACATATATAGAAAAAGCTGGAAGTGGCGCTGTGGTTCAAGTGGTAGAGTGCTAGCCTTGAGCAAGTAGAAGCCAGGGACAGTGCTCAGGCCCTGAGTTCAAGCCCCAGGATTGGCAAAAAACAAAACAAAACAAAGAAGTTTGAATCGCAGGGCATTATACATGACTATAATCCCAGCTACTCTAGAAAACAAAGCAGAAGGCTACAGAGTTCTAGAACAGGCCAGGCAAATAGGTAGCCAGATCCTGTTTCAAAACAAGCAAAAAAAATAAACAAACCAGCTAGGGCATAGTTCAAGTGGTAGAACAGTTGCTTAGCACCATAAATCCTGGGTTCAATCCCTATACCTTAAAAAATAGAAAGATTTTGTTGACACATAGTCATTATACATATTTATGGGGTACAATGCGATTATTTCAATTTATGTGTACAATATGTACTGATCAGATGGAGGTAACCTTTTTAATCATTGTCTCAAGCCAGGTGTTGTTTGCTCATGCCTGTAATCCTAGCTACTCAGGAGGCTGAGGATCATGGTTCAAAGGCAGCCCTGGCAGAAAACTGGAAGTGGTGCTATGTCTCAAAGTGGTAGAGTGCTAGCCTTGAGTGAAAGAGCTCAGAGACAGTGCCCAGGCCTGAGTTCAAGCCCCACAACTGAATAATAATAATAATAATTGCCTCAAACATTTACCATATCTTTGTATTAGGAGTATTCAAAATTTACTAGCTATCTTTTTTGTGTAAGGGTTTTTTTTTGGCCAGTCGTGGGCCTTGGACTCAGGGCCTGAGCACTGTCCCTGGCTTCTTCCCGCTCAAGGCTAGCACTCTGCCACTTGAGCCACAGCGCCGCTTCTGGCCGTTTTCTGTATACGTGGTGCTGGGGAATCGAACCTAGGGCCTCGTGTATCCGAGGCAGGCACTCTTGCCACTAGGCTATATCCCCAGCCCGTGTAAGGGTTTTTGAACTGGGCTTAACCTACAGGTCTCTAGCTTTTAATTGTCTTTCTTGTTCACAATTGGTGCTCCACCACATGAGCTATACCACCATGTCTGGCTTTTTGTTGGTTAGTTGGAAATAAGAGTTTCTTGCATTTGTCTGCATAGTCAGGCTTTGAATCTCAATCCTCAGAGCTCAGCCTCCTCAGTAACTACTGAAGCCTAGCTTCTACTAGCTATATTAAAATATAAAATTAATTGTTAGGCTAGGAGGTAACTCAAGGGTAGAGAAGTTGCCTAACATGAACAATGTCCTAAGTTTGATCACTAACTCTGAAACAAAAAGAAACAAGATAAATAAATTTGTTAGGGGGTGGGAATATGGCCTAGTGGCAAGAGAGCTTGCCTCGTATACATGAAGCCCTGGGTTCGATTCCCCAGCACCACATATATAGAAAACGGCCAGAAGTGGCACTGTGGTTCAAGTGGCAGAGTGCTAGCCTTAAGCAAAAAGAAGCCAAGGCAGTGCTCAGGCCCTGAGTTCAAGCCCCAGGACTGGCAAAAAAATAAATAAATAAAAATAAATTTGTTCTCAATCATAATTACCCTACTGTGTCGTATAGATCATTAGAAAGACTATGAGAGGCATTACTCTGATCCAATTGAATCCTTATAATCATTCATGTGTGAGTGATGTTAAATATTGTGATATTTACATAGGAACTTACACTATATCTGCCATTTTACCTCACTGAGATCTACCCCTTTTGAAAGGTCCTAGTCAAATGATTTGGGTTTCAAAAGCTTCCTTTCTTGGTAAAGCAAATTTCACTTTCCATCACATGTTCAAGTCAATGTAATACAATCCTCTTCTAATCTCCCCAGAGTGGATGATGGAGGGAAACCCTGCAGACCAGGAGATTTCTAAATGGTGACTGTGGAGAGAGGCCAAGGAAGGAGAGTGGTGCCAAGTACAGACTCCGGTAATCATTCTCTACACCAACCGAAATTCATTTGGAAAATTATTTCACTATAGTAGGAAGGATTTCAGCTAAAAAGATAAGCCCAGTGGAAATGTAAGAAAAGCAAAGCTCCTCTTACATATCAGGAGACAACAAGAAGAGAACATTCCTTGAATTAAATACACACACACACACACACACACACACACACACAACCTAGTCAATTATTTTTGATGAAGAGAAGAAAAATGCATAAACATTAGTTTGTGGGTACAGATATTCAAAATATATTTCCTTTATAATAAATCAAGTACTGAATTTTTATTATGTTAAAAGTTCAATGCATTTAAAAAAGACACCAACATTTATAGAGCTCTAAAGTTAGTTCAACTTTTTTTTTTAAAATGTGTCAATTTGAAATTTCCCTGGACTTAAACCACTACAAATGTTTATTGCTTGCTTATTGTGAACAAGACACAGAATGCCACAGGGAATATCAAGAACTCTAAGTTCCAGAACAGATTATTTGAAAATAAAAATTTCAGTTGGGTAGTTATGAGTTCCTAGAAAAAGAGTCATAATAATGCAGTGACCAATGCTGAATAAATAGCAGTCATTAATTTCTGGAGACTTCTTTCGTCATTCATGGTATTAAGATGAAATATCAACTGGATCTTAATGGCTTATAAGATTTGTCAAAATGAGCCGGGTGTGATGATTCATGCCTCTAATCGTAGCTACTCAGGAAGTAGAGATGGGGAGGACTGAGGTTCAAGGCCAGACTGGGCAAAAAGTTCATGACACCCCTTCTCAACCAACAAAAGCTGAGTGTGGGGGTACATACCTGTTACCTCAGCTCTTCAGAAAGTGTGAATGGGAGCATCATGGTCTAGGCCAAAGTGGAGCATATACGTAACTAAAACAATAAAGGCTGAGCATGTGGCTCAAGTGGTAAAGTGCTTGTCTATCAGGCACCAGTTCCTGAGTTCAAACCCTAGTACCACCAAAAGAAAAAGAAGGAGGGAGAGAAAGAGAGAAGTGGGGGAGGGGGAAGAGATAGAGAGGAGGGAGGGATGGGAAAGAAAGGAGAAAGAGGTTTATAAAAATAATAGGAAAAGTGGGACATAAAATGATTCTGAAATGAAATAATGCATAGATGTAGAACATATCTAGGAGACCTTGTGCAGACCTATTTAACTGAAACAAAAGGTTTACACCAAGCAAGAGAAAACTTTGACTAAGTACATTGGTTCTCTAATCAAAAGGACCTTGACTAAATTAAGGTATTTAGACATATTGTTCCAGGAAATGAAAAACAAAAATCAAAGCAAGTTTCCCAACTGTAAAGTTGTTGTTGTTGTTTGTTTTTGTTTTTTGCCAGTCCTGGGGCTTGGACTCAGGACCTGAGCAGTGTCCCTGGCTTCTTTTTGCTCAAGGCTAGCACTCTG
Source organism: Perognathus longimembris pacificus (assembly GCF_023159225.1). Classification (NCBI taxonomy): domain Eukaryota; kingdom Metazoa; phylum Chordata; class Mammalia; order Rodentia; family Heteromyidae; genus Perognathus; species Perognathus longimembris. The sequence goes on from NC_063161.1 coordinate 36,405,490, forward strand.
CCACTTGAGCCACAACGCCACTTCTGGCCTTTTCTTTTTTTTTTTTTTCTGGCCTTTTCTATATATGTGGTGCTGAGGAATTGAACCCAGGGCTTGGTGCATGCAAGGCAAGCACTCTACCACTAGGCCATATTCCCAGCCCTGTGGTTTTCTTGTTTTCCTAAAGGGTGTTGTTTGCTTTGGTGCCAGTACTTGGACATGAACTCAGGGCCTTAAACCTTTGCTTAGCTTTTTTTGCTCAAAGCTGGCTCTGTCCCTCTAGTGCCACACCTCCACTTCCAGCATTTTGCTGGGTTGTTGGCAATAAGAGTCTCTCAGATTTGTTTGCCTGGGCTGACTTCAAACCAGAATCCACATATCTTAAGTCTCCTGAGTAGCTAGGATTACAATATGTTAAACTTTTGATGGATAAACTTAGGGTATTTTTTCTCTTTTGTTCTCTTTCTTTCTTTCTTTCTTTCTTTCTCTTTTTTTTTCTTTCTTTTCTTCTTTCTTGGCTGAACTCAAGCTTGGTACTACGGTGAGGGGTGGAAACTTTAACTTTTTTTGTGTGTGTGTATATATGTGGTACAAAGAAATCAAACCCAGGGCCTCATGCATGTTAGGCAAGCACTCTACCACTAAGCCTTAACATTCCTTGCCCTTAGGGTATCTTTTCTAAGATGAAATATAATGCAGTTATTAAAAATCATGGTAAGGGGGCTGGGGATATAGCCTAGTGGCAAGAGTGCCTGCCTCGGATACACGAGGCCCTAGGTTCGATTCCCCAGCACCACATATACAGAAAACGGCCAGAAGTGGCGCTGTGGCTCAAGTGGCAGAGTGCTAGCCTTGAGCGGAAAGAAGCCAGGGACAGTGCTCAGGCCCTGAGTCCAAGGCCCAGGACTGGCCAAAAAAAAAAAAAAAATCATGGTAAGGGCTGGGAATATGGCCTAGTGGTAAAGTGCTCACCTCATATGCATGAAGCCCTGGGTTCAATTCCTCAGTAACACATATATAGAAAAAGCCAGAAGTGACATTGTGGCTCAAGTGGTAGAGTGCTAGCCTTGAGCTAAAAGAAGCCAGGGATAGTGCTCAGGCCCTGAGTTTAAAACCCCAAGATTGGAAAAAAACAAAACAAAAATAATGTTGAAAATACAAAGTAATATTGAGTGAATAAAGCAGAATCCCAATTTACACATACACACACACACACACACCCTATAATGCAGGGCACATCATAAGTCACTGGGACAAAGGATGAGGGAGAAAGATGCTATGGACCAATTAAGAGAATAATGCTCCTGAAATAGGCAGCAATTGTGTAGAATTCTTCAGTTCTAACATAGTCTCCATGTCAGAGCTTTTCTTGTTTCTGTCATAAGCTGCTTTTCACTAAGGACCTCCATCAGCTAAAATTTCCAAAGAATTCTTTCTTTTCATATTAAAAAAAAGTCTGGCTATTTTTTTATATGATCGCAGTTTGCCCTCATTCTGTGTAAGTCCAAACACATAAAAATATTTATACATCTCTCCAATCTATAGAAAATCATTTTGGGGTCTTGCAAACAGACTCTTTACAGATGGAAAGGATGTAAGAGAAATGCCCTCAGTGTGTTGGCTAAAAACTGCAATGTCTGCCCAGCACTGTGCCTCCTCTCATAACGGGATGCTCTGCTGAATGAGCCCTTGTATGTCAACATTCAAAAAGTTCTTGTTTGCTCCATTTGAACAAAGCTCTCACAGACAGTGGGATCTGCAGGGCAGCCACCAAGTGTGTGAAAGCAATGTTCCCTCCACCACATTGCGAATAGTTTATCGTAATGGCACTTCTCACCTTCATGTATAGAGGCCCGTGTTCCTGTTGCTCTCCTGAACAGAGCTCCCACTGACTTCAAAGGAAATGACATAGAACAGAACCCCACGGTGTAAGGAGAAACAAGCAGCATCTGATCAGGAGGGGGCCATATTTCATTTCCATTCACTCTGCAAAACGGACTAAATTTATATACCAAATATCTAAAGGCAACCTTTTACTTCAGTAGCTTATGAGTTGTCAGAGGAACACATGCTTATGGCGAAGGTTGACTCTGAACTGTTTTATGTTGGTGGGAGACGGAGGAAGCTGCTTGCAGAGGAAGCCATCTCAATCCCACATTCTTTTCGTGCTCTATAAGACCCCCAAGAGGCCAAAGTGATTGGGGGCTGCTTTATGGTTGTTTTACTAAAGCTGGACTTGAGGCAAGCCCTTAGAAAAGAGGAGGTGAAACTGAAGACAGAGAAAGGGAAAAGGAAGGAGAAAAGGGGGGGAGGGAAGAAAAATAAGAATGCATGCATATTAAATTTCTACATGGGAGAGGTCTTTCAAAGCTTCAGAGCAAGGGAAGAAGTATTTAAAGTAAAGATTAATAGATTTAGCTACAAAGATGTTAACATTTCTACTTGTCAAACATTAAACTGAGATAAATTTAATGGAAAATAAAGGTTGGAATTAGTCTTGAAATGTAGAGGAATAATATTGGTAACGCATTAGAATTTTGCACACATGGGCTAAAAAAATAAAGCAACCTGAGTTCCAGATGGATATAGAGTTAAAACTGAAATTCTAAAAATATTTAACTAAAATAAAGTATAGGTGACTCTCCAACATCTCTCTACAAGAAAGGAATTTAAAGGCTAAACTAACATGAAAAATTGTAAAGAAAAAGATTAACATATTTAACCATATGCAAATTAATTATATAAATGTAAAAAATTAAGACCATAAGGCTAGAGTTCCAGCTTGGAAACAGGAACTATACTTAGGATTCTTGAGGCCCTGGGTTCAATCTCCTACACAAAAGGAAGATGGAGGCAGTAAAGAAGAAGGATGACGAGAAGGAAGAGGAGGAGAAGAGAATTAACTTGGAAAGCATTTGTAACAAACAGTTCTTTTAAATTTATAAAGAACCTTGGAATTTTTTTTTTTTTTTTTTTTTTTTAGTACAGGATTTGGAGATGTGACGCAGAAGAACGCTGCCAGCCAATGGGAAAAAGTGATGAGTATCATGTTTGAGTCCTGGTCTTGGACTTAAAAAAGAGAGAAGAAATTTTTAAAAAGCACAAATACTCACGTAGAAGAACAGTAAAGACCCACACAATTCACAGAAATACATATTAAGATGGCTAAAAAACATTTAAGAAATGTTCACTGTTGCTGATAACCAATAAGCAGTATAATATTTTAAACTGATTTCCCCCCCCTTACTTCAGATCAGAAGACATGAAAAGCAAAATGGAGTTATATATATTAGACTTTTCAAATACAAGCATTAAACAGAAAATATAATGAATTGTGTGTGTGTGTGTGTGTGTGTGTGTGTGTGAAGTATTTTGTTTTGAATTCAAAGCCTTCACTTCTTAGACAGGCAGTCTACCACTTGAGCCACACCTTTAACCCAAGCAATGCTTTTTCAAATAGCAATAAAACACATAAAATACTAAAGGATATACTTAATAAGACATGTGTAAGACCTAAATGAAGAAAGTGAGTTTTCCTTCCTTCTGGCTGAAAGGCAGGCTCATAGTACCATGGCCTGTACAAAGAGTCTGTTCCAGCAAGGTGACAAATAGCCTAAAGATGTCAGTAGATCAGCAAAACATATGGTGTTTACCCATGTTAGTAAAATATTGAAGATAATGACAGTCAAGTGAGTTGTTACCAAAGAAAGGAGGTACAAACCAGAATTGGGAACACTAAGATGAAACCTATTAACTTATAGTTTTCAATATGTACATAGAGATATGGATATAAATAAATATGAGCATAAATATCTATCTATGTACATAAATCTATGCATGCATGTATAGTGAGGTGATCTAGGAGAAGCAATATTCTTAGTAACAATTAGTACTTCTGTATTTAGATCTTGGTTTCTAAATACCAACCTCTCTTCTCCATATCTTCTCTGTTCTTTGGAGAGTTCATTCATTTCTTAAGGCTCCATGCCAATACTGTCAAGTCTAGACCTTTCGAGGAAGTCCAGGAATAATATTCACAAACTCTTATTTCAAACTTAGTTGTTGTCTCAGAAGCATTTCATACTTAACACAGTTAAAATACAATGCTTGGTTTTCCTGTGCCTGCTATGCTATACTATGCTATGCCTCTCCATTATCCCCATGTCTACAAATATTCCCACTGTTCTTTCAGCTACTGAAGCACAAACCTAGGAGTTACTTCTATCCCTACCATTATTCCGTTCTTTTTATCTTTCATTATCAATCCATCAGTCACTCCAGTGTTCTACCTCCTAAATGTACATTGAATTGTTTTACTTTACTCCATTTTCTCTTGGGACTATGCCAGTTTAAGACACCATTCCTTCCAGATTACTGAAATGATTTTATCTACCAATCCAGAGATATAGCTATCTTTGTTTTTTGAGACAGGGCCCCATAATATAGCCCAGGCTTGCTGGAATTCACAATCCTCCTGCCTCGGGTTCTTCTCTTTTTTCCCCATTGGTCCTGGGGCTTGAACCCAGGACTTGGGCACTGTTCTTGAGCTCTTTTTGCTCAAGGCCAGAGCTCTATCACTTGGAGCCACAGCTCCACTTCCGGATTTCTGGTGTTTAACTGCAGTTAAGAATCCCATGGACTTTCCTGCTCCAGATGGCTTTGAACCTCAATCATCAGATCTTAGCCTCTTGAATAGCTAGGATTACAGCTGTGAGCCACCAGTGCCCAGCTATGCCTCAGCTTCTTCAATGCTGAGATGTGAACCACTAAGTTCAATTTGGAATAACTTTTCTTTCTTCCTTCCCTTTTTTCTTTTCTTTTTTTTTTTTTTCTGCCAGTACTGGGCTTGAACTCAGGGGACGTTAATGTTTTTTGCTCACAATTGGTGCTCATAATTTCTCTCTGAAGCTAGACATCTACTTCTGGCTTTTTGCCAATAAATTGGAAATGAGAATCTCTCAGATTTGCCTGCCCAAAATAGCTTTGGACCACTGTCCTCAGATTTCAGCTCACCAAGTAGCTAGGTGTTAACTGCTAGTATCTAGCTTGCAATGGCTTTTTAACTGGTCTCTACAGTCTATGGTCATCTTACATTCCATTATCAATATAACCAGAATTCTTAAAATGTAATTGGAACATACCATATCTTCCTTAAAACCTTTCTAGGATTACCAGCATATTAGAGCAAATCAAAGTACCTAGCTATGGCCAAAAAGACCATATATGATCTAGCCACCTGCTTTACGTCTCAGCTTCACATCATCTACTTTATTCCACCATCAATTATAGCGTTGTAGAAAAACTGATTGTTGCCACCAACATTTGGAAAACACACCCAGTCCTCTGACTTCAGGATTTTTGTACTTGCTCTTCATTCTATGTAGAATGCTCTTTGTTCAGCTTTTCCTGTGACTGGCTCCCTCTCATTCTTTAGATCTTACCTCCAATGTCAATTCATTGGTATCCCATCTAATTAGGGGACTGAAGATCATTAAAAGCTTGTGGCAGCAATCTAAATGACAGGTGGCAGATGACAGCATTCTAAAGTAGGGTAGCAGCAATGGGATATGAAGAATAACATAGATTTGAAGGCTCATTAGAAAGTGGCAACAGAGGCTTAGTGGTATGGCTGCATGCCCTTCTAGAAAACAGGAGGCCCTAATTTTAAAACCAAAATGAAGGAATATATAAAGAAAAGCTAGGGGATTTCTGATGAACATAATACTCTAAAGCACCGTACACATCCCTTCCAAATTCATTTACAGAGCACAAAATTGAGGCCATACCATCTCCGGGGACCAAGACATTTCATGAAGCTCTGAACTTCAGGATGGAGAAGAACTAAGATGCAACAAATAATAACAGAGAAACAAAGTCAACTGTGATCTCCATTTTGGGATCTGCATACTGTCTGATATTATCTCAGGATAGAAATTTTGAAATGCCACTATAAAAATTGCTTTTGCATCGAGGGAGTAAAGTCAAGATGGAAGACAGTCATAGAACAGGTGGGTAAGGTGAGAAGAACACAAAAAGCAAAGGGTAAAACAGGCTAAAGCTAATAAAAACAACCCATTCCCACCACACACACAAGTTTGACTTAAATGCCTCTGAGGACTATGTCTGAATATCCTGCTCACTGGTACACAAGGGCTGAGAAAACAACACTAGGCAGAGAAGTAGAATCAAGATCAGGACTGATATTCATTAATGACAGTAATTTGGCTCCAGAAGTCTGATCATCAGATATCATGGAATCTGGCAAGATGGCTTCCACTATGATCATGCTGAAAGATGCACAGATGATGGCACAAGTTCTGAAGACTATGGGTTTTAAAGAAAATAAGCCCAGAGGGATACATCATACATTCAAATGCTTTCCGATATGTGATCACAATTCTAGATGATCTAAAATACATTTAAGCCATTGTTGATATAGATGACGAGTGACAGGTAATCCAGTATCACACTAACCAATCTTTGTCATGATACAAATATATAGATATTTGGATATATAGATATTGCTTAACAACTCCAAATTTGTTTGCTTCAGTAAAAAAATATATATATATGTATATGTATATATATATATACTTCTGTAGGAAGAATAACTGTTCCAAAGCTAAGTGCTGGTTTAGTTACTAACAGACCATGTGCCTCTCACTAGACACACCAACTCTACAAACCATGTCTGCTTCAACTAAATTAGAGACATCAATGTTCTTCACAGGTGAAGGGTTATAGAACAGGTGCTTTTTTTTTTTACAGTCCCCTGTGTAAAAGCCTCAATTCCTGCAATATGAGCCACTCAGAATGATCTCATTAATCTGTCAGTCATTAGGTCACAATAAAGTCTCAATTACCATTAATACTGTATCATCCCAAAATATTGTCAGTGCATCATCAAAAACATTGGAAAGAAAACATGAAAATGATGATGTCCACTATGATAAATTGTAATATAGCCATGATGTGTGATGCCTGTATAGTTGGTCTTCAATTCTTTGAACAGAAATTAAACAAGCATGCTGACTGCTTTCAAGTTGTATTTAAGAAAATGTAATTAGTAGTTACTATACTTTTTTCACTGAAATATTGGATTTTTCTTAATATAGTCATTCATATTGTTTCCTCAGTCTTTATGTGAAATAAGTCAAGCTCAGAAGACAAAGAATTCATGTTTTCCCCCATATGTTGAAACCAGATTTATCTCATAAATGTAGAAGTAAATATGTTTAGTGGTATGCAAGTGTAAACAAATGTATTAACCAAAATACGGTGGATTCAAGGGAAAACTCAAACAGTGTAATTCCTTAAAAAGGCAAAGTCAAAACCCAACAAATGAACACCAGGAATTGGGTACTTGCAAGGGGAGAGGAATAGATAAATGAAGAGAAGGAGGTGGCGGGGAGAGAATACAGTCAAGAATTCAACGTGTATCCTATAGAATTAGAAAAATAAGGGAAGGAGTGGGTCAGGATCGATGGGTAAGAATGTTGAAAGGGGTGACACTGATCAAGATTCATAAACTGTTCTGTTAAGTAGTAACTCCTTTGTACAACTACTTAAAGATAATGCAAAATTTTTAAAAAGAAATTTTAATTAGTATGTAATGAGTCAACAGTCACTATACTTTTTCCATTGAAATATTGGATTTTTCTTAATAGGGCCATTTATGTTCTGCCCTCAGTCTTTATGTGCACCAAGTAAAAGTATCATTCATCAACTTGAAAAAAAAAAGTCTGAAAACTGGGAGAAGATCTTTACCGGACATTCAACAGACAAAGGCCTCATCTCTAAAATATATGCAGACCTAAAAAAATTACCTTCTTCCAAAACAAAACCACAAAGAACCAATAGCCCCCTCATCAAGTGGGCTAAAGACTTACAAAGAGACTTCTCTGATGAGGAAATGAGAATGGCCAAGAGACATATGAAAAAATGCTCTACATCACTGGCCATAAAAGAAATGCAAATCAAAACAACATTGAGATTCCATCTCACCCCAGTAAGAATGTCATATATCAAGAAAACTAACAATAACAATTGTTGGAAGGGATGTAGCCAAAAGGGAACCCTACTTCATTGTTGGTGGGAATGTAAACTGGTTCAGCCACTCTGGCAAGCAGTATGGAGATTCCTCAGAAGGCTAAATATAGAACTCCCCTATGACCCAGCAGCCCCACTTTTGGGTATCTATCCAAAAGACCACAAACAAAATCAGAGTAATGCCACCAGCACAACAATGTTCATTGCAGCACAATTTGTCATAGCGAGAATCTGGAACTAACCCAGATGCCCCTCAGTAGACGAATGGATCAGGAAAATGTGGTACATATACACAATGGAATTTTATGCCTCTATCAGAAAGAATGACATTGTCCCATTTGTAAGGAAATGGAAGGACTTGGAAAAAATTATACTAAGTGAAGTGAGCCAGACCCAAAGAAACATGGACTCTATGGTCTCCCTTATTGGGAATAATTAGTACAGGTTTAGGCAAGTCATAGCAGAGCATCACAAGGCCCAATAGGTATACCCTTATGAACACATAAGATAATGCTAAGTGAAATGAACTCCATGTTATGGAAACAATTGTTATATCACAGTTGTAACTACTTTCAACGTCCCATGTGTATCTGTAGCTTCTATTATTGATGATGTTCTTGTATCACCTTCCTGTGGTTGTACCTACACTATCTCTGTAATCTTATCTGTGTATACTGGTATTGGAAGTAGGAAATTGAAAGGGAATACCAAATTTGAGAGACACAGGGTAAAAAAAGAGAAACAACTACAAAAGCAATACTTGCAAAACTGTTTGGTGTAAGTGAACTGAACACCTCCGGGGGGCGGGGGGAAGGGAAAGGGGGAGGAGGGATGGGGGTATGAGGGACAAGGCAACAAACAGTACAAGAAATGTATCCAATGCCTAACGTATGAAACTGTAACCTCTCTGTACATCAATTTGATAATAAAAATTTGAAAAAAAAGAAAAAAAAAGTCTGAAAACCTAAATTTTAAATCATGACACGAAAATTGAGGTAAAAGCTAGCATGATGTTGCATGCCTGCACTCCTGGCACTTAGAAGGCAGTGGGGGTTGTTTATGAGCAACCAAGGCTAGGAAGTGACACTCAATTGCAAGTAAACAAATAAATAAATAGTTGGTACATTTATCTGTACCAAATGAAATTAGTTTCATAGAACAGCCTGACGATTTTTATAATAAATATTTTAGTATTTTCAAAGGCATAAAAAAAGGAACAATTTCCATTGAAATCAACAAACACTTACTTAAAAAATAAGTAAAATAGCTGGGTACCAGTGGCCCAAGTCTATAATCCTAGCTACTCAGGAGACTGAGATCTGAGTATCAAGGCTCAAAGCCTTACCAGGTAGGAAAGTTAATGACATTATCTCCAACAAACTACTAAAAGAAAAGGCTGGAAGTGGAGCTGTGACCCAAGTGGTAGAATGCTAGCCTTGAGCAAAAGAAGTTCAGAGACAGTGCTCAGGCCCTGAGTTCAAACACCAGGACCAACACAAAACAGACAAACAAACAAGTAACATTAAGACCACTGAGGTTTTAAAAATGAAAAAACTTGAAGCCAATTGAATTTAAAATTTTTATATGGCCATTGAAAAATTAATTAATAGACTAAATTCTAGGTACTGCTGAAGAGTGCCTTTCTAAATTGAGACACAGTGCATAGATGTATCTAGGCTACAATAGAGAAAGTCAAAAAGATTATGTGTATAATTACAAAAAGATCTCACATATGATGTTAGTTGAGAGATATGGAAGACAGATTGAGAGGCTCCAATCTGAATGCAATAAATTTTTATTTGACAAACAGCAATTCACAAATTTGTCTTTCCAGTGAACCGTTTCTCCAAAGCATATGGTACCACACTGGATAAAGATAGACATTCTCCTTACGTTGATGGTTCTAACCCTTTCCCCCTCTTTTCTTTCATCAAACCTTCTGTTTTGATTAACATGTCATCTTCTTGTACCACTCACTTTGGCTCCTTGCTGTACTCATCCGATCATGAGACACTTGTTTATTTTTCCTGGAAAATTTTAGCTGGTGGTTCACTGTTACTTTTCACTCTTTGAAAGTGTTCCAATCTACCTGCAATAAAGTTCTATTGAAAAGCACTGCTCTAGATCTTGTCATTACCAGTAACTTTAACTCCTCCATGTCATTATTGAGCATCAGACTCTCCATTTAAAACATTCTACTTTTAAGGCTTATTCCTTTTTTCAGATTTCCCTGAATTTACAAGCCATTGATTCTTCAGTCATTCTATTTGCCATAACCCATTTCATGTCCCAACTTCTGTTTACTATCTGATCTAAATTTCCACGCTCAATAATTATGACCTTTCATACATCATGCAAACTTCCTTGGTCAGTCCCTCTTGCTTGTTTTCCCCCCACTCCCTTCTTTTAGCTTAGAAATACTGGTTTGATCTAACTTTCTTCCTTACTCAGAAAATCTAATTGTCCAGCTAACATACAGTTGGAGGGGGAAAAAAACACAGCAGTCACAGACCTCTCGTGATTCCTTAATGCTACCACCAATCACAATTGTTCCCAGTTCACTCACGTTTTTGCTCTTTTCCACTTTTCATATTTTCTCCTATCAAACCTCTCCCCACCCTTAGACATGGCTAGTGACTTGTATCTTATTTTGACTAAGTAATAGAAGCAATCAGAAAAGTATCTGCACATGTTCCCACAATTACATCGACTTACCTAGCTTACTGTCTGCTCTATCTCATGCTCCTTTGTTACTTAGCCTTATCTCCATGAACTCTGAACACTGGGGTATCTCAGACTTTGGATTTCTTCTCTTTAATCTTTACACACACTTTGGTAGATTAATGATGGTTTACAACTCTTTGCTCCCTCTCCTCTATGAAGATTGTATAGCTATACTCTTTGGATTTGCCTTAAAAATCCCTCTTCTAAGAAGAATGTATGTCCTTGCCCTATTGCAGGGCTGACCTATGTGGTTATTTTTGTCAATAGAGAAGAAGTATGTGACATATGGTACATGAATGTACCACATGTAGCAAGTCTGCATTGTTTAGTTTGGTTCCTTGCTTCCATGAATATAGCATGTATTTGAGAGCAGCAGCTGTTACTTCAGTAAAGGCCTTCACTGAAAGCAATTGAATTGGGCCTACAGCTGACATACACACTACAGTAGAACCAGAAGCCATTTTAGCCCATATATAACAAATGCTTATAGATGTAAGCAATTTCAGGGTTCCTTGTTACCCCAACAAAGTTAATTAATAAAACTCTTTTAAACTCTCTTTAATTCGAGCTCATATATCTAGTTGCCAACAGTATCTACAAGGCTTATTAAACTCTATTGACCAAATATAAGCTCCTACCAAGGTTAAATATGATCTTTCCTCCCAAGTATGGTCTTTGTGTCTTTTTGTACTGGAAACTCCCAACATTCTAAGACAAAAAAACTGCAGTCACCCCAATTTTTCACGTTTTCTCATATTACATGCCAATTTATCAATGCATCTTTGTTGGTTCTATTGTTGGAAGTTTTGCTTTCTTCATTATAGTCTCAGTTCTTTGCTCAGTTTGTTGCTTGAGAAGGAGAACGAAAGTTAATCAACAACTATGCAATGAATGCTACTCAACTTCAACAAGGTCATAGACAGGGGTCTTTTAGCTATCTCTAATCACTTTTACCACCTCCATCACTATCACTTTAGTTCCAACCACTATTGTTTATTTTGAAAGCCATTGAGTTTCTTCCTGGTTGTCCCTCCCAGTGGGCTTTTCAGAATAGTAGGTTGGTTATGCCACTCATTTGCTCAAATTTTCATCAAATAGCTTCTTACCTCACCAAGCAAGGGAAAAAATGTGTGTGTGTCTATTATAATAATACAGACCACTAGTACTTTCCAGAAGAGTCTTTACATTTTGCTTATACCCACTCCTACTTCACTGTTCAAATCTGTTATCTCTGTTATTTTTCCCCATTTGGTTGGGCCACAAAGGTGTCATTGCTGTTTCTTAAACATATCATATATGTAGCCAGTTCAGGGTCTTTGAAATTGATGTTCCCTCTAGTTAAGATGCTTTGCCACCAAATATTTCCATTGTTTTCTTCCGGATTTTACTTAGAGTCACCTTGCCAGTGAGGCCTTTCTTTTTTCTTTTTTGGTGCTGGTCCTAGGGCTTGAACTCAGAGCCTGGGCACTGTCCCTGAGCTTTTGTGCTCAAGGCTAGCTCTACTACTCTACCACTTTGATCTGCAGCTCCATTTCCAGCTTTTGAGTAGTTAAATGGAGACAAGAGTCTCACAGACCTTGAGATCGCCTTGAACCTCGATTCTCAAATCCCAGCCTCCTGAGTAGCTAGGATCACAGGCCTGAGCCACTGACACCCAGCTAGTGAGGCCTTTCTTGATCACTGTTTCAAATTGTTCTAAATTTTTTATTCTACTTCCGTATTTTATTTTTCTTTGTGGTATTATCATCAAGTATGTAAATGTAACACACAATAAATTTTGCTTGTCAATTGTGCTTATTCTTTCTCTCCCTACACAAGGATGCATACTTTATGAATTTAGACATGCTCTGGGTCTGTTTTATGATTGTTATGTACTCCAAGCATGCTATATACTGAAGTAATGTTTCTTGGAAAAAATCAACATAATAATCTCATTTTAGGTATCAAGAAACCAACATCAGGGGCTGGGGATATGGCCTAGCGGCAAGAGTGCCTGCCTCATATACATGAGGCCCTGGGTTTGATTCCCCAGCACCACATATACAGAAAATGGTCAGAGGTGGTGCTGTGGCTCAAGTGGCAGAGCGCTAGCCTTGAGCGGGAAGAAGCCAGGGACAGTGCTCAGGCCCTGAGTCCAAGGCCCAGGACTGGCCAAAAAAAAAAAAAAAAAAAAGAAACCAACAGACATGATAAAGTATACAGGACTCTAGGTATTCACACACACATTGAGACCACAGGAAGTTATTCTTAGGGGAAGAACACAAAGGATCAATGTCTATGTGCTTCTGATCATAAGAAATAATACTTATTGAAAGAACTCCAGGAAATGAAAACAAACAAACAAAAGAAATCAACAAGCTGCGCTCCAGTGGCTAATGCCCGTAAGCCTAGCTACTCAGGAGGCTGAGATCTGAGGATAGCACTTCAAAACCAGTTTGGGCAGTGATGTCTGTGAGTCTCTCATCTCCAATTAACTACAAGAAAAACTGGAAGTGGCACTGTGGCTCAAAGTGGTAGAATACTAGCCATGAGCAAAATAGCCAATGGACAGTGCCCAGGCCCTGAGTTTAAGCCCCACAACTCCCTCCCCCCGCCCACAAAAAACCTAAAGAACAAAAAACCAACCAGTTCAGGAAAGAGCTAAAGGCATGAATTAGCAGTAAAGCACTCCACCTAGCAAACATGAGGCCCTGAGTTCACATTCTAGTACTACCCCTGAAAAAGTGAATGAAAGGTGAAAGTTGTCAAAGTCAAAATGCAGTCACTGTGTTAACCTTACCACCACCAACAACCAATGTAAGTAAAACCAAGAATTTATGAAGAAAGAGTTGTTATGTATGTATAACATATATATGTATGACTGGTTTTATAATAATTCTCAAAAGATTCTGCTACATCACAACCTTGTACATGAATCCCTGTAGCCTTACACAAAAAGTACTTTTAGGGGGCTGGGAATATGGCCTAGTGGTAGAGTGCTTGCCTTGCATACATGAAGCCCCAGAGTTTGATTCCTCAGAATTAGTGCCAGAAGTGGCACTGCAGCTCAAGTGGTAGAGTCCTAGCCTTGAGCAAAAAGAAGCCAAGGACAGTGCTCAGGCCCTGAGTTCAAGCCCCAGGACTGGCAAAAATAAAAAATAAAAAGTACTTTTTTAAGGACACCTCCCAGTAATTTTCTGTATACCTTGGGCTTATGATACTCATGTTATTAATTGCTGCAACCAAGGAGATATTGTTAATCAAAATATCTGATGTAACCTTGGTCAGTTTTGCCTAATTCTTTAAATGTGTCCATAATTTACTATGGCATGCATATTCCCAGTGCAATACTGTTCCCATTTCAAATAAACATCAAAGGCACCAGTATCAATTTTCTAGTTGTTATAAAAATATTATTTTTTAAAGAGATGCATTCTAAAATATTTGTGGAGAAGGGCACCAGTGGCTCATACTAGAATCCTCATCTCAGTTAACAGGCTGAGGTCTGAGGATACCAGTTTAAAGCTAGCTTGGGCAGTCAATTTGAGAAACTGGCATTATTAGATGATAGAAGGCAGAAAGGAGCAAGTAGGCATGTTTGTTGTCATTTCTGGATCAGTGGAGGGGGTGTAGTGGGTAGAAAGTATGGAGGGTAAAAGTTTGGCTTTTGGAAAGTGAGGTTGAAATCCCAGGTATGGACGTGGAGGCAAGTAACAAGTAGAAACTAGACAGCCAAGTTATTGGATGTTCCTAGTGGACATGGATGTAGTATTTACTAATGAAAGCTGTATGTAGCCTCTAAAACCACAATGAACCCCACCTCCTTTGATCATACACTTGTATTATCCCTTCTACTTGAGGATAGGCTAGGCCTATAGACTTCTGTTTCTGTTTAAAATGTGTGCGTGTGTGTGTGTGTGTGTGTGTGTGTGTGTGTGTGTGTGTGTGTACCTATAGTAGGGCTTGAACTCAGGGCTTTGAGCTCTTAGGTTTTTTTTTTTTTTGTTCTTTTTTACTCAAGGCTGGTGCCCTACCTCTTAAGCCATGCCCTCACTTCTGGCTCTTTTCTGGTTACTTAGGGATAAGAGTCTCACCAATTTGTCTGATTGGCTGGCTTTGAACTGTAATCCTCAGATCTCAGCCACTTAAGTAGTTGGGATGACAGGTATGACAAAAAAAAAAAAAGACAGCAACAATGATAGGCCTTCACTTTTGGAGATTAAGTTACAAAATGATACTGTGTGCTCTACTGAAGCCAGCTGCCATGTTCTGAGCTGCCTAATAGTGAGACCCACTAGGCAAGGATCAGAGGGAAGTCTCTGCTAGTGTGGAATTAAAACCTTACAACAAACACAGACACCCACGCTTGATTAGAGGACAACCACAGAGTGCAAGAGAGCTCCTCCCCAGCAGGGTTTTAGGTGACTGCAGCCCCAGCCAACACCCTAATTGTAATCTTCGGAGAGACCCTAAACCAGCCAATCCAGACAAGTCTCGCCCACATTCCTGACTCACAGAAACTGTGAGATAATAAATATTTACTGTTTTAAACACCAAGTTAGGATGATCTTATACACAGAAGTTATAACAGACATCGATGTCTTAAGAATAGTAAGAGTCAGGAGCCTGTGGTTTATGCTTGAAGTCCCAGGTACTAAGGAGATTGAGACCTGAAGGATCGTGGTTTGAAGCCAATCCAGGCAAAAAAGTTCGCAATATTCCGTCCTCAAAATAACTAGCAAAGAGAGCACTAGCCATGAGCAAGAAAGACTAGCAAGAACATGAGACCATGACTTCAAGCCCCAATATAAGCATGGACACACATGCACGCATGCACACATGCAGGAGAGAGCTGGAGGTAGAGCTCAGAGGTAAAGTACCTGATTAATAAACAGGAGGCCTTGATTCTAAACCCCAATACCTCAAAAATTATATATGTAATATATATGAATATATGTATATATTGTGATATTATATGATATATAATGAAACAAGGGAGAGGGGGAAAACAGTGGTGTCATTGAAGGTTTATATCAGGGCTTCTTCCTCAACTTCACTGTGTTTATGGACCAATTAGGTTTCTTATCAGAAGGCAGATTTAGATTTGTTAGACCTGAGGACTGATACTCTACATTTCTACTTGATTCTCAAAGGGCTAGCTAGAAATCTGAGAAGATTCTATAGTACTTGGATAGCAGAGAAGAGCAAAGAAGAGTTAATAGAATCTAAATCAATACATTTGAGAAAGGGGTCCTTTAAAAAAAATATTATTTAAACAAGGAAGCAGTCTAAGGCACACATAAGCCGGGTCCTAAAATGAGGCCAGGGAATTTTAGAAATTGTGTCAACAAGCAGATAAGCGTGGGTGAAAACTTAAAAGCACTGAGTGTTGCCACAACTGGCTTTTATAGGTTCCCCATAATAATGTTGGTTAGGAAACAAAGATTGCTTTCTATTTCTCTCTCTCTCTCTCTCTCTCTCTCTGTCCATATATCTTAATATCAATTTACATTCATTTAATAAAACTTGATTTTAAATTTTAAAACAGATATTACAACAGATGGAGAGATCGCTTCATTCATTCAACAATGGTCTACTGCTCATTTATTATGGGCTTGGTAGGTAGAAATGCCCCAGCCCCAATTACTGTGGCAGAGACAAATGTATGAGTAACTCTAGGAATACAGGGTAATGGGTGCTATAGCAGAGGTATGAACATTGCAATAGGCCTGTAGGATAGTGATTCAGGAAGAAAGTTCATAGAGTAAGTAAGGTGAAAACCAGGTTTTTATAGAAATAGGCATTGAAAGGATATCAGGGTATTCTAGGTGAATCAATTTCTAAATAAATATCCAAACCTCTTCCTTGTACTAGTCATTATGTGTACATAGCAATAAATTTCTAATTTATATTTCCTTGGGAAAGAGAAGTCACAAACAGGCCAATATAAACAACACGCCACTCTCTGCAATGTTTCTCATTGCAAATGATTAAATGGACTTTCTGATTATTTACATGAGTTCAAATGCATGAACCAGTATTTTATTTGTTTGTTTGTTTTTGTTTTGGGTATTAGTACTAGGGCTTAAACTCAGGGCCTTCTGCTCTTGCTTAGCTTTTCTTCCTCAAGGCTGGAATTCAACCACTTGAGCCACATTTCCATTTCTGGCTTTTTACTGGCTAATTAGAGATCAGAGTGTCATGGGCTTTTCTGCCAGGGCTGGCTTTGAACCTTAAGCCTAAGATCATGGACTCCTGAGTAGCCACCAATATCCAGAAAGCCAGTGTTTTTTAGGGCCTGATCAACCCCAGGTAAGTCAAGATTGAGGTTACAGATTTACAAACAGAAGATTCAGAATCTAGTGGGCCAACATGTTACTGGACTAGCAATCTACTCCACATCTTTGCACAGTGAAACAATAAGTCTACAGAGCATACTATTGTGGAACAATAACTAGAAAAGACTTAAAAAAAAACACATTTGAATTGCTGCTGAAGTTTGGGTGCTTGGGCTATTTGTATTACCAGTGAGCTTTCGGTCCTTCAGCCACACAAATTATGAATAAAGGAAAGAGCTGGGGCCTGTTTGAAATCATAGAGTCAAGGTGACATTACACATCCATGTTCTGTTTGATCAAGTCAGAACAGTTTTTTCAAGGTGAATAGAGCTGTTCTTTTCCTGCTGAGGCTTCTTACTGGTCTTGAAGTACGGCAGTGGTTGTAACTGATAGAACCCTGGCCCACTGTGCCTGAAATCAACACACTAAGTCATGCAGGGTGCCCTATCCTGTTCTGACTTGAATAGACCTAAACATGGACATTCCCTACAGAAAACTGTCACTGTATCCTTAGCCAACTATGCAACATTGTGATTTAATGGTGTTTTATTATTTATTTATTTAGTGCTGATTCTAAAGTTTGAAGTCAGGGGCTGGGTGCTGTCCCTTAGGTTTTTTTGTTCCAGGTTTTTGCTTGATCATTACAGCCATGCCTCTCTTTCTGGCTTTTAGGTGGTTCCCTATTTGAATTCTTAAGTTTATACTTAAATGGAAGATCTTATTCACAAACAGCATCAAATACCTTCCCACTTTTTGAATGTCATCTTTGTCGGTGTGTAATGTAAAGTTTGGCAGAATTCAAATCAGATTGTTCACAGAGTTGGGAATATGGCCTAGTGGTAAAGTACTTGTCTTGTATACATGAAGCCCTGGGTTCTATTCCTCAGTACCAGATATATAGAAAAAGCCAGAAGTGGTGCTGTGGCTCAGGTGGTAGAGTGCTAGCCTTGAGCAAAAAGAAGCCAGCGATAGTGCTCAGGCCCTGAGTTCAAGCCCCAAGACTGGCAAAAAACAAAACAAATCAAGTTGTTCATTACTCTATTAAGTTTACCCTGCACTTAAAACACCTTCAGACACACTCATGCCACAGTGAAGACTCAATTCTTATCATTTCAGGTAGCTACATACGATTCCAGGGAATTGATAGAACAGGGTTTGCTTAACTCTGCCCATGATTGTTGGGAATTGGTTTGTTTCCAAATTTTTAAAATGGTAACTAAAACTGCTGTGTACCAATCCTTGTACCAACCACCCCTTTTCTTAAGGAAGGATTAATGAGCCATCAAGTAGAGACAAATCATCAAGAATTATTAAAAATCAAAATAAGTTAACGATCATGTTTTTATCTTTAAATTATCTGGCCAGTTTATTGTGAATATTGTCACAAGAAGGTGACAGTGCAATAAAGAAGTATGCATATCTAAGTCTGTGAAAGTGTAATGATGGAAGAATCACAATTAATTGAAGTATATTCATTCATTTTTAAACACATGCAAAGTGTGTTTGTTTCTTTGGTTTGGGTCCTTATTTTATTTGATTTTTGTGCCAGGACTGAAGCTTGAACTCAGGACCTGGGCACTGCCCCTTAGCATTGAGGCTACCACTTGAGACACAGCTCCACTTCTGGCCTTTTAGTAATTAATTGGAGACAAGAGTCTCATGGTCTTCTGTACCCCAACTGGCTTAGAAACCGTTATCTTCAGATCTCAGTCTCCTTCCTGAGATCTGGCACCCAGCCCCGTTTTTTCTTTAAACAGCAAGTATAATACAGAAAAAAATGACCCCCAACAAATGACCATTCAGAAATGACCCATCCTTCATCCTGTGAGTAAAACATGAGGCAGGGGCCTAGGTCTTGTCTTCTCTCAGAGTGTGGCAACATTATCTAGTCTAGACATTGGCTTACAAGACAGCATCTCACATTTCTCTTCCCTATTTTCATTTGATCCATTGTAATCCTCTTAGTATAGTTAAGTCCTGTTTTTGCTTCTTTCTCTGCTCTTAAGTTCTCAAAATGCCCTAGCTTTACCAATATTAGTTTCTGTCTGACCTAGAGAATAAAGAGGTGATTTTGACAGATTTGTGGTCTCATAGTCTCTGTGGCCCTGGAAGCTCTGTCACACAGGTTCTACGGTCCTAGTATCTTGTTGCTCCACATTTCCCACACTATAAATTACTAGCACCTTAGGGAAATCTTTGTCAAAGTATGACATCAGAATCACCTGAAGGCATGCTAAAAATGCAGATCCCGGGGCCTGGGCCTCAGAATCAGAATCCCAGGAGTGAAGCTGTTTATATACTATAAAATATAGAAGTGTGCCAAGTGCCAGTGTTTCACAACTGTAATGCTAGCTATGCAGGAGATTTAGACCTGGCAGATCATGGTTCAAGCCAGCCCAGGCAGATCATGACAGTCCATCTCCAATTAACCAGCAAAATCCTAGACTAGGGGCTGAGAATGTGGCTCAGTGACAGAGTGCATGCCCAGCATGCATGAAGCCCTGGGTTCAGTTCCTCAGTACCACGTAAACAGAAGAAGCCGGAAGTGGCACTGTGGCTCAAGTGGTAGAGCTCTAGACTTGAGATAGAGAGGCTCAGGGGCAGAGCCCAGGCCCTGAGTTCAAGCCCCAGGACTGGCAAAAAATCCTAGACTAGAAGTTTGGTTCCATTGGTAGAATGCTAGCTGTGAGTGAAAGAGCTGGGAAAAACAAGAGGCCCTAAGTTCAAAACCTAGTACTCTGTGTGTGTGTGTGTGTGTGTGTGTCCCTCCCTTCTTCTCTCTCTCTCTCTCTCTCTCTCTCTCTCTCTCTCTCTCTCTTTCCAATAGATTCAGGATGGAAGTAGAACGATTGAGAGGGTTGGAGAGAGTAAATATAACCCCAGTTCTTTATATGTATACATGAAGGAACAATGAAAAATGATTACATTATTTAAAAGGGGGATATAAAAGAGTACTTGGTACATTATATTTATGCATGGGAATATCACAATAAAGCCACTTATATAATTAATATAAGCTAACTTAAAAAAAACAAGGTCACTGGGTTAAAATGATAGAATGCTAGAATGAAACACAAAGACACATTTTTAATGCCACTGATGCTCAAATCTTACTTGGTTGCAGTTGCTTCAATTGTTACCTTTTTGGCTGAAATTAAACTAGGTACCACTGGCTCATGCCTATAATCCTAGCTACTCAGGAAGTTGAAATCTGAGAATCATGGTTCAAGCCATCCTGAGCATGAAAGTCAGCCACACTCTTATGTCCAATTGACCACCACAAAGCCGAAAGTAGAGTTGTGTGGTCAAGTGGTAGAGTGCCAGCCTTGAGCAAGGAGCTAAGGTATAGAATTCAAACCATCATTACTCGCAAAAAAAAAGGGGGGGGGGGAGATGGTTATAGATTGAATTACATCTCTCTCCAAAATCACATGTTGAAGTCCTAAATCCCCAGCATCTCAGACGTGACCTCATTTGGAAATATCGCTGCCCATGTGATTAGTTAGGAAGAGGTCACACAGGTATGAGGTGAACCCTTATTTCAACCCTTAAGGTGACCAATGGCCTTATAAAAAGATGGATGGCTACAAATAGCTGGGCAATCAGGAAGAGCACCATGTGAACATGAAGGCAGAGGTGAGGATGACATATCCACAAGCCAAAGAACACCAAAGATTACCAGCAAAGCACCAGACACTGGAAAGAGGCACAGAACAGATTCTCCATCACAACTCTCAAAGAAACCAACATCTATCTCAGACCTCTAATTCCTAGAACCAAAAGAAGAAAATTCTATGGCTTAGGCCATCTGATTACATTAGCCTATGCTAGTGAACACAGAAGCCCTTGTTACAATCCAGCCATGGTAATGACCACAGAAGGCTCTCCTTCCAGCTACTTTCAGCTGCTCTGTGCCATCGTATTGGAAGGACAGAAATGTACTGCACTCATTAGGAGATGAGTCTTGGATGAGATTCTTTTTTTTTTTTTTTTTGGCCAGTCCTGGGGCTTGGACTCAGGGCCTGAGCACTGTCCCTGGCTTCTTTTTGCTCAAGGCTAGCACTCTGCCACTTGAGCCAAAGCGCCACTTCTGGCCATTTTCTGTATATGTGGTGCTGGGGAACTGAACCCAGGGCCTCACGTATATGAGGCAAGCACTCTTACCACTAGGCCATATCTCCAGCCCCATGGATGAGATTCTTGTCAACACTCTTGTGAAGTGTTTGTTATTAGTGAGATCATTATTCCTCAAGGAACCAACAGGGAATGGTCATGAAAAGATCATGAAGGAATTCTTTGGAACCAAGGAAGACAGCAGACTTAATTTATATACAATGTATGGAATCCCCTGTGCTCTGTGCTCCTTTCAAAGCCAAGCCCTTTACCAGTACACCCGAACACACCTCTCTCTCTACCCAGTAATCAGTAGTCTCTCTTTTCTCTCATACATCTTCAGTTACCTGTCTCCCTCAGGGTATAAATATCCCATTTATTTCCCTAGCTCTCTCTCTTTTTTACATAGACTGGGGTTTGAACAGGAGCCTGGGACCCCATCCTTTAGCTTTCCTGCTCAAAGCTGGCACTCTAACACAGCTTAACTTCTGGCTTTTTGGTGATTAATTGGAGATAAGAGTCTCACAAACTTTTCTGCTCAGGCTAGCTTCAAACTGCAAGCCTCAGAACTCAGCTTGGATGTTTCCCTTTTAAGTTAATTAATTAATTAATTAATTGAACTCTTGGCCTGGACATTGTCCCTGAGCTCTTCAGCTCAAGGCCAGTGCTTTACCACTTGCCACAGAGCCACTTCTGGTGGTTCATTGGAGATAAGAGTCTCACAGACTTTCCGGCCCAGGCTGACTTTTAACCAAGATCCTCAGATCTCAGCCTCCTGAGTAGCTAGAATTACAGATGTGAGCCACCGGCACCCCGCCACAGTTTTCTTTTTTAAAAAAGCCTTCTTTAGCTGTGTTTTCCCTGTGAAGTAACCTTCATGTCTTTCTTCCCCTCTCTAGCAAAATGTCATGAAAGAATTACTATAGAAATTTGTTCTCCAGTTTTTCTCTTAGTATTATTTTTCGCTTTTGCTAAACTTTATGGAAACATTTATCAGTGTGTACAAAATCCTAAGTGCTCAGTTAATTTTCACAAAGTGAACATTCCCGGTAACCACCGCCCAGATGAAGAAATAGAATCTTATCAGCATTCCAGAAGCTCCCCTCCTGACCCTGCTCAGTCATTAACCCCAAGAGAAGCACTTCTAGCATGGGAAGCTCATTTTTGTTTTAGAATTTTGTACAAAATGGTTTCAGACAGCATGTATTCTGTCATATATGACTTCATTCTCTCAACAATAGACTTGGGAAATTGACTCATTTGTTATAGATTGTGGTATTTGATTAATTCTGATTGTTCTGATTCACAAGCTTTGTCTGTAAAAATAAGATAGTAAATACTATAGGCTTTGCAGGCCATAACATTTATCATAACCAGTCACTTCTGTCACTGGAGTTCACAAAGCCTTCAGACAATACTTAAGCAAATGTCCATGAAATGAATTCACTGTAATTGTTGTATACATTCTCATATTGATGAATATTTGTGTTATCTCTAAGTCATGGTTATCCTAAATCACAACCACAAATGCTCTCTCTCTCTCACACACACACACACATACACACACACACACACCTTTGAAGCTTTTTTTTTTTTTTTTTTTGCCAGTCCTGGGCCTTGGACTCAGGGCCTGAGCACCAACCCTGCTCAAGGCTAGCACTCTACCACCTGAGCCACAGCGCCCCATCTGGCTGTTTTCCATATATGTGGTGCTGGGGAATTGAACCCAGAGCTTCATGTGTAGGAGGCAAGCACTCTTGCCACTAGGCCATATTCCCAGCCCCACCTTTGAAGCTTTTAAGTCAACTTTATACAGGGATAATTTACATATAATTACTTGTATTCATTAACTTTAAATGTCAATGTATCCATTCATACCTGTTCTGATCTGGAATATCCTCCATCATTCTAATAAAAACTCTGGATAGCAAAATCACCAGTGATTTGTGTGTATGTGTGTGCGTGTGTCCTAGTATTGGGGCTTGAACTCAGGGCCTTGTGCTCTTGGTTGGCTGTTTTGCTCAATGTTAATACTCTACTACTTGAGCCGTACCTCTACTTCTGACGTTTTTTGGTTAATTGAAGATAAGAGTCTCTCAGATTTCTCTGTCTGGGTTGACTTTGAACCATGATCCTCAGATCTCAGCCTCGTGATTAGCTAGGGTTATAGGTGTGAGCCATGGACTCACCAGCCTGAGCCGGACCTCATCAATGATCTTCATGTGGCCAAATCCAATGGACATCTCAATCATCTTTGACTTCTCAATGGCATTTGATATCGTTGCTATTTGCCTTCTCCTTTATACTTTCTTCATTTGGTTTCCAGAATTGAGAATGTAAGTTTTCCTTCTATCTCACCGACTACTATATTTTGGTCTCCTTTGCTGATCTCTGCTCTTTTCCTAAACCCTTATTGTTGGAGTGCTTAAAGATTTGTTCTTTCTCTCTTCTCTATCCACATTTCCTTGCTTGGTGATGTCATCTAGCATGTGGCTTTAAATACTGTGTGCCAACCACTTCTACATGTATATCTTCAACCCAGACTTTTCTCCTGGTCTCCAGACTTACATATCCAACAACCCACAGCCATTGCATTCTGTTTTCCTGTTTCCACTCTTTACAGAAAGTCAGCTTGCAAAACAGCAGTTACTCTTCTACTCAAAACTCTCTAATAATGAACCTGCTTCTTTGAATGTAAAAGTTGAAGTCCATACAAGTCCACATGACTGGGTCCTTCTTACCTTTTTTTAAAAAAAAAAAAATCTCTGTTCTAGTCACCTTCTTCAAACATACCAGGCACACCCTTGCCTTACTGTTTCTTTGGTCTGGTCTATCTTTCCTCAGATGTTCCCTTAGCTAATCCTCTCAACATCTTTCGAATCCCTGCTTAAATACTACCTTATCAAAGTCCTCTGTAGACAATTCTGTTTAAAATTGCAACTTGCCTCCCTGGAATCCTGCTTATTTTAGGTTCTTTTTTTTTGACAGTCCTGAGGCTTGGACTCGGCTTGACCACTGTCCCTGGCTTCTTTTTGCTCAGGGCTAACACTGCCTCTTGAGCCACAGCACCAGTTCCTGCTTTTTCTGTATATGTGGTGCTGAGGAATTCAACCAGGGCTTCATGCATGCTAGGCAAGCACTCTACTGCTAAGCCTCATCCACAGCCCAATTCTGATTATTTTACTCTACATTTTTCTTTTTTCCCTAATTCTTATCACCTTCTAGTATTCACTACATTTGTCTATTGCTAATCATCTCTCCTTTCCCCACACTTGGGTACAATGTCACTCAGGGGACATTTATCACATAATGAACACTCAATAAATATTTAGTGAATAAAACACTTATGAAACAGAAATTTATATTTCTCTTTAAAAAGGAACTGATCTCCCTTTCTGGGTACATACCCTTGCCTTGAATTGAAAGCTAAAGGACTCATCTGTCAAGTTCCCAGAGAGTGGTTTGGCAATTATATCAACTCAAAGCAGGTCCTCTTAGGTCGATGGACACCTGAGCTATTTATTTTCTTGTTGAAAGCTTGGAGTCAGAGCATTTTGGTCCAGTTCACGAAAACAGCAGTGTTCTAACAAGCAGCTCCAATAAATCTTACACATTCTTGAGCCCATAAGTCCTGGCCCGTTGCCTCTCTACACATCTATTCATCCGACTAAGAAGAACCTCTTGTTGGAGCACACAGGAGCACTTGATCAGTAAGAGCAATGGAGAAGAACACAATCTGCTTCCATTTCTGCCCCGAGGACAAACCCTCAGAGCAACCAAATCTTTGCTTGGGAAGGCTGACTCAATTTCTTCGACTTTACAACTCTTTCCAGAAATACCAAATCATTTTGCCCACAGTCCAGAGACAGATAAAGTTAACCCATGGTGCCAAGCACGGACACAGACTTATTCCAAGGCAAATTATGTGTACTTCTGGGACTCAGTGGTTATATGGTCATCAAAGTTCATAGAGATGAATGGGATGACAGATGGCTCACACAAAGAACGTATGTCAAATAATGATGTTCTGTTTTTATATCTTTGCACATAATGTGGATCATAGTACTTTTCACATTTTGTGCTGCGATTGTATTTGTATATACACAATTTCTGTGTGTGTGTGTGCGCGCGCGCGAGTGCGCCAGTTCTGGGGCTTGAACTCAGGGCTGGGCACTGTCCCTGTGCTTTTTTCCCCTTCAAAGCTAGCATTCTACAACTTGAGCTGCAGCTCCATTTGTATTAGGGTGGTTAATTGTAGGTAAGAGTCTCAAAGACTTTTTTCCCATGCTGGCTTTGGACCAGGATCTTCAGATCTCAACCTCCTGAGTAGCTAGGTAGGTATAAACCACCAGAACCCAGAGGTTTATTTATAGTTTTAACTTCCATCTCATTCACTTGTCCCTTGGGCTAACCTCTATACTACCAGTTTCTTGAGGCAGGCTCCATGGTCTATTAATTCAGTAGCAAGTTAACTCTGATACCGTATTGGGTGGGTTGAGTCCCATCTTTAGCATTTTCTAGCTGTATGAATTTGAGCAATTTAACCTCTCTGCCTCAATTTTCTTGCCTGTTAAATGAGTTAATAACTTGCCTCATGAGGTTATTGTAAGGATGAAGTGAACATGAATATATGTGTGTGTATGTGTGTGTGTATCACTTAGCATAATACCTGGCACATATGAAGTGCGTGTGTGTATGTGTGTGTGTGTGTCACTT
The DNA here is from genome assembly GCF_023159225.1 of Perognathus longimembris pacificus. Lineage (NCBI taxonomy): Eukaryota > Metazoa > Chordata > Mammalia > Rodentia > Heteromyidae > Perognathus > Perognathus longimembris. The sequence goes on from NC_063161.1 coordinate 36,431,388, forward strand.
GGCATAATACATGGCACATATGAAGTGAGTGTGTGTGTGTGTGTGTGTGTGTGCAATTAGAAGCACTTTGTGTCTATGAAGTGATAGAAGTTCTTCCAGTGTGACCCTTGCATCATGGAAAAGCTACCTATTTTTCTGGAGAAAAGATTCTAACAAAATGCTAAGGAAAAAGTAAATGGAGCCCTGTGCACATATGTCCAGAATGTATCTTGTTTTCAGCAGAGCTGGGCCAATTCTGTAAAGGAAGCTCCTGGCAGACTTTCTGCACAGGAGAACTCCAGCCCCAGGAGCTCATGGGAAACCACCAGGATGTAGAAGAGGAGAAAGTAGTGGCACAGGTTCAGATTAGCTTTATTTGCTTCCTCCCTAGCCCTTTAATACATATTAAATATCAGTATTTTATTACATACACTTGTTCTAGCTTATGTTAACTAGATACTTGAAGGCTTCCTATGGACTAGTGTCCTCTCCTCCCACCACCACATTCGCACACAGAGGCCCTAGTCCCCAATATGATTATAGTTGGAGTTTTTAGGATGGAATCAAGCTGAAGTAATATGATAAGGGTGGGATCCCTAATCTAATAAGATTAGTGGCCTTCTAAGAAAAGGATGAGAGAGCAATCTTCCCACTTCAGGGCAAGAAAAACTCATAAAACAATATAGTGAGAAGGTAGCTTCTTGCATACCAGAAAGAGTGCCTTTGACAGGAATTGGCTGGCACTTCACCTTGGACTTCCCAGGCTCTGAAATTTTTTTCTTTTTTCTTTTTATTTTCCAGTCCTGGGGCTTGAACTCAGGGCCTGGGCACTGTCCCTGAGCTTCTTTTGCTAGCACTCTATCACTTGAGCCACAGCACCACTTCCGGCTTTTTTTGTTTATGTGGTATTGAGAAATCAAACTCAGGGCTTTATGCATGCTAGGCAAGCACTCTACCACTAAGCCACTTTCCCAGCCCTAGAAATTCTTTCCTTTAATATTTGTATTTCCTAGTTGAGTTGATTTGCTGCTGTCCAACACAGTGTCTTCATTAGATAGTTTGATGTCAATTTCTTTTTGGTGTGCTTCTACTAGGTCATCTAGGGACCCTGGTTCTAACCAAGGGTTGCTAGACAGTGCTAGTTTTACATGACAAAAACAGATGATAACAGAGTGTGGTGTAGTATGCCCGAAATCTCAGCACTCAGGAGGCTGACAGAAGAAAATTTCAATTTAAGTCTAGTATTGGCTACATGGTAAGAGGAGACTCTTTCAAAAAACAAATGAAAGCCAAGTGCCAGGTGGCTTATGTCTGTAATCCTAGGTAGTCAGGAGGCTGAGATCTGAGGATCATGTGATGATTCAAAGCCAGCCAGGGCAGGAAAGTCTGTGAGACTCTTATCTCCAGTAAGCCACCAGAAAACTGGAAGTGGCGGGCTGGGATGTAGCTCAGTGGCAAAGAGCTTGCCTAGCAAGTGCAATGTCCTGGGTTTGATCCCCAGTACCAAAAAAGAAAAGACCAAAAAAAAAAAAATACAGTTAAAAAAGAAAACTGGAAGTGGTACTGTGGCTCAAAGTGGTAGAGTACTAGCTTTGAGCTAAAGAGCTTAGAGACAGCGCCTAGGCCCTGAGTTCAAGCCCCATGCCAGTAACAATAACAACAAATCCCCCCAAAATAAACAAATAATAACAGACGCCTGTTTCGCAGAGTGCAACTTTAGGCCTAGCAGGAAGTAAGAATAGCAAGGATTATTCTTTTGTTGTTCCTGACTATTCCCTGGTTTTTGTGACTGCTGTAACTTAAAAGTTTTTGAAACTGAATTGCTTCAAATAAATTGAAGGTTTGTTATTAAAAAAAAAAAAAAAGAATATCAAGGATTTCTCCTCAGTGTAGAGTCTATACTGATTCCTTCCTATGACAACAAAGCTTGAAAGCCAGTATATTCTGAGACAACTTCTTATTTAACATTAGTACTAGATTCCTAAGGCCGCTGTAACAAGTACTACAAACTAGTTGCCTTAGAACAATGCATAGTTCTGGAGGCCAGAAGTCTGAAATCAAGATGTCCACACAGGGTTTTCTGCTCTGTTCCGTGGCCAGGTATGTGTTTCCAGGCAGAAAGCCAAGTTAATCTTTGTGTCACCTTCTCTCTGGGATGTCAGTACCATACTACCCATTGTCCACATCTGAAAACTGTTCTCTCCTGTTTGTCACATCTTCTGTCCTTTTTCCTAATTGTTGGGAGATTCATTGCAGATCTAGTTACTACATGAAAGCCAGAAACTGGAGTGTCTGAACCTGTCCTTCTGAGAAACAGCTAAGTGATTCCAAAAGCTTTTCCTCATTCTTTTTCTCCTTAGGGAAATATTTGGCTGGGCTCCTTTGAAACATCCTATCCCTGAAGCTGTTCCTTCCTATAAGTTATTATCTTTTCAGGGCACCTACCTGGTGAAAGGGCTCCATTAAAATGCAGGTCACAGATGATGCCGGCCATTTCCAGTTTGATCAGGAAACACAGTTGCAGGAACCTAGGCAATGGTCTAAAGACCATTGTTTACGCAATAAACAATACAAAAGTCTCTTTAATTCTATTTGCACTTAACAACTGTGTGTGTGTGTGTGTGTGTATGTGTGTGTGCACTAGGGCTTGAACTCAAGATCTTGTACCCTGTTGGCTTTTTTTGCTCAAGGATGGAATTCTACCATGTGAGCTACAGCGTCACTTCTGGCTTTTTGCTGGTTAATTGGAGTTAAGAGTCTCACACACTTTTCTGCTTGGCTCAGACCTCAGCCTCCTGAATAGCTAAGGTTATGGTGTAAGCCACCAGTGTCTGGCTGCATTTAGCAATGTTTTTGCTGACTGATTTGATTGTGGACCACTATCCTCTCACCCATTAGTAGGATAGGTGAGAGTTGGCTGTTTCACAGGGATATAGTTAATCTGAAATGCTATTTTCCCCCACCTCAGTCAGAAGCATTTTGTTCTATGCTCAGGAAAGGAGGGTTGAATAATTTCCAAGGTAAATGTTCAAGAGTGTCATCTTTACTGAAATGACTGTATTACATTTTTTTCCTTGGTAGGTCCCTCTCAGCATAGCAGTTCTCCTACTGGGCTTTCTCAGAGCAGACACAATGCTTCCCCTGTTGCTTTTTCAGTTGACTTATAAGATTCTGTTCTGGGTAATGTAGCAACATACTAAAAGTTTAAGTCTTTTTCTTATGTCAGACAAGAGTATGTAGGTTAGTCTTTTTTCTTGTAAGTTATGTTTTTCATTCATCTTGGCTAATGATCCCACACCTCCATGTACAGAGGCTGCCAGAAAGTCAACATGATTGTGCTTCTCCTGACATTCAAGCCTCATTTTCCCTCCCCTGAGGATTTTTTCTACTAATTACATATAACTCCTAAGTGTAGGCAACGTAAAATAAACCCAACTGCATCAAAAAGATGTCTGTGACAAACAGAAGAATGCCTAAATGTAATGTGGTACTCACATCTGGCAAATGAAAATAAGTTAGACACTCCTCTTTGCTTTTATTGATATTAGATGGCATTAAGATAACCAAACATCAAGCAAATGATAATTATGTGTCAATTATTCTTTTATCGCCCTCTTTCAAGAAACTTGTCAACACAGGCTTGATGCATTGAGACATAATGCCACTTTAAAGGAATCATTATCAAGCTCAAAGACAATTAAATGTTTGTTTCTTCTTGTCCTTAACTGACTGCAGTTAAGACTTCTTTAAGACTAAGGGTGTTTAAACAACTTCTGGGTTCAAGTGACCCTCCCACCTCAGCCTACGGACAAGCTCAGACTACAAGCACACACTAGTACCCCTGACGTGTGTGTGTGTGTGTGTGTGTGCGCCAGTCTTGAACTCAGGGGCCTGGGCACAGGCTCTGAGTATTTTTGCTCACCTGAGCCACAGTTCCACTTCTGGCTTTTTGATGGTTAGTTCTGGATGAGTATTTTTTTTAATTTATTTATTAATTAAACAAAATTTTTTTGACAAGGTGTTGTGCAAAAAGGGTATTGTTACATAGTAGGGCAGTGTGTACATTTCTTGTGATATCTTACACCCTGTTTTTCTTTCCCTTCCATAGGTCAGGTAGACATATATACAATACACAATGTACCAAGAACATATACAGTAGCCACGTGGCCTACGCCAAAGAAAATTCGCCTAGGGCTTTAAATGTAATGTCAACATTAGACAATATGTTGACAATAGTCCTGGATAAGAGTCTTAACGGACTTTCCTACACTGGCTTGCTCTGAACCACAATCCTCAGACCTCAGCCTTCTTGAGTAGCTAAGGATTACTGATGTGAACCACCCACACTTAGCCCCTGATGATTTTTTTTAACAGATTATCTCTATAGATCATGTAATAAATAAACTAAAAACTTAGTTCTGCCATTTTAGCAGCCCTGGCTGCTTTTTTTTTTAATAAGACTATTTTTATGAGTTTATTTAGGTATTTATTTGTCTAGAGACAGCTATTTCTGTGTAGCTCAGGCTGGCCTCAACCTTATAGCCCTCTTTCCTCATCTTCCTCAGGGCTGGGATTACAGGCATGTGCTGCCACTGCCAGTTTGATAGAGAATTTCAACTGAAGTAACACCCACAAAAACATAATTTAAAAAACAACAACATTGTGAATCATAGCTGTAATGCTTTGCTCTAGCCGCAATAACAAAGGCTTAGGCAAGGTCTGTGCTAATGGTTTATTAGAAAGGGAGGTTACAATTCCACGGGCAGAAGGAAGTCAGTGGGGAATAGAGAAAAAACTGCCCAAGGAGGAGCTAAAGTCCAGGCACCTCCTGCCTCTTTGTTGGTGCAAGTGGGCTCCACAGGGTGGTGACTTCCTTACATTCCGGAGCCCTGAAATCCCAAGACCCCTCAGGCAGCCGCTGGGGAAGCCACAGCCTGCAGTGCACAGGCGCTGCTCCTTCTTGAAGGTGATAAGAGCCCAAGGTTCCACCAGTCAGGTCCGGCTGCCTTGGGAACCGGTTCTGCAGCTGCTCTGGCTGTGTGGGTGCGTGCAAGGCAGGCCCTGCTCTTCACATTGGAGCCGTCAACACCACCAGCCCCCACAGCAAGCAGCTTTAGGGCCAGAGAGGCTCTGAGCAAGCTCACTGCAAAGCCCACTCTTGAGGGTGGAGCTTAGAATTAGAAGTCCTTACCTAGCATGCTTCAACTGTGTTTTTGATCCCCTGCACCAGAAGACAAACTCAAATGCTTTCTTATTGTTTTTCAGGAGCTCTGTCTCAAATTCCTGTGTGTGTGTGCGGGGGGGGGGGGGGGGGGGGGGGGGTTGGCCAGTCCTGGGCCTTGGACTCAGGGCCTGAGCACTGTCCCTGGCTTCTTCCCGCTCAAGGCTAGCACTCTGCCACTTGAGCCACAGCGCCGCTTCTGGTCATTTTCTGTATATGTGGTGCTGGGGAATCGAACCTAGGGCCTCGTGTATCCGAGGCAGGCACTCTTGCCACTAGGCTATATCCCCAGCCCGAGTGTGTGTGGTTTTAATTCAGCACCTTGCACTCTCTCACTCTCACACACGCATGAATCCTCTAAAAGAACTACTATATGGTATTTCTATACTACTCCTCCATATATAGTCAGAGGATCAAAGCCAATGTACCATACAGATACCTAAACACCCAGGTTTACAGCAGCACCGCTGACAATAAACAACCAATGGAAACCAACAGATGAATAGGTAAAAAAAAAAAAAAAAAAAAAAAAATGTGATGGGGCTGGGGATATGGCCTAGTGGCAAGAGTGCTTGCCTCGTATACATGAGGCCCTGGGTTCGATTCCCCAGCACCACATATACAGAAAATGGCCGGAAGGGGCACTGTGGCTCAAGTGGCAGAGTACTAGCCTTGAGCAAGAAGAAGCCAGGGACAGTGCTCAGGCCCTGAGTCCAAGCCCCAGGACTGGCCAAAAAAAAAAAAAAAAAATGTGATATGTATACACACACACACACACAAATGGAATATTGTTTAGCCATAAATATGAATAAAAACCATGTCATTTGTAGGTACATGAACTGAACTGGTAATCATCATGTTAAAAAAAAATAAGCCAAACACAGAAAGACAAATAACACTTTTTTTTCTCATATAAAGAAGATAGACTTTTTTAAAAGGAAAGCAAGCAATCAAGAAAGTAAAAGGAAGAGACTATTTGGGAAGAGAAAGAGGAGCAGCAAAAGGAGGAGGGAGACAAGAGGATAATGGAGAAGTGAATATGATCAGACTGCATTGTATATGTACATGAAAATGTCATAATGAAATTCATTATTTTGAACTCAGTCTATGGTAGGAAAAAGAAAAGGCTTGGCCTCCTTAATATTCTTGCTCCTAGCTTCTGCACCTGATGACATTACTGTCATGCTCTTCCCTGACTATAGGGAAAGTCCAAGTTTCCTGACCATTTACGCTTCTTCGTGAATTCACTTCATTCTCTCCCACTCTGCCAAGAGCACTCTTTGAAATACATGGGAATTAGCAGCAATTCCTAGAATGCACCATGCTTTGTGTATATTGTTCCCTGGGCTTGCCCCACATCTTCACAATGACAACTCATCTTTCCCACAGAAACTCAACTATCTCCTCAGAAAGCTTTCCAGACTGGTTCTTTGCTTTCTCAAGAATGCCCTGTTGTTTAGTAACCCTTTTATGACAGCTATAGCTCTTTGGCAATCATTTATTTCTACATCTTTTTCACTGCATTGGAGATCCCTAGGGCTTAGCCGAGTACCCAGAATGCAGAAGTCTCTTAAAAGATGCTGATAACACTGAGCTGGGATGTGCACTCCTGTAATCTCAACATTCAGGAAACTGAGACAGGAGAATTGTGAGTCTGAAGTGAGACTGTATTATGCAGTGAGTTTGAGGCTAGCCTATGTCATACAGAGGAAGACCTTGTCTGAAAAAAAAACCCACTCCAATTAATTAATAAAATACTAATAAAAATGTTAAAAGCTGATTAAATGGAGAGTTCCCTGAGATATATTCTTTCTCATCCTTCCTTCCTTCCTTCCTTCCTTCCTTCCTGGGCCTTGAACTCTGTCACTTAACTTTTTTTTTTTTGCCAGTCCTGGGGCTTGGACTCAGGGCCTGAGCACTGTCCCTGGCTTCTTTTTGCTCAAGGCTAGCACTCTGCCACTTGAGCCACAGCACCACTTCTGGCCATTTTCTATATATGTGGTGCTGGGGACCCAGCACCCACATGAACCCAGGGCTTCATGTATGGGAGGCAAGAGCTCTTGCCACTAGGCAATATTCCCAGCCCTCACTTAGCTTTTTTGCTCAAGGCTGACATTCTACCACTTGAGACACAGCTCAACTTCTGGCTTTTTGTTGATTAATTGGAAATGAAGTCTCATGGACTTTTCTGCTGGGGCTGGCTTTGAACTTTGATCTTCAGATTTCAGCCTCCTGAGTAGTTAGGATTATAGGTGTGAGCCACCAGTACCTGGGATGAGTGTTTCAACTCAATCAGGCCTTTGTTATTTTGTCACGTACTGAACCATTCTTTTCCTTGTTCTTTTCTTTGCTATTTTTCTTAGAGGTACTGAAAATTGAAAACTTAGAATCTTAATGTTTTTTGTGGTCTTGGGATAGAACTAAGGGCCTCATGAATAGTAGGCATTTTCTCTATCACTGAACTATATCTATGCCCCTCTCTTGACCATTTTTTTAAGGGTCCAAGTGTTATCTCAATGTCAAATTTTCTGGCTGTTTTCCTCTTGTCCCCCACACGAAGCGTATTTTTGTCCCCTAAGTTGCATTCACTATATGGGCTGAGTAGAGCCACGAGGCCTTTGACATCCATTCCTTTATGTGAAGAGCTGCCAAATCTTCTGTGTCCCTAATTGTCACTCCTTCTTGTTCTTGTCACACATTTTCTTGTGGATATACCCTATGGATGTGTTTCTAATACCTCAGACTTAATATATTGGAAACATATCTCAGCACCTTGTTTTCCAGATCTACCACCTGACCAGAACTGGTCTCTACCAACTAAGCAACTATTCTGAGTTCTCACAGCCGGGCTGCAAATCACTGCCGACCCCTTTCCTTTGACTGCCAAAGCATTTCTTAGGATGTCATAATTCCTGCACTTCCAATTTGTTGCTCTGCTCCTGTCTTGCATTTAAATCTTATTTCTTGCATCCTGATAAAATAATCTTTCTAAAACACTGTGATGATAAGTCTTTCTCCTGCTCCCAATTCAGTAGCTGAGGGAATAAGGCAATGAGTCAAAATTCTTGTCCACTTTCTTCTCAGCAATCTAGTTCTACTAAAATCTTGAGGCAATGACAGCTTATTTTCCTACCTCATTCTTCACAGATAAAGACTCTTAGGGCTTTTCTATCACAGAAGAAAAATCCAAAACTCAGACTCTTCAACCATCCAGGCCCAACCACAATTTCAACCTGAACTCCTAACATTTCCTGATACCACAGAACTTTTAAAGCTCACCAGATTACATTTTTCTTTGGCTGACACAATTTCATGCTTTGGAAGGTGCTCCCGCATTCTCGAGGCCCATTTCAAAGATGCTATTAATGCCATCTTTCACCTACATTCTTGACTGTATTCATGGTCAGGTCTACTCTGGCTACTACATCATATGTCCCTTCAGAATCAGAACTCTTTCTCCACTCTTTATCCCTTAAGACAGCCCAGCAACCTTTCTTTCATCAAGCACTTAGTTCAACCTTCCATAATGGTAGACACTGAGCCAAGTCCACGCAGTTGCTCTGATAGAGTTCTCCTTCACATTGGTGAGAAGGGTACACAAACATGTAACAATAGTCTGATGAGCACAGCCAAGGTATACATAGAGTATACAGAGGATTTATTCATGGACATTTATATGGGCAAGTGAGACCTAAGAGGACATGATATCTGGGTTGGGCACTGAGGAAGAATGACCAGAAAGGTGAATAAGGAATGATTGAAGTCATTGTGCTGGCTATATTTGTAACTCACTGGCAGTGATACCAGTAGTACAGTAGCAACATGAAATGATTAGTATTTAAATCATATAGATTTTATTTTGGTATGAGACACATATGTGCGAGTTAACTCCAATATATAGAGATGGAACTATGGGGAAAAGAACCTGAGCTATTCTAATTCTTGGCTGTTCATTTCCTCCAATACATACATCTCTTTGTTAAAGGTGACTGTTTTAAGTAAGTCTTTGTTTAGTACAGACTTTTTAAAATAATTTATTTATTAATTAAACAAAAGTTTTTGACAAGGTGTTGTGCACAAGGGGTACAGTTACACAGTAGGGCAGTGTGTACATTTCTTGTGATATCTTACACCCTGTTTTTCTTTCCCTTCCCTAGGTCAGGTAGATAGTACAGACATTTTGAAAATTGGGATAGAGGATTGGAGGGTTTGGAGCTACTATCTACTGAACATAAAAAGTGTTATTGCCTGTTAAAGCTGAACGCTCTGATAAAGCTTCACTGAACCCCGGGCAATCCTCAGAAACCACCTCCATCAGAAGAATGACCTTTGAGTTCATCTCAAAAACACACAGCTCTATTTGGCTAAGATAAATAAGAAAGCCAGAAGCTTTAAATATGACTTATTTCATCTTTATGATCATCTCAACTGAAAATCTGTTTTCTCATGAGAAAAGATTTCACCGTCACCAATTTTTTAAGGGACATTTGGCTTCAAAACATTGCTCTTTGTTTTGTTTTGTTTTTTTCTATTGTAAAAAATATCAAGTCAGACATTTCTAGGGAGGCATGAAATGAAAATGCCAGCATCAAACTAAGTCCTGCTGATTTCCAGGAGACTGTTTCTACAAGTGGCTGCCATTGGTTTTTGTCTTTTTATTTTTTAAGAAGCACCAATAAACAGTCCTAAAAATACAGCACATAGACATCCATCGTTAAAATTAGGTATGTCTTAATTTGCAAACTAACTCTAAAAACATCACAGACATTTTAGTAGAAAACGCAGACAACCAGACTTGAAAAGCAAAGACTTATAGTTTCAGGATTTGCCTCCCTCACCACTGCCCCCACACCTAGGTAGCTTTTGTGCAACCTTTCTCATCTGCTCAGAAGTTTCAGATTAGTTCATCCAAGAATCTTGATTTTGCACAGAACAACCTAAATACGAATAATCCATCTCTCATCCAAATACATTTTTATTAAAACTGGAGTATTGGTACGTTTTACTCATTGACTTCTGAGGGAACTGAACGGTCATTAAGGCCTGTAATGTCAAATTTAAACCCTAGTAAAGCCAGCCTGATCATGTTGGAGGAGGGCTGCAGATTAAGGAGCAGGCAGTGTCGACCCAGTGTTGCTTCTTCAACTGCCCTTTGAACCAAATCAATGGCAAACTCAACTTGTTAGAGATAAGAGCCTCCAGACTCAGATAAGCACCATTTGGAAATCTTCAGTCTCTTGATAACCACCAGTAGGCCAAAGTGAGTGTATTTGTTCTGAGTTTTCTCTGACCCAATTACTTTGTTGTATGTCTCTTGGACAGATTCCAGTTCCTAGCTAGAAAGGACTATAAACAGTATTAAATGTCAGGAGAATTTCTTTTTCTTGAACACACCAGAGGACTGAAAAGTGTCTAGGTTGTTTGGTGTTGATGTCGTGTTGATTGACTAATTGATTAATCAGATTGAATTATTTGGATCTGTTTGCCCTTGGTATTTGTGTAGTGTTTGACTAATTGATTAATCAGGTTGAATTATTTGGATCTGTTTGCTCTTTGAAGCACAGTTTGCAGGTGTGTTGGTGGCCATAGCAGAGACCCAGAGCTGAGGCTGGGATGCATCAGCATTTTCCAAGCTTGTTTGTTCCCAGTGAAGTAAAAGGTGCCAGGTCTGAAGAATCAGGCTGCTGAGGCCAGTGTAATGGCTCTGTTCTCACAGAAGTGCTGACAGAACCTGACAAATCAAAAACAGATGTGAACTGACCTTCCTGAATTATTACAAGATTTCTTAAGTCTTCCTGGAGTTCTTCAGCGAGACACCACCTTCAGGCAACCATGCTCATAGCATCTGAAAGGAAAATATTTATGCTTGTGGTTCCTGGCCAGTTTGCTCCCGCATTAACTCCTCAGACTTCTTCCCCTCAGCATTTGTGTCTCACATGATCTTCTCCCTGCACGCACACTCCCTTCCACTGTCTTCACAAATCTTAGCTTTTAAAGCTGTTGCCACTTACTAAGCAATGAGGTGCCACATCTCCAATTGGTACCACTGGGTCCATTTCTAGCTCCAAATATAGTCATGTGTGACATAATCATAAAGGTTTGTTAGTTGAGATTTCCTCCTGCAAACAGCACAGCTTGCTCACACAAACACACAAACCTAAAGTAGAAGTTCATCACTTAGCCTTATTTTTTTTTTTTGGAGACAGGGTCTAGCTTTGTAGTACTGAATCTTGCTATGTAGCTCAGGCTGTCCTCTTGTTGCAGCCTCCTGAATATTAGAATCAGAGGTATGTGCTACCAAGACCACCTTCAAACAACTTCTTTTTTCTTTTTTCTTTTTCCTTTTTTTTTTTTTTTTGGCCAGTCCTGGGGCTTGGACTCAGGGCCTGAGCACTGTCCCTGGCTTCTTTTTGCTCCAGGCTAGCACTCTACCACTTGAGCCACAGCGCCACTTCCGGATTTTTGTATATATGTGGTGCTGAAGAATTGAACCCAGGGCTTCATGTATACGAGGCCAGCACTTTACCACTAGGCCATATTCCCAGCCTTCCAAACAGCTTCTTGATGCAAACAAAGGACACAGTAAGAGATGGGATCTATCAGGTTGCTGATGCTATGTGGCATAATGGTGTATTAATTGGCTATTTGACAATAGTGTCTCAGTATATAGCCCAAATTGGCTTTGAGTTTATGATCCTCCTGCCTCAACATCCTGAGTGCTGGAGGTATAGGATGTGCCAGCAGTAAATTTTCTTTAATACATAGAGTGCACTCTAAAACAACGATAAAAGATGTTGTCTAGTAAACTAGGGACATAGCCATTTATTATCATCCAATATTATAAAGTGTGTGTAATTGTATATATTATCCCTTTTCTACTACTGGAAGTGCAGGAGTTTTATTTAAACCAGAATCACTACAGGGGCAGGGATATGGCCTAGTGGCAAGAGTTCTTGCCTCATATACATGATTCCTCAGCACCACATATACAGAAAAGGCCAGAAGTGGCGCTGTGGCTCAAGTTGGCAGAGTGCTAGCCTTGAGCAAAAAGAAGCCAGGGCCAGTGCTCAGGCCCTGAGTTCAAGGCCCAGGACTGGCAAAACAACAACAACAACAAAAACCAGAATCACTACAAACGTGTAATGATATTATAATGGGTATGTCCACATTAGGTGATAGGAGTTTTTAGCTCTATTATAATATCATGGGATACTGTAGTATATATGGTATATTGGTAACAGAAAGTGTTATATGGCTCATAACTATACTTTTTGAACACTAAATGGTTTGGAGCCACTGAAGAGTCTGAGTTTGTGCCCAATTACATTAGAAATATCAAGTAGAGAGCTGCTAAGCCAGCCTGGAAAACAAGTTTCCATGTTCCCCTCTTCTTGCCTTCCTAATTCCTGGTCACTATACTCAAGTTCTGCTTTTTCTGTTTATGTGTATGAGTGTGTGTTGGGCCAGGCAGGAGTTTATGTCTTTTGAATTACTCAGTTTATATACTTTGTGACTTCAGGTGGAATTTCTCAGTTTTGCACCCTTCATGACTAAAATACTTTGTTGGTGCTATTCTTTCTTGCCAACTTGTTGAAATCCCCCACAAACTGATAGCAAACATTTTCTTTGAAAAAGAAAGCAGGATAAATGCACTCCCAATGCCAATGAAAACCAACATCACCTGTGTTAACCTCCGATCAGTCTAATGCCAATGTTTGTGCCCATCTCAATGAGCTAAGCTAGTGCTCACTTTGGAAATTGAGAGGATTCTCTCATTAAAAAGTCATGCAAGCTGGGCTGGGATTCCTCCGCACCACATATCTAGAAAAAGCCGGAAGTTGCACTGTGGTTCAAGTGGTAGAGTACTCCCCTTGAACAAAAAGAAGCCAGGGATAGTGCTCAGGCCCTGAGTTCAAGCCCCAGGACTGGAAAACAAAACAAAAACAATAAAAAAAAGTGATGCTAGCCAGGCACAAGTGGCTCACACCTTTAATTCTAGCTACTCAGGAGCTGAGATCTGAAGATCTTAATAAGATGTCAGTTCCGACAGACAAATCTGAGATTCTTATATCCAATTAACCAGCAAAACACTGGAAGTGGAGCAGTGGCTTAAGTGGTAAAGTGTCAGTCTTGAGTAAAAAGCTAAGGGACAGTACTGTACTGGCACAAGCCCCAGTACCGCCACCCTGTCCCCCAAGAAGTGGGCTAAGCTAGTCCCATCTTCTTAGTTTGAAGTAACCCAAAGTGCAAGTTCTGGAATGAAGAGGATAAAATTTAAGCATTTGAACTTTTTCTATTCCTGTCCCACTTCAGACTAATTTGTTCGGCTTGAGTTTTGCAAACAAGTAAGTGTCAAATATGCAAACCTGTATGTCCAGTTGAAAGTGATGAGCCATATCATGTCCACTTTACTAAGCATATAAATAAAGCTGATAGTGTATTATTTCAAAGGTCATAAATGGGAGAGCAAGCAGGATTCGGGTAGAATTGACTTTAGCAGAGGCATCAAGAGTTCTGTACTGGGCAAGTTAGGGACTTGTCTTGAAGGTGTGTTTGCATATCTAGATCACTGTTTTACTTACGGCATCTATTTGGATTAGAATGAGGTGGTGATGAAGATAAGGACTTAGGCTCCCCACTGCAGGGTCCTCTTGGGGTTGCCATTGCTTCTTTGTCTTAAAGATATCCTTTCTTTCAGGGGACATATTACACAATGTGAAATCCCAAAGAAGAAACGTGTAAAGACACATTTATAATCAGCATTTGATCAAATATACCTTTGCTATGTACATTTGAATCCATTTGCATTTATCAAGACCAAGTTCTAGTCTCTGCCAGTTTTATAATTGATTCATTACCACTTTTCATACATTGAAGACTCAACCACATTGTGGTTTTTATGGTTGGCACTGGTGGTTGAATGTTTTTGTTTCTATGGGTATTCTGGTTGGTCTATTTGAGTCAGGAAATCTCACTATGTTGCCCAGGCTGGCCTCGAACTCCTGCCCTCAAGCAATATTCCTGGTTTAGCTTCCCAAGTAGCTGGACTGCAGTAGCATATACCAAACCCAGATCCCAAGTGCCAGCTTTTCAGCCTTTCCAGTGTCCTGTCTTCTTACTTAGAGGCCTTTCTTTGTGTTTGCTTTTCCCTCCCTAGAGTACTCCCTCTTCCACTCCTGCTTTTTCTTTTTCCATTCTTCTCCTGGCTAATTTTAGTTAAGCCTCAGCTTCAGTGTCCTCTCCTCCAGGTGGCCCTATTTTAAATGATATATCCATATATATATATAGTCCCTGTATATTCTCCCTATTATTATCCTAGTATAACTCCCATCACACTCACTGGCACTGGCTCTGTGCCCTTGACTCCTAACTTCACTTTGTACAGCTTCGGCTGCTAACTCAGTATTTGACTTTCCTCACTTTGAATGGGAACAAAAATGGTATGCCAGCTACATACATTCGAATACATTTGCATTTATTAAGCCCAAGTCCTGGAGATGGATTCAAGTTCATAGAGAGACTGCCTTTCAAATAGCCCAGCTGACTTGTGGCAAGCCACAAGTTAACCCTTTAGCTAGGTGTGCTGTTACACACCTATAAACCCTAGCACTGGGGAGGCCGGGTTAAGAAGATCGCCAGTATGAAGCTAGCTTGGGCTCCACAGTGAGACACTATCTCAAAAGACACAAGACACAAACCAAACCCCAAACTTGCAACTCTTCCTTTATTTACAGTAGTAGGGGAGGGTGTGCAACTAGGCTGGTCACCACAGCATCTCAACTCATGGCATAGTGCCTATGAGCATTTGCTGAGTAGATGAATCTGCAATTGTGCAAGCCACACATGCTGCTCCTCACTGAAGTAGGCTTCCAGCAGGGTGCTCCTAGCAGGGCTCCTTGTTGTAGGGAGCACAGCTGACTCCATCGTGACTAGGGAAACATGGTAGAAAATGTTGGGGGGAATAGAGAGAGCTGACTCCATCTTGTTAGGTCAACTTGACCCCAAAATTCTGCTGCTATAAATGGCTTGTTTGTTGCTTGTTCTACCCGCTGCGTCAAGCCCCTACATCTGTGCTATGCTTTGACCTTTATAAACCCCAATTTGAGGACTGCTGGGGGACACGGTGTCAGCTCCCGAGTCTACACTGTGTCCCTGGCCAATCAGCCTGCTTTTCAGGGGTGTAGTTTCAGCCCCTGCCGGGCAGTTTGCTTTTTGCTTCCCCAATAAACCCATCTTTTTGCTCGAGACTGTCTCTGAGTGGTGGACTCTTGGGGAAATGTGGAACACCCCATCCCCCGGTCCCCGTAACATTCCTTTCCTCTTGTTGTCTTGGTTCTGGCCCCAGTGGCCCTTTGAGTGTTCCTCAAACACATCATGAATGCTTTTGTGCAGGTGGTTTACTCTCACTGTTCCTTCCCCACACGACTGCTCGCTCTCTCCTTTACTTCCTTCAAATCTTGTTGAAATGCCTACTTCTCAATAAAGCCTAGACTCCATTTAAAGTTCTAACCTTGTCCATGTTCTCTCCTAGTATTATCCTATCATCTGTCTGTCTATTATTCTATTATCTATCTATCTGGCTTCAACTTAGGGGCCTAGCACACTCCCTTGACACGCTTGATCTGCTGATATACTACCTCTTAAACCACACACGTAGTCTTGCATTTTGCTGCTTAATGGGAGATGGAGTCTCAAGAACTTTTTCTACCAGGACTGACTTTGAACCTCTTGATCCTTATGATTGTAAGTGTGAACCATCAACACCCAGTTTAACATTTTCTAATTTAAATCTATGATTAGTTTATTTACTGTTAGATATATTTAAACATTTTCTGACTCTGCCTTCTCAGTATCACAATGGCGGAGACTTTTATTCACTGGCAATGCTTTTTAACAATGTCTGGGACACACAAAGAACTCAATTAACACTGCTGAGTAAATGGTTAACTATTGTTATGGTTTGGATGTGAAGTCTCTTCCAAAAAAGGCTCATGTTAAAGGCTGGTCCCTAGCTTGTGGTGCTACTGAGAGGTGAGTGGATTATGAGGCCTTTGACCTAACCAATGGATGAATTCACTGATGTACTAATGAATAATTTGATCGGATTACCGAGACATGGCAGAACCTAGGAGATGAAACTTCCTTGGAAGTGTGAGAAAAACCTGTCTTTTCTATCAAACCAAAGTACCTCTATCTTGTATACTGATATTTCCTGGAATTATTTTTCGTCAGTCCTAGGGCTTGAACTCAGGGTCTGGGTGCTACCCCTGAGCCTCTCTGTGCTCAAGGCTAGCTCTCTACGACTTGAGCTACAGCACTACTTCTGGCTTTTTCTGAGTAGTTTGTTAAAGATATGAGTCTCACAGACTTTGCTACCCAGAGTGGCTTTGAACTTCAATGTTCAGATCTCAGCCTCCTGAGTAGCTAGGATTACAGATGTGAGTCACCAGTGCCTGGTTTTTTTCTTTAAAACGTCAATCATAACTATTACCTGTTTGCTACCAGACAGCCATGTTAGATATATGAATCTTGTGTTGAGTTAAAAAAATAAACTATAATTACCAGGTGTGTTGCTTGTGACCAGCTAGCCAGCCATGTTAGGGAGATAAGACTTTATCAAGGGAGTTAAAAATGAACAAAAGTGCAACTACCAGGTGTGTGTGTGTGTGTGTGTGTGTGTGTGTTCTCTGCTCTGATGCTCTGCCTCACCACAGGCCAACAGCAATAGACCTTAAGTTGATTCTCTCAAGTATTTCATCATAGTGATAATAAAGGATTCACATACCTATGAGACACAGATTAATGCATGCATATGTCAACTACACGATTTCAATTTATAGTTCCTATGTTGAATATACTATGGAGGCTACTTTTTCTGGGTGAGAAAAGCAGAGATGTTCAGAGTTGTTTGTTGACATAAAGCCTTAGGATAATTTCACTTAAATGAATCTTTTCAACAAAAGGGATGCTACACAAAGCCCTTCTTTGTGTGGTCTCAGTACTTGCTTTGGCAGTTGAGGACTGCGCTGTCCAGGTTGTGGCCTTGCACAAGTAGTCTTGATGGAATGTCCTGATTAGTTATCAATGGCCTAGAGCATCTTAGGAAATAACTTGTCAGTTCAAGTCTGACCATAGAGCAGCTTTTCATCTGCAGTGCTATTGAAATTCTTCTTGGGCCTCCATCCTCTGGCAACTCAAAAAAGCCCACACCCTCATGGTCGCTTTTGCCAACCTTTTACCATATTGATTGCTAAAAATACGTAACTTTTTCTTAAATGATGATGGCAATGATCACTCTGGTAATTTCCATCTTCATCCCAGTTTTTCAATCCTCATTCCACTTCCAGCTTTTTAGTTGTCAATTGGAAATAAGAACCTCACTTGCTTTCTTTCCTTCTCTGATCCAGCTTCCAACCTCAATCCTCCTGAGTAGCTAAGATTGCAGGCTTGGGTCACTGGCACCCAACCGAGGCACAAGTTTTAAATGAAGATGTCAAATGGATCCATTTTTCCTTTTGTTCCTTGCATTGTTTGTTTCTAAACCTTTTTATTCTTTTTAATGCTATTATAAATGGAATTGTTTTCAGACTGTCCATTCCAAGTACAGAGAAACTTGACTTTTGTATGCTGATCTTACCTCCTGCAGCCCTGCTGAACCCATTTATTATCTCTGTTTGTGTGCAGGCATGCGTACACACGTAGGTGTGTGTCTGATATATCTGTATAGATTCCTTAGGATTTTCTCTGGAGAAGGACAGATAATCTGTAACTGGAGATTATTTTACTTCTTTTCTTATCGGGATGGCTTTTATTCCTTTGCCTTGCTTAGTTGCCCTAGCCAAAACCTTGAGTGCAGTTTTGGATGCAGCAAACATGTCATTGCTGATTTTATGGGGAAAGGATCCAAGCTTTCATCATTATGTATGTTTCAGGTTGAGGAAATTCCTTTATATTATTAACTTATTGAGTGTTATCATAAAAGAGTACTGGATATGCTTTTGTGTGTGTGCAAGTCCTGGGGCTTGAACTCAGGGCCTGGGTGCTGTCCCTGAGCATTTTTGCTCAAGGCTAGCACTCTGCTATCTAAGCCACAGCTCCACTTCTGGCTTTGTAAGTGCATAATTGGACTTTCCTGCCTGGCTGGCTTTGAACCATTATCCTCAGATCTCAGACTCCTAAGTAGCTAGGATTACAGGCATGAGCCACCAGTATCCAGCTGGGTGTTCTTTTCTGCATCTATTCTGAAGACCATGGTTTTCTTTCTTATCCTGTATTCTACTTAATAATGATGTATTTATTGGCTAACTAAGGCTACTACAACTATCACACACAGGGTGGTTCAGTCAATATATATAATTTTCTTATAATTCTGCAGGCTTGAGTCTGAAGTCAAGGTTTGGACAGGATTCACTGCTCAGAGAAAGCTCTCCGGCTTTATGGCATTCTTTGGTATTATGATCTTCAGTGCTCCACTGTGCATTTCAGGGAAACTGAATGAGGGCTCCCTCTTGTGGCTCTTTTATTAATTACTTCTTTAAGGACATTGTAAATTCAATCATATTTTAAGATATTAGTGTTTTTGAGCTCCAACATGAATTCTAAAATCCATAGTACATTACTTTGACTAGATTGATATGTTGCGTCTTATATCCCTTGACATTGGAATCACTTAATCCATTTCATATGTGATTGGATTTGGTTTGCTAGAACTTTGTGGGAGGACTCTTTGCAAGTGGCCAGAATGTTAACCTTCTTCAGTAATATACTATACTATATATACTATATATATTATATGCTACATAATATATACTATATATACTATATATTCAGCACTATAATATACTATATATATATCAAAGTGTTTCACATTTGCTCCTTTATTCACTCATAAGCAGAATTCCACGAGATAGGTAGCATATCATTCACAGGGCAAAATGAAGTTCAGCAAAGTCTTACCCTAATTATAAATTTTCTACAGTACATAGTGTAAATTGGAATTTAAAACTACAAACAGGGGCTGGGGATATAGCCTAGTGGCAAGAGTGCCTGCCTCGGATACACGAGGCCCTAGGTTCGATTCCCCAGCACCACATATACAGAAAACGGCCAGAAGCGGCGCTGTGGCTCAAGTGGCAGAGTGCTAGCCTTGAGCGGGAAGAAGCCAGGAACAGTGCTCAGGCCCTGAGTCCAAGGCCCAGGACTGGCCAAAAAAAAAAAAAAAAAAACTACAAACAGGGATAACATTTAGGGAGAAGAAATAAAGCAAGACTGGTGAGAACAAAGCAACTTGGATAAGCTGGAAATTTAGAGTCAACTGAATGACAGTGATGCCAATGATGTAAGAAATAACAGCATCATCTGATCTGCAAAATGAGTAGAGATTTGAGGTTCGGTTCATGAATATAATTAAATCAAGGAGAGGAAATAATTCTCATTTATTTTGAGAACATGAGTTGACCATATTAACTGGAGGAGAATAAACCAAAAATCTGATGACAGGAATTTGGTTGGCTATATCAATAATAGTAAATCTCACCTTACAGATGCTTGGAACACTGGTTTCCTGAAAAGTGAATTTCCAAGCAGATTTCTAACTTTTTCACTAAGGCCAGCCTCAGACCAACACTAGTGACTCTTATCCTCATAGGCCTGGCAGACACTGAGGTGAGGGAAGGCTGCATGATGGCTGACACAGGTGTGCCAATCTCAAATCCCAGAGCATCCAGCTAGAAATTCTCTACCACAGAGACCTTCCCACACCCCCAAGGTACTTATAAATGCCACAACTTAAAAAGACATGAAGGATTTTCTTGAATAAAGCTATAATGTCACAATCTAGGAAGATAGGTTGTCTTGATGGAGTTCCAGAAAGACATCAGACAGAAACAGTCTAACAAGTCAAAACCATCTAAACCAGATCTATAAACTACATTTATTGAATATTTATGGGGCACATCATCTTATACAAATGAGGTAGAATGGGGGTGGACAACAACTTGAGAAGAAATTAAGTATATACACGAAATGGAAGTACAAAATTTGTACAAGTTACATTTTACAAAAAAATTTTCGATGCCTATTAAAAGGAAAATAAGCTTCATACATATTCCAATAAAAAATTTTAAAATTGTGCTCAACATCATAAAATGCCTACACACCATCCACTCTTGTATTGTATACATCTGTTTTCCATGAAACATTTCTTGAACAGTATGAATACTTTTGACTCTACTGCTGGAAAAAAATCCATGGTTGATCATTATACATATGCAGTTCTTTAAAAAACACCATAGCATTTGCAATAAGCCCATTTCTTCAGTTGTCAATGTTCACCTTATTTTCAGTTTAGCTTACTACCAATTTCGCTTCAGAATTGTTTATATGTCCTTTGTCTGATCATCTTCTTCAAGTTTCCTAATTTCATTTTTTAAACAATTTATAGTTTCACGACTTGCTTTTAATCGTTCCTTAAGCTCTGCAATTTCAAAGCTTGTTTTTTTCTTGGCAGCTTCTAATTTTTCTCTGGTTTTCACTTCCAGTTCTGCAACTAAGGAAGACAAATAAATGCTTCTAGTGAATGATTTCCTCTTTCTCACATTTCTTTCCCTCCCTCCCTTTCTTCCTCCCCCCCCCTTTTGTTTGTTAGTAGTGGGGCTTGAACTCAGAGCCTGGGCACTGTCTCTGACCTATTCTGTTCTATCACTTTGAGCCACAGCACCACTTCTGTTTTTCTGGTGGTTAACTGGAGAGAAGAGTTTCATAGACTTTCCTGCCTGGGCTGACTTTGAAGCACAATCCTCAGATCTCAGCCTCCTAAGTAGAGGAGGTGTTGAGCCACCAGCACCCAGCTCTTTCTCACATTTATAAGCTATGTCATTGAGTAATAAAAGAAGCATTTCCTTAGGTCAGTGCTGCCAGGATGAATTGTAGACAAGGTACAATATATACAGGTGGGTGGGAAAAGGTCTAACTTTAGAAAGTTTAAATTTCTAACAGAAGATCTATCTAAGCTGTTCCTACAACTAAGAATGAAATTCTGGCCATTAATTCACAGTTAAGTTCTTTTTTTTTTCTTTTCTCTATGTTCATATTACTTTGGAGATAGAGGGTTTTGCAGGCTCAAGAGACATGAGCTAATGGAAAATTATTTCTAACTTAAGTAAATTAGAACGCAGAGAAGCCCATGTCCTTTTTTCTTTTTCCAGTCCTGGGCCTTGAACTCAGGGTCTGAGCACTGTCCCTGGCTTCTTTTTGCTCAAGGCTACACTCTGCCACTTGAGCCACTTCTGGCAGTTTTCTATATATGTGATGCTGAGGAATCTAACCCAGGGCTTCATGTATCCGAGGCAAGCACTCTTGCCACTAGGCCATATTCCCAGACTTCCCCCCCCACCCCCCGCCCAATGTCCTTTTTTCAAAAGTATCAGCAACTGTCAAGATTTGAATTCCAGATCTACCACTTATTGACTGTGATACTCTATGGATTATTTCAACTTCACACTATGATTTCAACACTTATAAAACAGAAATCTCAATGGCATTACTCCCATACTATTTCTTGAGAAGATTTTATATGAAATATCTACAATATTGTCTGGTAAATTAAATGCCCTATCGACCATTATGATGACACAGGAGAACAAAGGAACATTAAATTATATTTGCAAATTTCTGGGTGCTGGCTATATACAATAGTAGATCACTTGTATGAGGCTCTGGATTCAATCCTCAGCACAGTTTTAAAAAAAGCAAACACAATAGCTGGATATATCAAAAAATTACTCAAGAAAATGTCATTTTTGTAAAATATACATCTATAAGAATATGCAATTGGCTAGTATTGGTTTAGAAAGAAATGCCTACTTGCACCCAATAGCACCATCTTGTGCCATTTTAGGTAATTACTGCTGAAGTACAATGGCAATTTACAAAATAACAAGACAGTCACTAATCAGAAGCAAAATGGTGAAAAAACCCAATTTTGAAATCAGAAAGATTTAAGCCAAATTCAGTAAGGTAGAAAATGTGGACAACTCTCAGTATCCTTCAATTTTTTTTTCTATATGATACAGTTAAAATGAGGTGTTTCTAAAAGGATTTATGTGGACTAAGTGAATTTTATCAAAAACATTCAGCACTTAAAAACTACGCAGCAAGGGGCTGGGAATATGGCCTAGTGGTAGAGTGCCTGCCTTATATACATGGGTTCGATTCCTCAGCACCACATATATAGAAAAAGCCAGAAGTGGCGCTGTGGCTCAAGTGGTAGAGTGCTAGCCTTGAGCAAAAAAGAAGCTAGGGACAGTGCTCAGGCCCTGAGTTCAAGCCCCACGACTGGCAAAAAAAAAAAAAAAGGGACATGTCCCCCTTTCCCCCCCAAAATACACAGCAAACAAAAATATTTTCCTTATTGTTCTCATTGTTATTAATTTGGTTTTGTGACATTTTTAGCACAAGCACATTTTTTATACTGTCAAAATAATCTGTTTTGGGCCTTTGTTTTTTTTTTTTTTTTTTAATGATATTGGGGTTTGAACTCAGTCATGTACTTACTTGCTAAGTGAGTGCCCTACCACTTTAGTCATGCCCCAGACTTAATTTCCTTCCTTGCTTTTTTGTTATTGCTGTCGGAAACAAGGTCATTGCTGGGCTATGTAGGTCAGGCTGGCCCTGAACTCCTGATTCTCCTACCTCAGCCTCCTAAATGTTGGGGCTGCAGGGACATACCACCAACACCTAGCCCCACAGTGCCTTTGACTAAGCAGAAGTTTTTATTCCCTACTTCAGTCAAAATAAACAAATAGAACAAAACAAAGCAATATTTTCCAATCTATACTGAGTGACAGGTATTTTGTTAGATGTTGGGGTAAAGTAATAGAGAAGACAAAGGAAGCAAGTGTATGAATTAACATCTCAGTTGAGAAGAAACCAATCCAAAGAAGAATTGTGACTTTTGTATAGTAGTATGTATTACCAGTTAGGAGCATAGCCTAAGACATGAGGCTTTTATTCAAAGAGAAAAACTAGTTAATGTTTTGGGTTTAAATGCAGGCCCACTGGTAATTTGGGTTAAGGCATTAAATCTCTCTCTGCCTATAAAATGGGACTAATACTACTACCTTATTGTTAGGGTCCTTAAGAGTATTCAGTAAGTCAGGAAATGCAAAACACTTGTCTGATAGAATAAGTCCTCAGGTGACATTCATTATCATTTTTTTAAACTCCCTGTGGAGACAATTATTACACTAAAGTTAGACCATTAATCCTTAAATTAAAAAAATAGTGCCTTATGGTTATTTTTTTGTTGCCAGTAACAGAGCTTGTACCCAGAGGTCTCGTGCTTTTGATTGGCTTGTTTACTCAGTTCACTCTACCACTTTACCCACACTTCCACATTGGCTTTTTGCTGGTTAACTAAAGATGAAGTCTCATAGACTTTTCTGCCCCAGCTCTCTTCAAATTGGGATCCTCTAGGTCTCAGTCTCTTGAGTAGCTAAAATTAATAAGTACAAACCACTGGTGGCCAGGTAAAAATACCTTCTTGATCTGAGACTTTAAAATGCCAACACCCTTTTCATCAATATATCCAATTACAAGGTTTTCAGGCATCCTAAAGTTTAAAATCACTTCTGTATCTTTCCCCCCCAACTCGTTACTTCCCAGACTTTCCCTCTCTGTAAGAACCAATTATGTTTCTTAGGTGGGGAGGTATTTCTTAGGCCTTCACCATCCTTTGCTTATTTTTTCTCCTACACTTATTATAATTTAAACCATCAGCAAATTCTATAGTACCTATCTTCAAAGTAGGGAGAATCTGCCCCTTTCTCCCTGCCGCCATCACTCTGACCCAGACACTGTTACTTCTGGATTATTCAAACATCCTCCCAACTACTCTGCTTTAGAGTCTATTCTCAACACAGCAGTCAGGGGGATAGTTTGAAAATGCTAGTCTGATGTTCACACCCTAGCTTAATACCCACAAAACGACTTTACATCTCATTCAATCTAACAATCTTAATTCCTCAGTATGACCTGAGTCCCCTATGAACTTTCTGGTGTCTTCTCCCTTTCTCCTGTCCACTTTTCTTTGTTGGCACACCAGGCATGCTCTTGCCTTGTGCCCTTGATGCTCCTTATACATCTATTATTCTTTCCTCAGATCACTACTTTACTTTTCTAGGTCCTCAAATGCTATAGTTCCAGGAAGCATTTATTGACCCTAAATGTGAAACTCCAGCCATTTCCTTCCACCAAAGTTGCTTCCTGCTCTATTTTATTTTTTTCCAATCACTACTTTATATTTCAGTGTTCTATTTACTTAATGCCTGTCCTCACTACAATGTAAGCCACATGAAGGCAAGGCTTTTGTCAGATCTGGATGCTCCTCTATCCTTGGAACCTAGATGAATATTTGGCATCTAAGTGATGCTCAATAATACTATACAACTTTTTGTATATATTGTAAATTCAGTAAAGGAAATGACTGAAGGAGCTGTGACACAAACATTAACAGAGAGATGGAAAACAGGCTAATTCTTGAAGGCCAACTGCAAACAACTGGCAGTAAATAAATGGAGTGATGCACAGAGATTTTGAGACCATATTAGCCTAAAGGCAAGTATTACTACTTATCAATGTGGCATTCAGGTATCTAACACTCAAGCATGATCTGAACAACAGTGCACGAAAAGTATAATTATGTTTGGTAATGTATTTTTGTTAACAAAATAAAAATGGCTATGTAGGGGCTGGGAATATGGCCTAGTGGCAAGAGTGCTCGCCTCATATACATGAAGCCCTGGGTTCGATTCCCCAGCACCACACATATAGAAAATGGCCAGAAGTGGCGCTGTGGCTCAAGTGGCAGGGTGCTAGCCTTGAGCAAGAAGAAGCCAGGGATAGTGCTCAGGCCCTGAGTCCAAGACCCAGGACTGGCCAGGAAAAAAAAAAAAAAAAGGCTATGTAATAGGCTGGTTAAGTAAGAATAATGAAATTATTTTTGTTAACAAAAACTAGGAAACAGAAAGTGACTAAGTGATAGGCTGGTTACGTAAGGCTAAAGAAAAGCGTTCCTTAAACATAATTAGGAAGGAAAATAGAGAATCAGTATTTCAGAGAATATGAAAGGCTTTCACTTTTATGAAAGTAGGCCTATTACAGGATCAATTTAAAACATTCCTCTATTTGTTCTACAGTAGCATATGCCTTAATTTTAACTCCTAAGAAATATATAATTAAAAGATTAATGGCTGCTAACCCAACATCCTTTCACCAATGTAGAACACACTATTTTTCAGGATTGTGAATACATGGTACTTACATTCGGTTTCATGTTTATAGGCTCCTAATGTTAGCTGGCGAGATGTTGTTAGTAACTGCTGCATCATTGCTGTTGGGTCTTGAAATATCTTGAGATTAAAAAAAAAAAAAAGCCCAGTAACTTCAAAATTCTCCAACTTAAAATGCTTTCAAAACATATACTACAGAATCATACCATTTCATCATAGAACTCTGAAACCACTGTCTTTTTCCCCAGCATTGCATTGGTATCTGACTGGAACAGCTTTAATAGGTGATAAAGGGTTACCTGTAATATAAAAACATGTCACACCAATATAATTGCTTTCATCATCATGAAACACCGTCATTTCTTTTTTGTTTAAAAAAGCCTATCTCAAAATACTGTGCAAGGTAGTTTCAAATCCACATATCCACTTATGTGTATAATGCATCCTGGACAAAATTACCTTCTATTTTTTTTCCCCAATCCCATCTATCCCCACCCCTACCAATCCTATCAAGTTTCCTAGTTACACTTTTGTGCATTTACATTGAGTACTGTGACTGAAATCCCACCAATCCTCTTCTCACTAGCCTACACTATCATTTCTAGTTGAATTAGAGATTAGAATTGGTAAAAACATCAAATTCAGGATCTTGATTAAACTAAAACTTATTGTAGCAAGTCACTCCTTTCATTTTCATATTAGATACCACCATCCATCCATTTAGGTTAGCATGAACTTTTATTTTTTATATTTTTTTAGCATGAACTTTTAAAAATTATTTTGTATTGTTCTACAGAGGGATTATAGTTACATAAATTAGGTAATAGTACATTTCTTTTTGGACAATGTCACCCCTTCCCTCACTCTCTCCAGTTTTTCCCTCCTGTCCCTACCCACAAGTTGTATAGTTCATTTTCAACATAGTATCTACTGAGTATCACTGATACACCCGTTCACCCTTTGTCCCTCCATTTCTGTGACCCCTTGTCCTCCCAAAGACAGAGAAATGAATAAACAAGACAAACAGAAAACTAAAGTAGCAACAAAGAAAAAAACCTCGTTTCTATTCCCTGGAGTTCATTTCCATATTATTTTATGTTACCAGATGTACACAGGTGTTGTGTCTTTGTGTTCCTTTCCTAGTAATATTTTCCTTTGGGCTCATTGTGTGACTATCTGGAGTAACACAAATGGTTTGAGGAAAAATCCATTTAGGCTTCTAGAGAATAACTATACATAAAAATAACAAAAGATACAGTTACAGGAATTAAACCTGGAGGAGCTAGGAATATGGCCTAATGGTAGAGTGCTTGTCTCACATACATGAAGCTCTGGGTTCGATTCCTAAGCACCACATAAAAAGAAAAAGCAAGAAATGGCGCTGTGGCTCAAGTGGTAGAGTGCTAGCCTTGAGCAAAACGAAGCCAGAGACCATGCTCAGGCCCTGAGTCCAAGCCCCAGGACTGGCAAAAAAAAAAATCCTGGAAAACCACTAAGATATGAACTACTTTCTCTACAAAAGTAAAATTTGATTAACTATTATTACTGTCTATGAAGAGTCAAGTTTACAAATTTATTGGAAAAAAAGATTTCAAGCCAGATATCAGTGGCTCACATCTATAATCCTAGATACTCAGGAGGCTGAGATCTGAGGATCTTGGTTCCAAGCTAGCTTAGGCAGACAAATCTGCAAGATTCTTCCCCAGAAGAGCTGTGGCTCAAGTGGTAGATAGAGTGCCAGCTGCCAGCTTTGAGTGGAAAGGCTAAGAAAGCATTCAGGTCCTGAGTTCTGAAGTTAAGCCCTAGTATGGACGGAGACGGACACACACACACACACACATTCACACACAGAATATGGAAGGGGCTAGGCATGAGTGACTATTGTGGGTAATCCAAGCAATTCAGGAGGCTGAGATCTGAGGATCACTGTTGGAAGCCAGAATGGGTAGACAAATCCACCTAGTGATTACATATTCACAGTCACTAAAATAACTGTCTTTTACTTGCAAAGATTAACATTACTCACAGGTCTTTCATTAGGGTCAATGAAAAATATTTTGATGATTATTTCAAATTCACCCCATCCTGTTTCAGTAATTTCATATGGAGGCTTAGTAACAACTAAAGAGAAGGAGGAAAAACAACAAACAATTGTAAGTACAGATTTAATTTCATGGTACTTTTTAACTTTGTATATTGTGAATCAGAAGTTATACTATACCTCTTAAAGGATTACCATAGCTTTCATGTAATTTAAACTGGATTTTCTTCACATATGCTGACATATCCTAAAACATAGAAAAATTCATTAGTTCTACTATTTACCTATAAAAATCAGGATGGCAATACATTAAGAATATTATTCTGTTTTTATAAAATACATCCCTTTAAATTTTATGGAATCTAATTTAAAAAACAAACAAATATGAGTTAGATAAGTATAAGCATAAGCAAGCCAAAGAGGAGTATTGAAAATTTGAGGCCCATTTGAGCAACTTAGTATGACCCTGTAAAAATGTCTTTAAAGGGCCGGGGAACTGGGCACACCTGTAATCCCAGCCACTCAAGAGGTTCAGATCTAAGGACTGCGGTTTGAAGCCAGCCCAGGCAGGAAAGTCTGTGAGACTCTCATCTCTAATTATATTACAGAAAAAGCCAGAAATGGCACTGTGGCTGAAGTGGTGCAGTACTACCCTTGAACAAAAGAGCTTAGGAATAGCACCAGGTCCTGAGTTCAAGGCCAAGGAAAGCCAAAGGGGGAAAAAAGTGTAATTCAAACTATACTTCAGTGATACCTTATTACCTTAGATATGTCCCCTGTTACACTGTATTCTTTCTTTTTTTTTTTTAATTTTTTTTTTGGCCAGTCCTGGGCCTTGGACTCAGGGCCTGAGCACTGTCCCTGGCTTCCTTTTGCTCAAGGCTAGCACTCTGCCACTTGAGCCACAGCATCACTTCTGGCCGTTTTCTGTATATGTGGTGCTGGAGAATCGAACCCAGGGCCTCATGTATACAAGGCAAGCTCTCTTGCCACTAGGCCATATCTCCAGCCCCTGTAAGTATTCTTTCTGAGGAAGATTTACATAAGCACTTTTGACTTTCAGTAATACTTCCCTGATCATACAAATAGCTGGGCAAGTATCAAAACTGCTGTATCAGACACTAGTTATCAATACTAAGTTAACCTATTGCCTCAGGCAATGGGTTATTATAGAGTAGAAATTTACCTATAACCGAATGGTTTTTATATTCAAAGATTTGTAATCACCATAATCAATTTCACCGGCTGGGAATATGGCCTAGTGGCAAGAGTGCTTGCCTCATATACATGAGGCCCTGGGTTCGATTCCCCAGCACCACATATACAGAAAATGGCCAGAAGTGGCGCTGTGGCTCAAGTGGCAGAGTGCTAGCCTTGAGCAAAAAAGAAGCCAGGGGACAGTGCTCAGGCCCTGAGTTCACGGCCTAGGACTGGCCAAAAAAAACAACAACAAAAAAACATAATCAATTTCACCATCAATAAAACATTTCTTATCACACAAGAATAAATTTCTCTCTAGGAGCAACTTCTAACTTCCCTCTTACTTCCACTCACTGACAACCATTAATTTGTTTTCTGTGCCTATTAATGTGCCCTTTCAAGGCCTGGGAATATGGCCTAGTGGCAAAGTGCTCACCTCGTATACATGAAGCCCTGGGTTCGATTCCTCAGCACCATATATATAGAAAAAAGCTGGAAGTGGCACTGTGGCTCAAAAGGTAGAGTGCTAGCCTTGAGCAAAAAGAAGCCAGGGACAGTGCTCAAGCCCTGAGTCCATGCTCCAGGACTGGCAACAAAAACAAAAGAAAACAAAGAATGTGCCCTTTCAGAACATTTCCTATAAAGGGTGTCATATAATAGATAGCATTTTATGTCTGCCCTTTTTTGATTAGCATAATGTGTTCGATTTTCATCCACATGTTAGTTTATATTAGAACTTGATTTCCTTTTATGGCCTAATAATATTCCACTTCGTAGATATACATTTTATTTACCCACTCATCAGTGGAGAGACATGAGTTCTTTCTACTTTTTCATTATCTGAATTATGCTGCTACATTCACACACACACTGAATAATTTATTCAATTCAGTAAATATCTGTTAAATACTATGTACTGGCTGTTTTCCAGGCACCAGATTTAGCATCTGAAATAAGAGTACCAGTAATCAGATTACAGTACATCTGTTTTCTACACTCTCTGAAGGCTTATTATACATCATTACTGTATTAGCTGCTATTCCTTAAGTACCTGATTAAATACCATATTAAGATAAATGTGATATTTGGTAAATATATACCTGTCCTATCTTTGTAAAAGGTTAACTTGTTACCTTAATTTCGTTAGAAAACATTTTATTTATTTATTTATTGATTGCTCGATGCTAGCACTCTACCTCTTGAGTCACAGAGCCACTTCCAGCTTTTTTTTTTCTTATTATGTGGTGCTAAGGAATGGAACCTAGGGCTTCGTGCTTGCTAGGCAAGCACTCTACTACTAAGCCACATTCCCAGCCCCAGAAAGCATTTTTAGAAAACTGATTTGTTTGGTTTTTTGTTGCCAGTCCTGGGGCTTGAACTTAGGGCCTGAGCACTGTCCCTGGCTTCTTTCTGCTCAAGGCTAGCACTCTGCCACTTGAGCCACAGCGCCACTTCCGACTTTTTCTATATATGTGGTGCTAAGGAATCAAACCTAGGGCTTCATGTGTACAAGGCGAACACTTTACCACTAGGCCATATTCCCATCTCCTAGAAAACTGATTTCTAAAAGTACATGAAGATTAGAGTTCTCACTTTATTCTTTTTTTTTTTAATTTTTTTTTATTTTGGCCAGTCCTGGGCCTTGGACTCAGGGCCTGAGCACTGTCCCTGGCTTCCTTTTGCTCAAGGCTAGCACTCTGCCACTTGAGCCACAATGCCACTTCTGGCCATTTTCTGTATATGTGGTGCTGGGGAATCGAACCCAGGGCCTCACGTATACAAGGCAAGCTCTCTTGCCACTAGGCCATATCCCCAGCCCCCTCACTTTATTCTTGAAGAAAAAGTTTTGGGGCAGCATTCCTATAATGGGCCAATTACATAACTGTTACTACAAAAGAATAATACAATATATTTTCAAGCAAAACTACTTCAAAAAATGTTAGAAGAACAAGTGCCTACCTCATTTCTATATGGTTTTACATACACTGTCCACTGGTGGGTATGTCCATCTTCTTCTCTTTTCTTCCCAAAATATCGAGCAACATTACCATAAACTATTGGTTTAACAATAGTAACACCCTAAGAGAAAAATTACAATTTTGTTAACATAGATTTTTCTCAAATCTATTTCAGATATTCTAGTTTCATATAAACATAAGTAAACAGATTATATTATAATGCTCCCTATTTGAAAGTGTTTTAAATCACCATGTAAAGCACCTGAGAGTTTTATTGAATGAAACAAAAGGTCCTTTACTTAATAACCTGAAAGCAAGGTTCCAAAAAAAAAAAAAAAGGAAGGAAGAAAAACTGATGGTAACAACCTTATTAATTAGTTTACCGTAGTATTAACTAAAGCATAGGACAAAAGTTAAAAGCAGCCAGGTGCCAGTGCCTTACTCCTGTATCCTAGCTACTCAAGAGGCTAAGATCTGATCTGAGGATCACGGTTCAAAGCCAGCCTGGGCAGGAAAGTCTCCAATTATCTCCAATTAACCACCAGAAAAACAGAAGTGGCTCTGTGGCAAGTGGTAGAGCGCTAGCCTTTTGCTGAAGAGCTTGGGGGACAGTGCCCAGGCCCAGAGTTCAAGCCCCATGACTGACCAAAAAAAAAGTTAAAGGCAGGTAAGACTGACTGGAATACACTGTATACATGTGTGGAAATGCAAACTTGAAACCCCTCCTCATTCAACTACTGTATACTAACAACAACAAAAAAACAAAACCCAAAAAAATCAGAAGCAGTATATGTGAGAAACTCAGGTAGAAGAAAGGGCAAGGGCTGGGAATATGGCCTCGTGGCAAGAGTGCTTGCCTCCTACACATGAAGCTCTCGGTTCGATTCCCCAGCACAACACATATGGAAAATGGCCAGAAGGGGCGCTGTGGCTCAGGTGGCAGAGTGCTAGCCTTGAGCGGGAAGAAGCCAGGGACAGTGCTCAGGCCCTGAGTCCAAGGCCCAGGACTGGCCAAAAAAAAAAAAAAAAGAAAGGGCAAACACTTTCTGTTCTATTCCTAAGTATGTTATGGTTTGGATATGATATTCACCCTCAAAAGGCTCAGGTATTGAAAACTCGGTCCCCAGGCTGGTGGAACTATGAAGAGGTGATTTTTGAGATACCAATGTTATTATCCAAGTTAAAAGCTGAATGGCTGGTTAGGAAGGTGAGGCCTCATTGGAGAAAGTAAGTCATTGGGGTTACCTTAAGAGGATATATCTTGTCCCTGGCTCCTATCTCTCTCTGTCCCCCTTTTCCCTCCTCATTCTTCTCTCTGCACTCCCTCCCCCCCACTCCCTGCTTCTGTCCACAGTGAGGTAAGCAGCTTTGTTTAGCATTCCTACCAAGATGTTCAGCCTTGTCTGGGGCATGTAGAAATGGGACTAAATGACCCTGAACTGAAACCTCTGAAGCATGAGCTAACACAAGTCTTTACTCCTTCAAAATTGGTTCTTTCAAGTATTTTGTCATAGCGAGCTGTTTGCTAACACATAACTGTATTTACTTTGGTCCTGTAAGAAAAAGAAGTAACTAGAACTAGAACTTCAAACCCATAATTTAAAATGCTAAGAGGCTTTTAAAAACTGAAATCATTGCTTTTTCGGCCATTGCTGAAGCAGGAGCGGCCAAAATGAAGTTCAATCCCTTTGTCACTTCTGACCGAAGCAAGAACCAGAAAAGGCATTTCAATGCATTTTCCCACATTCACAGGAAGACATTTTCCCCTCTTTCCAAAGAGCTGAGACAGAAGTACAATGTGCAGTCTATGCCCATCCGGAAGGATGATGAAGTGCAGGTTGTATGGGGACACTACAAAGGTCAGCAGATTGGCAAAGTAGTCCAGGTTTACAGGAAGAAGTATGTCATCTACCCCGAACAGGTACAACAGGAAAAGGTCAATAGCACCTCTGACCATGTGGGCATTCACTCCAGCAAGGTGGTGATCACCAGGCTGAAACTAGACAAAAGACTAGAACGTCGCATTCCTGGAACAGAACGCCAAATCCTGCCAAGTAGGAAAAGAAAAGGGCAAATATAAGGAAGAAACAATTGAAAAGATGTAGGAATGAAGTAATTTTATATACAACTTTCATTAAAATAATATAGAAAAAAATGAAATCATTTAAATATAAGTAATCATTTAAATATAAACAAGGGGGTGTTTCTTTGTTGCTGTTTTTGTTCTTTCCTTTTTGTTCTGTTTATTCCTTTATATGTCTTTGGGAGTGTAAAGGGAAACATAGAAATGGAGGGACAACAGGCGAACAAATGCAGCAATGGTACTCACTGGAACTATGTCAAAAATGAACTGTACAGGGGCTGGGAATATGGCCTAGTGGCAAGAGTGCTTGCCTCCAACACATGAAACTCTCGGTTCGATTCCCCAGCACCACATAAATGGAAAACGGCCAGAAGGGGCGCTGTGGCTCAGGTGGCAGAGTGCTAGCCTTGAGCGGGAAGAAGCCAGGGACAGTGCTCAGGCCCTGAGTCCAAGGCCCAGGACTGGCCAAAAAAAAAAAAAAAATGAACTGTACAACTTGTATGGGGATGGGAGGGAAAAACTGGGAAAGAACTAGAAAGGAAGGAGTGATGTTGTACAATAAGAAATGTACTCTTTACATGGCTTATGTAACTGTAACCCCTCTGTACACCACCTTGATAATAACAACACAAAATTGAAAATAAATAAATGCTATACTAAGTATTGCAATTGGGATTCAGATATGGCAAAGATGGTAACACTCATCCAATGGCTACAACTATTCCTAGTTCTGGAACAACCTACAAGTTTCTCTTCATATCTGATTAGCATTAAGGCAATGAATTTTGAAAGAAGATGGAAAGAAGAGATTAAAAGTTTCAAGTGAGCCGGGAATCAATGGCTCACACCTGTAATTTTAGCTACTCAGGAGGCTGAGATCTGAGGATTGCAGTCCAAAGGCAACCCAGATAAGTCTGTGAGACTTTTACCTCCAATCAACTACCAGAAAACCAGAAGTGGTGCTATGGCTCAGATTGGTAGAACACTAGTCTTGAGTAAAAAGCTCAGGGGCAGCACTCAGGCCCTGAGTTCAAGGCCACAACCAACAATAACAACAAAAAAGTTTCAAGTGAAAAGAACATAGGGGTTGCACAGGGATCTGAAACCAACTGTCCAACAGTAGTAATGCATCTGAAGCACTGTGTCAATATAATCAATAACTAATAAGTAGTAAAACAATGGGAAACTTTTTTAAGAGTGATTTTAATTTTTTATTGTTATTATAAAGGTAATGTTCAGAGGGGTTACAGTTACATAAGTCAGGTAAAGAATACATTTCTTTTTGGACAATGTCACCCCTTCCCTCTAGCTGTCTCCCAGCTTTTCCCTCCAATCCCCACCCACCAACTGTAGAGTTCATTTTCAACATAGTATCTAGTAGTTACCACTGCTGCATTTGTTTATCATTTGTCCCTCCATCTCTGTGTCTCTCCTTACACTCTCAAAGACATAAATGAACAAACAAGACAAAAAAAAAAGAACAGCAACAAAGAAAAAAAACGTTTCCATTTCCTAGAGGTCATTTCAATAAATACTATTTTGTATGATCAGATGCACATAGATGAGAGTGATTTTAGTAATACCTCTAAGATAGGCTACACTAAGAGACTAAGCTACAAGATGTATCAACATAGTCTTTTCCTTCACTTTCCTAGATTTTCTCATCCTTACTTATAAATTCCCAATGTTTCTCTTTTTGAGCTTTCTATTCTGACCTATCTTCATATTCATTAATCTACCATAACATGTACTAAGCATCATAGCCCAATTCAATTGTACAAGAATGAACTTTTAACTATTAGTTGAACAATTGGTGACAAGACTTCTCAGCCTATCTGGTTTCATACAGTTTTGTTTTTGTGACTTTGTTGATGTGTTCAGGTTAGTGTAAATAATACATGAAGTGACTGCTGATCCATGTTGCATTTGGAAAAATATTGCAGACAGCCTGGTTTAATTATTCTGGTGCTTTCTATAAAGCTTTGGAACGGTCTTAGAAGCATGCAAGCTGCTTAAGTAGCTTTCTATTTCAACCGATCACATCAGATTTTTTTCTGTATAAATACATCTTTTTTATTTTGCTATTATTAATCTTTTTTTAAATTTTTTATTGTCAAACTGATTTAGAGAGGTTATAGTTTCATACATTAGGCATTGGATACATTTCTTGTACTGTTCGTTAACTCCTCCCTCATTTCCCCCCTCCTTTCCTCCCCCTTTCCCTTTGCCCCCCATGCGTTGTTCAGTTCATTTACACCAAACAGTTTTGCAAGTATTGCTTTTGTAGTCATTTGTCTTTTTTTTTTTTTTTTTTTTTTTTTGGCCAGTCCTGGGGCTTGGACTCAGGGCTCTGAGCACTGTCCCTGGCTTGTTTTTGCTCAAGGCTAGCACTCTGCCACTTGAGCCACAGCGCCACTTCTGGCCGTTTTCTGTATATGTGGTGCTGGGGAATCGAACCCAGGGCCTCATGTATACGAGGCAAGCTCTCTTGCCACTAGGCCATATCCCCAGCCCCTCATTTGACTTTTTTTACCCTGTGTCTCTTGATTTTGGTATTCCCTCTCAGTTTCCTAGTTCTAATATCAGTATACACGGTTTCCAATGTACTCAGATAAGATACAGAGATAGTGCAGGTACACCACAGGAAGGGGATACACATAGCACGTTGAAAGTAGTTACAACAGTGATATAACAATGGGAAACTTTTAAATTATGGCTGGATAGCTAAATCCAAAAGCCACAAATCTTAAGTTGCTTTAGAAAAAGGCAAGCAATTTTTATGTATGAGTAAGTACTACAGAAGACACTGGCTGATAACCATCAACAGGGCCTCAAGTTCAAGGCTTGATTGAAGGAGTATACAATGTGCTAACCTAAGTCCCATAACTGCTATACGTTGTTAGGCAATTGCAGAGTTCATCAATGACAAAGATAAAATTTATCTAAATTGGAAAAGATATCCATAAGATCACGTAGCAATCATCAGGGAGAAATAAATCGTTAATTTTAAAGCTTTATGTAACTATTTTTGGTGGAAAACCATTAGCGGATTGCAGGCTTAACTTCTTTAAATCATCTGAAACTTACAGGCTTGTAAAGCCTAACAGTATAAAAAGGCCTATTCCTTCTTCCCCAAAATCTCATGTTTCAATCCTTCTTTTCTTTGTACTAGTTTTCTGGTTCCAGAACCTTGCCTAAAGTTTAAGGCAAAATGTTCATGTTTCTGAAGCCTCTGGTACTATGAACTTTTGACCAGGCATCTTTCCCCTCCTATTAAATCTCAGCTGCTTCTGGAATTTTCAAAGAATTTCCATTTTACATGTGCTATTAAAACAGGAATAGCTGTATATACACTAGAAATACATGTAAAAATATGATACAGATTAGACCTCAAAAATAACTATTAGTAGACTTGTGCAAACATGGAAAATTCCTTTTGAAAGAAAAATTCCTTTCCGTAGTAAAATTTAGAATCAGAAGGAACATAAAAATTGATCAGGAACCAGTATGTCCCTTATTAAAAAAAAAAATCAACAAACCTAGCAAGTCACCTACCTTGTTAACTGTAATCCTAGCTATTTAGAAGGTTGAGATCTGAAGATCGAAGTGCAAAGCCAGACCAGGCAGAAAAGACCAGGAGACACATCTCCATTTAATGAGCATAAAAAGCTGGAAGTGGAGGCGCGGCTCCAGTGGTAGAGCTGCAGCCTTGACAGGAAAAAGCTAATTGAGAGCTTGAAGGCTTGAGATCAAGCCCTAGTACTGACACAATAAATGAAGAGCGTGTGCAAGAAGGTGGGTGGAAATAAAGCAGTGTCCAACATTACGACAGGATCTATGACAAAATACTACATAGGACAAAGCTAACATTTACTCCGGGTTCCCTAAGTGCGGGGCTCACTGTGAAGTTCTTGGCTTGACAGAAGGCTTTGTAAACCGGCAGTCGAGCAAGTCTGTGTGTAAATCCTCGATTTATGATTCATGGCCAGCATCTGGAAACCCTGTAAGCGCTCAGGACCTACACGGGGCTGCCGCTATCCGCCCGACCCCGGCGGGTGGCACCCCTCACTTCACCGAAGACCTGGGCTGGCAGCTAAGGGGCAGTAGCCAATACAGCCGGACCCTCCAAGCGTCCACTCGGTCCCGCGCCAACCCAGCTACTTCCGGTCACGTGAGAGAGTTGGGGGCGGGAGAGAGGCGGTGACCACGGAAGTCGGGATTCCAACGCTGAGTTTTTACTCAATCGTTCGGTTCCAGCCTGAGTAGAAACGGCGCGGAAGGGACCCGAGCACTGACCTTTACTCTCCCGCCAGAGTCAGGCCCAAATTCGGCCATTCTCTTGAACATATTGTCCCACGGAAGAAGCCGCCGCCGCCTGGAAAGAGACTGGGGCCGCCGGGGTCGCCGCTCCCCTCAGAGGCCCCGCTCCTCCCGCGCGGGCCCAGACACTAGGGGATCCGGATGAGTGAGGGCGGCTCACGGAAGCTCGTGGCGCTGAGCAGAGGCCAACTCCTCTGGGCCGGCGGCATCCGGGTAGGCCATTCAGTCAGGTGCGGACCAGGAGAGGAATGGAAGGCGGGACAACGGCAGCAGCGGAGACGCCGCCGTGCGCCGGCGCAATGAGATCTCGCGCACACTGCGCACGCGCCTTGGCGCTGCTATGCCAACAGGACCGCGCTCCAGGAGTTCCAGACTAGATGAGGAGGATGGAAGGAAGGAAGGTTATTAATATTATCAATCAATGATTTCGGAAACTTCACCCAAGCAGAAAGATATGGCATTTCACACTGAAAGATCCTACCAGGCAGCAAGTGCACAAATGAAAACCGATCCATGTGGGAGCATGTGGAATTGAAACCCCTTTATACAATTAAAAGATAGA
This sequence comes from Perognathus longimembris pacificus, assembly GCF_023159225.1. Lineage (NCBI taxonomy): Eukaryota > Metazoa > Chordata > Mammalia > Rodentia > Heteromyidae > Perognathus > Perognathus longimembris. Next base: position 36,469,040 of record NC_063161.1, read on the forward strand.
TTTTTTTAATACCCGTATAAACAGTAACCAGGGTATTCGGATGAGATATAGTGGTAGCGGGGGTACAACCACAGGAAGGGAATATAAGAGAAACAAAACTAAACAAAACAAATAGACAAGAAAAAAATATGGGGAAGGCAAAGGGAATATCAAAATTGAGAGACAAAGGACAAAAAGACAAACCATTCCAAAAGCAATACTTACAAATCCATTTGGTGTAAATCAACTGCACAACACTTGGAGGGGAGAAGGATAGGGGGAAATAAGGGAGGAGGTAACAAGTTGCACAAGAAATGTACTCACTGCCTTACATATGAATCTGTAACCCCTCTGTAACACACTTTGACAGTACAGAAAAAAAAGATTAAAAAAAAAATATAATGAAAAGAACAGAAGACCTCACACACACTTTAATGTACACTGGAATCAATAGCTTCAGATTGCTCAAGATCATCGGAATTTGGCAAATGTAGTGCTACTTAACATTCTGAAGGAAAACACTTCTAGTCTTCAGTACTCATCCATTTACCAAGTGTGGTTATGACCTAGTGGCGAAGTGCTCACCTCGTATACATGAAGCCCTGGGTTTGATTCCTCAGCACCACATATACAGAAAAAGCCAGAAGTGGTGCCATGACTCAAGTGGTAGAGTGCCAGCCTTGAGCAAAAAGAAGTCAGGGACAGTGCTCAGGCCCTGAGTTTAAGCCCCAGGACTGGAAAAAAACAAAAAACAAACAAACAAAAAAAACTCATGCAATCTTTTTCAGCAAAGTCCCAGAGTTTGGTACACCCCAACAAGGGCATTTTCCAAGATAGAGAAAACTATGAAATACAAGAAACACAGTAGAAATAAAATATACAGAGAAAAAGTTCCATTATGATGCTGAAAGAGCCCAGGATGATCATTATATACAAGCATATGCAGCAACGTCCAGATTAGAAGTTAAAAACTTTTGAGAGATACCACTTGAGATGGATGGGATGGACAGAATTTCAGTTGTGCTTGAAACTTTAAGGAGAGATTTAAGTATTTGGGAGGTGAAATAATAACAGATACACAGAAACACCAACAGATTAAGCCTCACTTGGTCTTGTACAAGAAAAATGTTACTGAGATCTAGCAAATATGCAATCACATTAACTTTACATATAGTTACGTTTACATTTGAAAGATGGATTTCAAAGAAGGATGCTGTGTGTGATGGATATTGAGAAGAAGAATGAGAGCGTAACATTTAGCTTCTATCCTAGGACATCAGTATCCAAAATGCAAAAGCCAACATGAAGCAATAGAAGCTTAATATTTAAACACTATGAAAGTAAAATATTAACATTAAGCTAAGTGTAGAAAGTTCCTACTGATTATAATTTTTAGTAGTTCACTTAGTAACTTTAAAATTTTCTATTATCATAAAAGTGATGTGTGGAAGGGTTACAGTTGCATAAGTCAGGTAAAGAGTACATTTTTAAATTTTTTTTGGCCAGTCCTGGGCCTTGGACTCAGGGCCTGAGCACTGTCCCAGGCTTCTTTTTGCTCAAGGCTAGCACTCTGCCGCTTGAGCCACAGCACCACTTCTGGCCGTTTTCTGTATATGTGGTGCTGGGGAATCGAACCCAGGGCCTCATGTATACGAGGCAAGCTCTCTTGCCACTAGGCCATATCCCCAGCCCCAAGAGTACATTTCTTTTTGGGTGCTGTCACCCCTTCTCTTGCTCTCTCCCAGTTTTTCCCTTGCATCCCCACCCACAAGTTGTATAGTGCTTTTTCTTTAGTTTATTATTATAACGGTGATGTACAGAGGGGTTCACATGTGTCAGGTAATGAGTACATTTCCTTTCATACAGTATCTTCTGTTCTCTCACTTTCTCACTCTCCCAGGTATAATTCATTTTCAACACAGGTTTTAGTAACAAAATAATGTTAAGTGAGTTCATTAAATAGAAATATGTCAAGGGCTTAGCTATAATTAATGCCACATGGACACCTCACAGGAACATAAAAACTGAATTTCTTCTGAAAATTATCACTGATACTGGTTTTAATTTTGTTCTCAGAGTAAGAACCTTTTGCTACTCTCTGGCAGTTTTTTTCCCCCCATCAGCCCGTTGGGCTCTCCTAACACTTCTTGGATATGTCCTATTGCAGCCTCTTTTCTGTTACAGGAAGTGCCTTTCCCCTACTCTGACTCATATTTTGTTCTCCATATATCTCAGAGTATGCTGATATAAAGACACTCCTGTTCTCCTTGGGTTTATTCTCATAACTGTGGATCAGGAATCTTGAAGCCTAAGGCTGCACTTGTGTTCAAGGCCCTCAGGCTGATCTCTGAACTACAGTTACATAGATCTGAGATAAGACTTGGAATCCCATAAACTGTTATACTGGAATCTTGTGGGAGGGTAAGGTGGGAAGGATTATGGTCCCAGGTCAGCTATGGCAGAAAAATCCACTAGACTTCATTTCAACAGAAGAAGGGGGTGTGATGCATGCAGCCTGTCATCCCATATATGGTGCAAACTATAAAAACAGATGGATGATGGCTCAGGCACGTGCCTGGGCAAAAAGCTAAGCCAAGACCCTATCTCAAAACTAACCATTGCAAAAGGGGGCTGAAAGCATGACTCAGCAGTTGAGCACCTGCCTAGCAAGTGTGAGGCCCTCGGTTCAAACCCCAGTACTGCCAAAACTTTTTTTTAAAGGAACGAGGATGGGGGAGAACAAAGGAAGGAATAATATTGACCAAGAATCATTATACTCATAACCTGAGTTATGGAATTGTAAGCCCTTTATTCATCTACTTAATAATGTTAATTAATTAATAAAACAGGAAAATTGTACTGACACATTCTACACATGGATGAAACTCATACACATTGTGCTAAGTAAGAGAAGCCAGACACCAAGATCACATGTTATATGATACAAATTGTATTATATGTCCAATAAAGGCAAATCTATAGAAATTAGTCACTCTGGGTCTGGGAATATGGCCTAGTGGCAAGAGTGCTTGTTGCCTCCTACACATGAAGCTCTCGGTTCGATTCCTCAGCGCCACATATATGGAAAACGGCCAGAAGGGGCGCTGTGGCTCAGGTGGCAGAGTGCTAGCCTTGAGCGGGAAGAAGCCAGGGACAGTGCTCAGGCCCTGAGTCCAAGGCCCAGGACTGGCCAAAAAAAAAAAAAATTAGTCACTCTGTATTCAGGATGGAAACAGAGAACTAGGGCACAAAGGCACAAAATAATCTTTCTGAAGTGATGAACTGTTGCAAAATTAGATTGCAGAAATAACAGCACAATTTGATAAATGTATTAAAATGGCAATTTGTACATTTAAAATAGACTTCATGGTGTATAAATTATACCTTAATAAAGCCATTCTTTCAGATTAAGCATAAAAACACTTCATTTACCCCAAAACCTCTCCAACCATAACTCTATCCTCTGCTTTCTTCACAGTAAGACTTATACCATTATACCATGTATTCAACTATTCCCATGTCTTCACCTCCCATTCTTTTTCCAGCTCTTTTTCTTTCTTTCTTTTTTTTTTTTTTTTGGCCAGTCCTGGGCCTTGGACTCAGGGCCTGAGCACTGTCCCTGGCTTCTTTTTGCTCAAGGCTAGCACTCTGCCACTTGAGCCACAGCGCCACTTCTGGCCATTTTCTGTATATGTGGTGCTGGGGAATTGAACCCAGGGCCTCATGTATACGAGGCAAGCACTCTTGCCACTAGGCCATATCCCCAGCATTTTTCCAGCTATTTCTAACGTGCCTCTGTCCTTGCTCATCTAAAACTACTTTTCTAGCTATTGAGAATGTTTCTCCAGTGTATGGTTGGGCTGGCCTTGACCAACAGTACTGACAATATCAGCCCCCCAAATTGCTAGCATGAGCCACCAGTGTCCTTCTACTTAGATCCTTGTTTCCAGGTAGAAGGCTCCTGGACAGTTTGAGGATGCAGGAGATGCATCAAGGAGGATAAAAGCCTAGCATTAGGACAGGCTATGGCTATGGCTATATGTGGAGACAGCAGCAAAGGTCATCACCTCAGAAATAGTGGGAAGAAGGTAGGATCAGCCAAGGGAAGGTGGGACTGCTGTTTTGGTAGCATGCAAGTAACAACTAGACATGAAGTTGTTTGTTTTATTTTGGGGCACTAGAAATCCAGATTATCTGCTGAGAGCAGAAGAGAACAGAAGATGAGACAGGCAGAAAGATGGCCAAAGCTGTGTGTTGGGGCTTTGAGCAGAGAAAAGAAGGCATATATAATAGTCATATAAAGACATACATATGGCATATAAGAGAAGTGAGTGAAGTGGCCAGGCCCACCCAAGGGCCCATCAGAGAACTGTGGCTATGGATTTCAAGGGAGATCTGTCGGTGTGCTTTTCTCCAGCAAAATCCAGATGTTTATGTGCAGATGATGCTATAGAAGAGACAAAGAATGTCAGGTATCACACCCACACATATACGCAAACACTTATTATATGTAGTTCATCATAAATGTGTATGTGATCTCTTTTCTAGAGAAGACAGTAGATAAACAAAGACAAGGTTTGCAAGGTTTTATTAAAGGGCCTTTAATAAAATTTTATTTTTGGGGTATTTGTTTTTTAATATTTATTGTATTATAGTATGCATAATTTCACTTCTCTGGTTAGTTAGTAATGCAAGCTCATCTGCCTAAGACTTACTTGAAATGATGAATATAACTTATTAATTAAGCATTAATTTAATTAGGCAGTAAGGAGCGGCAATAGCATTTAATCCTCTTAATGATTCATACTCAGAAAGGTGCCTACAAGCACTCTTTAACGAGTTAAAACAGGGAGACCTTCATTCCACTTTTATATGTGTTCCTTGACAATGTCAAGAGGCCTATTGAGGGTATCTTGCTTCTGGGATAACTGAGCACTCACAGTTGACCGTGAGAGTCCACAAGCTTAGGAAAGTTCTACCTCTCTAAAAGACCACCTTAGCCAAGGTAATCACTATTGTGTGAACGTCTGAAATGTGGCCATGACAGACTGAGGCACTGAGTTCTACCCAGCTTTTTCTGATTGTGTAGTTTTGTGAGACTCTTGGAAGCTCCTGAATACAGACTCCACTAAGGCAGTTTTGAAAAGATCATAACGTTCAGTCAAGGGGCAAGTGGGATTTAGTAAAATAAAGAAAACTGATGATAAATACATCTTGCATCTATCCATGGCCTAGCAAGTGTATTCACTAGACATTTGATGTAGCTATACTTCCTTTTATTTTATTTTTATTCATTTTTTATTTTTCCAGTCCTAGGACTTGGACTCGGGGCCTGAGTACTGTCCCTGGCTTCTTTTTGCTCAAGGCTAGCACTCTACCTCTTGAGCCACAGCGCCACTTCTTGATTCTTCTGTTTATGTGGTGCTGAGGACTTGAACCCAGGGCTTTGTGCATGCTAGGCAAGCACTCTAAAGCTAAGCCACATTGCTAGCCTCTCTTCTTTTTATTAGATGATTGTTAATTGGGAAATAAGATGATACATAGTAGTCCTAAGAATTAAACTATCTCCTTGAAAGCACCTTTTTGTTTATGGGATTCAGATTCTTCTTAACTCTAGAGGCAATCATAGGTGTTCTAGTTTTCATGACTCTGACTACAGGACAAATATCTCTGTCTTCATTATGTTGTTTTACTACACATTAACTTGTTGATGATAAAATCTTGTTTTCTCTATTTGTGTTTAAATAATTAACATCTACTTGGGTCATGAAAGATTTTATGAAAAAAATAACTTTGAAAAAACAACAATGCAGGTAAATTTAAGTTGTGATAATAAGTGGAAGTCCCACATGCATTTTACCAAAGAGTTACTTGTCAGTGGTGCAGTTTCTTCTTTCTAGCTGTTGAGGACCTTAAGACTGAGGATGGGGCAGGGGTGCTGCACTCAGTGCTCAGCAGTGCTCCCCTAGGGGTTTGGCAGAAGGCTGTAGGGGTCCTGGTTTCCTCTCTGTGCTGGAGAAGGTGCAGAGATGGAGACAGGACAGACCCTGAGGCCCTTCAGAGATCAGATGTCAAAAGGTTAAGGTAAAGTCTTTCCTTTCTGCACTGATGGAGCTGCTTGCTACACAGCTATGTCTTATGACACAGGGCCAGAACCCAGCACCACTGCTTCCTGCCTGGGTCCAAGGGACTACCTGTGGGCACAGCTCCCTTAGCAGTGTGTAAAACTCTGGTCTATGGGAGGCCTTTGGTAGCCCTGGAGGCTCATGGATTACTAGGAAATGTCACATGCTTTGGATTTGCCAAATCCAACCAGTGTGTTTCTTTCTTTCTTTCTTTCTTTCTTTCTTTCTTTCTTTCTTTCTTTCTTTCTTTCTTTCTTTCTTTCTTTCTTTCTTTCTTTCTTTCTTTTTTTGCCAGTCCTGGGCCTTGAACTCAGGGCCTGAGCACTGTCCCTGGCTTTTTTTTTTTCTCTCAAGGCTAACACTCTGCCACTTGCGCCACAGCACCACTTCTGGCCATTTTCTATATATGTGGGGCTGAGGAATTGAACCCAGGGCTTCCTGTATACAAGGCAGGCACTCTTGCCACTAGCCCATATTCCCAGCCCCAGTGTGTTTTTCTTCAAGATATAATGATCAATTGATGCATCATGCCTTATGTGGGAAGGACAGCAGTTCCAGGGAAAAGCTGCCAATGTTGAGAAGTTGTCTAGCCTTCTGTTCCAGAAAATCCAGCACAGTATCACTGCACAAGACCATCAGCCCACACCAGATAGCTGTATCATCAGTATGGTTGTGGGCCAGCTCAAGGCTGATGAAGACCCCATCATGGAGTTCCACCAGATGTTTCTATTAAAGAACATCAATGATGCTTGGGTTTGCACCAATGACATGTTCAGGCTTTGCACCAATGACATGTTCAGGCTTGCTCTGTACAACTTTGGCTGACCTCCTCCTGACCACTTACTTATTCACGCTGTTTCTTCCTCCCTCCTTTTTCCGATACTATCACACTCCTCCAGATGCTCCAAATATCATACACAAATAAGCAAGGCTGAGGTGGGAGTAGGTGCAGTGCTCTGCCCCCACCAAGGTGTATGATGTGTTTGGATGTTAGATTAGTTGCATCTGACAGGAGAAGTTTGTGTTGTACCAGCACATGCCTTGGAAAGACTTAAGTAATGCAACAGGTTGTCTTTTTTTTTTTTTTTTTTTGGCCAGTCCTGGGCCTTGGACTCAGGGCCTGAGCACTGTCCCTGGCTTCTTCCCGCTCAAGGCTAGCACTCTGCTACTTGAGCCACAGCACCGCTTCTGGCCGTTTTCTGTATATGTGGTGCTGGGGAATCGAACCTAGGGCCTCGTGTATCCGAGGCAGGCACTCTTGCCACTAGGCTATATCCCCAGCCCCTTTTTTTTTTTTTTTTTAATCTACTGAAAAGATGCTCTAGTAACCCAAAGAAGTGAAGGAGAAAGCAGCTGCCTCACCGCCCAGATATTGATTTGTTCAGATGTTTCAAATGCCTCATGATACAATAAAACCACAAAAATTTTCTTAACAGTTAAAAAAAAAAAAGATATAATGATCACTTTTTTTCTTCCAGAGACACTAGATGGGTCTAAATAATTACAGACAATGTATGCATTTCAAACCTTTAATGATAGTGATTTTAGTTTTTACAATATGCATAATATCACTATGGTTAACTACTAGTACAAGTTCATCTATCTTAGATTTCGTTGATATTCACCAATCTAAGATAACCAAATTAAGACCCAGCAGCAGCTCATTTAATCCCTCTTTAATTATTTTTAATTGTCAAGATGCACATAATCCAACACTTTTCAACGTTAAAGTGGATGTATCAGTTTGAATCTATTTTTAAAGATGTATAAATGAAACACTTCAAGTAATTAGTAAAACCAAAGGTGATACACTTTATGAAATTCTTAATTCGGTCTCCAATTTTAGCCATTTGGAATTCCACTTCTTTAAAATGTTGATGGCATACCAAGAGAGTGACTATTCTTACAGTTTTTAAATGATGCTATCAGATTCCTACATAGTTGGTTGTTTGTGTAAGACCAGTTTGTCTTAAGATAAACTTTTGTTGGATAATCTTCTGAAACTGTAGAATACTTCCATCAATTAGTATTAAATTTGATTGATTTCACTGAAAAAGAAGTGGATGTAAGTTTGGTGTGGTGGTGCATGCTGATCCTGCCAGCACTTGAGAGGCAGAGCCAAGAGGATTTGAGTTCAAGGCCAGAGTGGGATGTACAAGAGACCATGCCTCTTCCCTCAAAAAATAAAACCAAACAAAAAAGAAGAATGCACTGGAGTTGTACTTGATGATCAAAGTGAAAATAAATTTTCACCAACATAGATTCTTTAAGCAAACTGGAAAAAAATGTAGTGCTCATATCAAGTTATCACTATGTTAGTGAACACTAAGACTCCTTGGGGTTGGGGTGGGAAGGCTGTATTTTACTACTGCTTCTGTAAAATGCTGTTTGAAGGGGAAACAATAGCAGTATGACGTCTCATTTAACAACTACTTCTATAATGTGAAAGAGGGAAGGCATGAACTGAAGTGGAAAACTTTTGTGGTTACACACCACAGCCATGAACATACTCAGAGAGATCTCGGTTTTGACAATGACTTCTCCATGCCATCCTGTAGAGAGAGGGGAAACACACAGAGAAAAGGTTAGAATTGGTCTCATTATAATGTGCACCCTTCACATCCATTAGGGTGGTATTCAATCTGAGTAAAATACTGGTGATAGCTAGGCCCAAGCATTGCTAGTAATAAGTGAAGATATATATATATATATATATATATATATATATATATATATATATATATATATATGGAGCCCCAGTGGACCACTGCACATTAATTTATGCTGCAAATAGTCTCATGATATGAGGAACTTGTAGAGGTATGAAAATCTTAACATCTCTAGAAATCCTTTAGAATAAATTAAGGGTTTCTAGATGCTCATGGATCACACTTGCAATCCTAAATACTCAGGTAGCCGAGATCTGAGGATCATGGTTCCAAGTCAATCTGGGCAAATAAATCCAAGAGACACTTACCTCCAATTAACTAGCAAAAAGACAAAAGTGGAGAAGTGTCTCAAGAGGTAAGAGTACCAGTGTGGAGTGAAAAAAAAAAAAAAGCTAAGTAAGAGTGGGCGGTCTTGAGTTCAAATCCCAGTAGCAGCGCAAATAAATAAATTGAAAACCAAAAAATTAAGATTCTTGTTCAGTTCTGTAGATTATTGTTCTGGATGGAGGTAAAACGTTTTGTATAAGTCCCTAAACTACAATTTCTGTTCTCAGAGTGACACTTTGACCTTTGGAAGTCTGCCCTGACTGCATGTTATCAATTGTAGGGTAAGCACTTTCCTTTTTACACTTAATACATACCATGCTCTGATGCCTTGTGGATCACTGACAACCCTCTTTGCACAAGCTACAGCTTGAGAGATGTTATCTCGCAACAAAGCTGAAAGAGAGAGGTAAAGAATGAAAAAGACTGTCCTAGGAATCGGATTTCAATTTGGATTTAGCCAGCAGAATCTAATTTAGCCAGTTCTGTCTCATTTGATCCATTTTGCTTTTCATTTCCTAAACACATTAAATGTTTCGGAATTGTGAAGTCATATGATAAAAGATCTCTTTGTGTTCAACTACTATATTTGAATATAAGATCACTTTATATTAAAATATACTGTTTGGACGTGGTGCTGCGGCTCAAGTGGTAGAGTGCTAGCCTTAAACTGAAGAGCTCAAGGACAGCACCCAGGCCCAGAGTTCAAGCACCACGACTGACAACAAATAAAAATAAATTATACTTCTTTATTATACTGTTTATATTCAAACAACATAATAAAACTGTCAAGTAATGCTTGGCTTAACAATTCTACCATTTAAGATTTATCCAAAATAAATAATAAGAAATGTATACAAAATTTTATGCACAGAGCTGTTCACAGCAATTTATAAAAGGGACAAATGGAAATATCTATGTGCTTAATAAGAAGAATTGGATCAATAGATTAGAGAGTGTTTTGCAGTGGAATTCTTTTCATCCTTTACAGAGTGATAGGACAGACTTGTATTTGTTGATATAGAAAGAATTCTGTGTTACAAATTACAATAGAAAATTAAGTATTTGTAAACAAATCATTTACATATTTGTACAGGGTACATACATGGGTATATAGCTTTGTATTTACATACACAATTGATAAAAATATTCTGGAAGAATGTATGTGAAAAGTTGCCAATGGGTATAAATCTCTGGGAACTCATGGGTGGCATATTTTCTTACTTGCTTATTCTAATTTTTATTCACTAATCATAGATTATATGATATAATTATATTAATCCCAATAACAGGAGGTAGAGGTATGGGTCAAGTGGTACAGTGCCAGCCTGAGCACAAAAGCCAAGCAAGAGCATGGGACTCTCAGTTCAAGCCACAGTAGTGGCACAATAAATAAATCAATACCAATTACATAAGTCCAGAAGTTAATTTGTTAGGTGATAAAGTGCAGCCAAGCCAGCCAGCCATGCAAGCTTGAGGCCCTGAGTTTAAACTCCAGCACTGGCCAAACCAAATATAATAGAATACAGCTATATAGCTGTTTATTACAGTACAGACATTGCATAACAAAGGTAAAACAAGTTAAAAAGGACCACATTCAAATTATCTTTAAACTAAAAATAGAAGGAATGACATTGTTTTGGGGAAAAAAGATGGATAAGGGCATTTACAATAAATTCGTAGATTATTCAAAAACTTTTATATATTGAAAAAAATAACTTTTTTTTTTGTAGGTAGTTGGGCTTGAACTCAGGGCCTAGCAGCTGTCCCTGAGCTTTTTTGCTCAAAGCTACTGCTCTACTACTTTGAGCCACAGTGCCACTTAGGGTTTTCTGGGAGTTAATTGGAGATAAGAATGGACTGGGGCTGGGGATATGGCCCAGTGGCAAGAGTGCTTGTCTCATATACATGAGGCCCTGGGTTCAATTCCCCAGCACCACATATGCAGAAAATGGCCAGAAGTTGTGCTGTGGCTCAAGTGGCAGAGTACTAGCCTTGAGCAAAAAGGAACCAGGGACAGTGCTCAGGCCCTGAGTCTAAGCCCCAGGACTGGCCAAAAAAAAAGAATCTCATGGACTTTCCTGCCTGGGCTGGCTTTGAATAACAATCCTCACATCTTCTCCTGACTAGCTAGGATTATAGGTGTGAGCCACCAGCACCCAACAACATTTTTCTTTCTTAAAAATCATACCAGCTCTTTATTTATCTACTTTTTCTAGATTGGGGGTTGGAAACTGGAACTCCTGCATACTGAACAGGCACTATTTGTTTAAGCTATACCTTAGCCCAAATTTCTCATGGAGGAAAATTTGAGGAGGCTAACAGTCAATTCCTAGAAATAAGGAGGAAGGTTTTGAAGTCTCTGTTGTTCTCTTAAAGGTCATGTCCTATGTGGTGAATCTCTGCTCTTGCAAGTACAGCAAAGGGTCCCGTGCCATTCCTCAAATACTCTCTTATCTTACCATCGCAGGATATGTGACAGGCATTAACTGCTTTGGGAGTTTTGCCATTATTGCACCAGTAGCGGCTATTGATCTGAAATATCCCATAGTCAGTGCTTTTGTCTCCACGATTGTAGTTTGTAGCTCGTGTGTTATAACTGCTCTCCCATTTGGCCAAACACATCCCTGAAAGAAAGAATTTTACTAAAGAACAGCAATCCACCGTATACCTAGAATTTCATTAGTGCCTTATTTCACAAACACATATTTAACTGATAAAATACCTTACTACTTTAGCGTTTTCTGTGGTTTTGAGATGAGGTCTTACTATGTGGGCCAGGCTGTCTCCTGAGCTCAGGTGAAACTCTCACCCCAGCTGAGACTGCAAGTATAAGCAAACCTGCCTGTTTCAACATTAGTTTTAAGGGGTCCCCAAGGGATTCCTTTTTAAATAAATTTGTATTGCTGATGAAGTAAGATAAGCTACTTAAACACATTTTAATGTCAGTTCATTACATTTACCCCTTGCCTTCCTCATTCCTCAGAAAAGTCATTTTATGTGGGCTGGGGATGTGGCCTAGTGGCAAGAGAGCTTGCCTCGTATACATGAGGCCCTGGGTTCAATTCCCCAGCAACACATATACAGAAAACGACCAGAAGTGGTGCTGTGGCTCAAGTGGCAGAGTGCTAGCCTTGAGCAAAAGGAAGCCAGGGACAGTGCTCAGGCTCTGAGTTCAAGGCCCAGGACTGGCCAAAAAAAAAAAAAGAAAGAAAAGTTATTTTATGGCTGGGAATATGGCCTAGTGGTAGAGTGCTTGCCTCACATACATGAAGCCCTAGGTTCAATTCCTCAGCACCACATATATAGAAAACAGCCAGAAGTGGCGCTGTGGCTCAAGTGGCAGAGTGCTAGCCTTAAGCAAAAAGAAGCCAGGGACAGTGTTCGGGCCCTGAGTTCAAGCCCCAGGACTGGCAAAAAAAAAAAAAAATTTAAAGAAAGAAAAGTCATTTTATAATACAAAAATCAACAGCGTTGTTAAATGGATTTTGTAAATTGCTGGAGATATATAGGCAGATATTGTGAAAACAAAACAACCATATATATATATATATATATATATATATATATATATATAATGTTTTTCTTTTTTTTTTTCCTTCGGTTGGTCATAGGGCTTGAACTCAGGGCATATGGGCACTATCCCTGAGCACTTTTTGCTCAAGGCTAGCACTCTACCACTTTGAGCCACAGTGCTACTTCTGGTTTTGATGGTTGATTGGAGATAATAGTTTCTCGGACTTTCCTGCCTGGGCTGGCTTTAAAATGATATCCTCAGATCTCAGTGTTCTGATTAGTTACGATAATAGGTGTGAGCCACTGGTGCCAGGCCAGATATTTTCTTATAATACCGATAGGTAATATTTTCTCATCTAAATTTGGATGTGCAGTGAGAAAGCTGAAAACAAGAATTAGGGAATCAGAGGTTATTCTGTGATGTCACCCAACCATATCTGTACTCCAGGTATTTACCCAATCATTTCTTAAAAATTAGTTACTGAGGGGAAACAAGAAGGTAATCAAAAAGAGTCTATCAGATCTGGGCATGATGGTACGTGCTTGTAATCCCACCACTAGGGAGGCTAGGGCAAGAGTAATCTAGTTCAAGGCTAGGTTAGCCTTGAAGTTGGAAGCTAGCTTGTCCTATATAGTGAGATACTCTCCCCTTTACAACCTATGGAAAAAAAGAAGAGTATATTAGGGGCTGAGAAAGTGGACTAGTGGTAAAGTACTCGTCTCATATACATGAAGCCCTGGGTTCGATTCCTCAAGCACCACATATATAGAAAAAAGCCGGAAGTGGCACTGTGGCTCAAGAGGTAGAGTGCTAGCCTTGAGCAAAAAGAAGCCAGGGACAGTGCTCAGGCCCTGAGTCCATGCACCAGGACTGGCAACAAAAACAAACAAATAAAAAAAATATTGCCTAGAAACAAACTTCATAAAAAAAAAGAAGAGTATATTAGGTTCTGTTTTACCAGAATGGTATAGAATTTTCTCTCCCATTCCTTCAGGAGGTATACATAGTTCTGAAAGACAAAACTAATATTTTAAACTATGTAAGTAACAACTGATGAAGTTTGTTTGTTCAAAGCCTCTCTGATCATTCATTCTCTCCTAGTTTCTGTTGCAGACATGACTATCTGAAGGGTATGAAGGAGAGCAGACTTACAGTTTGCCAGGCTGATTCCCTTGTAGCCATCCATTCCAAGTTTCTTTAGCTTTCTGGCTAACTCACATTTTCCATAAATCTTTCCCTGGACAGCATTAGAAAGTAGAAAAAGGCCCAGAATAAAGAGAGCCTTCATGTTGACAGAATTGAAAAGCTAGACAACTAGAATGACTGGGATAAGCAGGCCCCAGTATTTAAGCATCTTTTAACTTCCTTCTGTTATGGTGATTTGGGAGCTCCACCTTTTGAGCTGTGTGCAAAGCAGGAAGTGCATGTTGACTCAATGACTTCGAAAGGGTTTTTTATTTAGTGTTTGAAGAGAGATATCCTTATATGCTGAGAATTAATCTAGAGAAAATAAAGAAATGATATTGTTGAAAAACTTGGCTAAGGCAGAACATGGAGAACTGTCATTTAGAGGGGAGGGGGGAATGAGGGAGGAGGTAACAAACAGTACAAGAAATGTATCCAATGCCTAACGTATGAAACTGTAACCTCTCTGTACATCAGTTTGACAATAAAAATTTAAAAAAAGAAAAAAAAGAACTGTCATTTATTTTACTATGAATTTTAACAATCATAAAGAAAGAAATATAATGATTTTGTATGGCTTAAATTTAGCTACAGTTTTTGACACACATTCACTTTTTTTTTTTTTTTTTGGCCAGTTCTGGGCCTTGAACTCAGGGCCTGAGCACTGTCCCTGGCTTTCTTTTGCTCAAGGCTAGCACTCTGCCACGTGAGCCACAGCGCCACTTCTGGCTGTTTTCTGTATATGTGGTGCTGTGGAATTGAACCCAGGGCCTCATGTATACAAGGCAAGCTCTCTTGCCACTAGGCCATATCCCCAGCCCCCCACACATTCATTTTTTTTACTTAGCTATTTTATGTGCATTCACTCTTTTATATCGATCCATTTCACTTATATATTTGTACACAAAATTGGCATGACACATATATCTACCTCTTTAAGGGGCATATAGTATTTATTATCCATATTACTGAGCCAGTTTTCTAATGCTAGACTTAAAAAATTACTATCATATGTTCTATATTGTTATAAACCATAGTTTGTTTTTTTTTTGTTGCTGTTATTTTTTGCCAGTCCTGGGCCTTGGACTCGGGGCCTGAGCACTGTCCCTGGCTTCTTTTTGCTCAAGGCTAGCACTCTGCCACTTGAGCCGCAGCACCACTTCTGGCCATTTTCTGTATATGTGGTGCTGGGGAATCGAACTGAGGGCTTCATGTATAAGAGGCAAACGCTCTTGCCACTAGGCCATATCCCCAGCCCATAAACCATTGTTTTATAAATAAGATTAATGTAAGGAAAATATCTAACTCCTTTTCTATAATATCTTTCCTCTTATATCCTGTTCAAATATAAAAGATTGTTAAAAAGCAGTAAGAGTTTAAATATCAAATTGATTCAAAAACATATACCCAGCTAACTAATACTTTTATTTATCTTTGCCTTTTCTGAAGCTTGGACTCAGGGTCTGGGAACTGTCCCTGAGCTTTTGTGTTCAAATTTAGCACTCTACTACCTGAGCCACAGCTTCACTGCTAGCTTTTTGTATTTAATTGGAGATGAGTCTCATGGACTTTCCTGCTCCAGTTGGCTTTGAAGTATAATTCTCAGATCTCCTGCAGCCCCCTGCAAAGCTAAGATTACAGGCATGAGCCACCAGTACCTGGCTAAGAGATGCCTTTAAAGAATCATCTGTAGAGGCTGTGCACCTCTCAAAAACTCACCACCTAATGCTCTCCTGGTTTCCTTGCTTATAGCTGGCAGTCTACCACACCTCCACATCTCCAGCAAGGATTTTTGCTGGTTATTTTGGAAATGGATATTCATGAACTTTCTTGCTCAGGAAAGATTTGAATTGAGATTCTCTGGATCTCAACCCTCTGAGTAGTTAGGATTACATGAATGAACCACTGGTACATATGCTTAAGTCTTCTATGTGACTAATCGAGTACTAAAGTCACTAATGTGAAAAACAGATGAAAGTAAACATTTAGAACAAAAACTTAGAAAAAATAGAAGCAATTGAAAATAAAATATGGGCTGGGAATATGCTAGTGGCAAGAGTGCTTGCCTGGTATACATGAAGCCCTGGTTCGATTCCTCAGCACCACATATATAGAAAAGACCAGAAATGGCGCTGTGGCTCAAGTAGCAGAGTGCTAGCCTTGAGTAAAAAGAAGCCAGGGACAGTTCTCAGGCCCTGAGTTCAAGCCCCAAGAAAAAGAATACTAATGAGTATTCTAGAGAAACAAGAGCTAATATTGCATACAAGGAACAAAGATACCACAATAAAGAATAAGTTGGAAAGGAAAATCTCAGTTTTTATAAATAAGAGCACATTAGAAAAACCTTTAATAGAGTTAAGAGAAACATGCATCCCACTGCTACATGCACTCAGGAGACAAGCACGGGCCCTCTTGGATGTTATGTAGATGCTAGGGAAATGGAGCACTTGTTGCTCTACCCTGGAGTCAACAAGCTCAAAACAGGAACGAGTTCCTGTTGGCATTTGAATGGCCAGCTTAGCTTGGGTAATGATCAGGGTATAAATACAAGTATGACCATGAAAGAGTGGACTTTAAGGTCTTCCCAGATTTTTGACATTGTAGTTTGGCAGCTGCCAAACAGAAAACGTGCTAAAAATCATTAGAAACAGCATTGTTGTCTCACCTCTCTAGAGGAAATGAAGATAAAACATAGCTTTATTTGATTTAGGAAAATAAAGCAAAGCAATGTTTACAGCATCCATTTATAGTATGGTAAATTTACATGCACAACACTATTTGATTTAGACCTGATTGTTCTGATTAGAATGAGATTGGAAACAGGGAAATGAGAAATACTTGAGTGTTCAAGTGTTTAAACTACTTTTCTGAAAATATCTCCTTGGATCCAGGGTTCAAATCCCCATTAGTCTTAGTGAGTTCACAGATTCTGGTGATGGCTGCCCATTCATCATCCCTTACCCTTCACTGCTGCTCTTTCTTCAAGCTCCTGCCCCATCCCTATTGCCTGGGGAAACCTGCTTTTTATCCCCCACCTCACCTCAAAGTCATCAGAATAAATGTTTTGTCCTATGTTCTCTATTATAGTTCCTTGGTTGTCTCTTTACTTCTTGTACTAGACTAGAAGGTCTCTTGTTTGTTTCTTTCTCTCATAATAGTCTTTGTTTTTGCATATGGTAGACCTATAGTGGTAATAACCTATAAGAGAAGCCATCATGGCCAGAATGAAAATGCCAAGAGATAAACGGTCTGCAGAAGATGGTAACACACATCTGTAAACATAGGTTTCTCTTTGAAACCATTCAAGCACCAATACCTCAAAAAGAAAATCTCAGTGTTTAATCCAACCTGAATTCATTCACTTACCAAGAAAAATAGTGCCCTCCTTCACCCTCTGTGATAGTTGCAAGGAATTTTAAGACAACAGAGCAAGAATATTGTGGAGGAAAAATAGTTTATTTCTGGAATTTTCCATTTCATATTTTCATTTTATTTTTATAACTGAAACCTCAGAGAACTGTCAATAAGGAGGAGCTACTGGAAATAAAATTAAGTAAAACTTGTAGTATATCAAAAAGGCCTAGAGCATTTCCACAACTAGAAATGAAGTAGCTGAAAGCCATAAGGAACTGAGAAAGAGCTGGGCGCTGGTGGCTTATGCCTATAATCCTAGCTAGTCAGGAGGCTGAGATCTGAGGATCATAGTTCAAAGCCAGCCCCATTCAGAAGTCTATGAGGCTCTTGTCTCTATCTAACCACTAGAAAATCAGAAGAGGCGCTGTGGCTCAAAGTGGTAGAGCTCTAGCATTGAGAAGAAATGCTCAGGGACAGCCCCCAGGTCCAGAGTTCAAGCCCCAGGACCACCACCACCACCACCACCACCAAAGAACTGAGATAGAAAATTATTTGAGGGGGCTGGGGATATGGCCTAGTGGCAAGAGTGCTTGTCTCGTATACATGAAGCCCTAGGTTCGATTCCTCAGCACCACATATATAGAAAATGGCCAGAAGTGGCGCTGCGGCTCAAGTGGCAGAGTGCTAGCCTTGAGCAGGAAGAAGCCAGGGACAGTGCTCAGGCCCTGAGTCCAAGCCCCAGGATTGGCAAAAAAAAAAAAGAATGGGGCCTGTGTAAAGATAATAATAATATTTTTAAAAAATAGGGCTGGGATGTAGCTCAGTGGCAAAGCTCTTGTCTAGCAAGTGCATCATCCTGGGTTCGATCCCCAGTACCAAAAAAGACAAAAAAAAAAAATTGAGCTGGGAATATGGCTTAGTGGCAAGAGTGTTTGCCTCCTATACATGAAGCCCTGGGTTCAATTCCCCAGCACCACATATATAGAAAACGGCCAGAAGGGGTGCTGTGGCTCAGGTGACAGAGTGCTAGCCTTGAGCAAAAAGAAGCCAGGGACAGTGCTCAGGCCCTGAGTCCAAGGCCCAGGACTGGCAAAAAAAAAAAAAAAAAAAGTGTGGAAATACTCCAGAAGGCTGACAAGTGGTTCACATTGTCAAATGCTGTGAGAGAGAGTAAGAGGACCACCAAACAGAAAGATGTTCACTGAGATTGCACCAATGAGTCATGGGAGAAGTCCTGGGGAGCAATTTCAGCTGGGTCAACACAGAAGGCAGACTAAAAAGAAAAGAATGGACAGCGGGTGAGGGCATGGAGGTGGTTGAATACAGGGCATTTCATCTCCCTGTGAAGGGAGCAGAGGATGAGTTATGTGTGGGGAGTATGGGGGTTAGTGGTCTATTATTTTTTTTTGTTTTTGTCTTTTTGTCCTGGGGCTTGAACTCAGGGCCTGAGCACTGTCCCTGGCTTCTTTTTTGCTCAAGGCTAGCACTCTACCACTTGAGCCACAGCGCCACTTCCGGCTTTTTCAACATATGTGGTACTGAGGAATTGAACCCAGGGCTTAATGTATACAAGGCGAGCATTCTACTATTAGGCCATATTCCCAGCTGGTCTATTATTTTTAAGACAAGCAGGTTTCTGTGGCAACCTGGACCATGACTGAGGAGATGCAGCACGGGCAGAGAAACAAGCTTGAAGCACCAAGAGGGTTGGGACAGGACTGCATGTGGAGACACTGCCTTTGACAGGGCCAAAGGACATTTACTACTGAAATGAGGGGGAAGGAAGACAGGGTCAGCCCAGGAGGAGGTGGGACTAGTGTTTCGTGAATGGCAGGGGACAACTTCAGATGAAGTTGCTTATTTTCTTTCAACGTAAGACAGGGAAGATTTTCTGTTGAAAGGAGAGTAGAGAATGGGGGGAACAGAAGTGGGGCTATATGTACATGTTGTTGTTTCAAACACGGAAGGGAACTTTATATCACTATAGTCATTTTTGAGAGTGAGGACCACAGCACAGAATCATAGTGAAGTGACCAAGGTGGCTAGGCAGAACGAGGGGAGCAACTAAGATTTGTGCCTATGGATTCCAAATGAAACTTGCCAGCACGCTTATGGATTTTCCTTCAGCAAAGTCCAGCTGTTTATGTGCAGGTGACAATACAGAGTATGTTATGAATGCTATGTCTTGGTGGGTCCCAGTGGCTCATGCCTGTCATCCTAGTTACTCGGGAGGCTGAGATCTGAGTATCAAGGTTCAAAGCCAGCCCAAGCAGAAAAGTCCTTGATAGTCTTATCTCCAGTTAACCACCAGAAAGCCAGAAGTGGAGCTGTGGCTCTAGTGATAGAGTATCAGCCTTGACTGGGAAAGAATGCCATATCTTTTCACATATATATAATTTTTCCCAGAGACAGGTATAAACAAAGACAACGTAGGCATTTGCTTAATGTATTTATTGCGATATATGCAATCTCAGTCCTATGGTTAGTTACTATTAGCTCACCTCCCTCAGCTTTGGTTAAAATACATGACTCTATATTAATAAAACGAATACCAGTTATCCTTTCTGAATATCTCCTCATACAAAGTGAAAAGGCAAGGTAATAAGCAGACAAAATCGTACGATTACAATCTACAGTTCCGAATATATTGACTGACATCTTGGTTTTGACAGTGATTTCTCCATCCCACCCTGTGAAGAGAAAGGAATATGGAGAAAAGGTTAGGACACATCTCACCTCATTAAAATGCACAAAATTCATATCTTTTGGGAGCATAAAGTATGGCACCAATAATAAAATACAGCTATAGCTTGGCTCAGACATTGCTGTTAAAGAAATATTGACCAAGTGGCTGGCTTCTCCCCAGAGTCTCAGCAGAATGCAGAACATAATGTTGAGTTATATACGAGGCATGCTTAATTATTCTGCAAACAGTTTCAAAATTTCACAAGGAAGTAGTAGAGTGAAGAAAGTGTTAAAACCTTTGATTGGTCATTCAAGAATTCCAATAATAAAAGGGTAAGGTTTAAATCAGTCACAATTAATTCCTCAGGGGTGGGCATAGTACATTGCTTTTTAAAGCCAAAACCTGCAGTTTTCAGTTCTCACAATGATCCTTGATCTTTGCAAGCCTTCTCTCTTGCATAACATCAATGGTAGGATAAGCAGATTCCCTTGAACACTTAACACATACCATGCTCTAATGCCTTGTGGATCACGAACAACCCTCTTTGCACAAGTTATAGCTTGAGTGATGTCATCTTGCAACAAAGCTAAAAGAGAGGAGTGAGGAAAGAAAATGATTGAGGTAAAAATTTCTTTTTCAATTTAGATTCAGCCAGCTTTATCATTACAGTGAGGAAAAGAATATTATGAAACTACTTTCCAGTAGTAAGTAAGATAGTTGGGGAACTTCTTAAATCAAAACTCCTCTGTATGACAATAATAATAATAGAGGAAAACTCCTCATTCTGTCCCATTTGACATGAACTAAAAAATTTTATTTCTCATTTACCAGTCACCACAGGCACTATAACTATTAGCTAATTATGATGGAAGGTCTTCATTGTATCCAACACTATAAAAGAAAAATGCCTAGTAATTTTTTTACTCAACTAGGGCTGGGAATATGGCCTAGTGGTAGAGTGCTTGCTTCGTATACATGAAGCAGTGGGTTCGATTCCTCAGCACCACGTACATAGAAAGATCCAGAAGTGGCACTCTGGCTCAACTGGTAGAGCGCTAGCCTTGAGCAAAAAGAAGCCAGGGACAGTGCTCAGGCCCTGAGTCCAAGCCCCAGGACTGGAAGAAAGAAAAGAAAGAGAGAGAGAGAAAGAGAAAGAGAGGGGGGGAAATGAATTATACAACTAAAATTTTTTTCCTAAAGAAATAGCCAAGGCGGGGCTGGGAATTGGGCCAAATGGTAGAGTGCTTGCCTCATAAACATGAAGTCCTGGGTTCTATTACTCAGTACCACATATAGAAAAAGCCAGAAGTGGAACTGTGGCTCAAAAGTGGTAGAGCACTTGAATAAAAGAGCCAGGCCCTGAGTTCAATACCCCCAACCACTACCACCAACAAATCATTCATCCTAAATAAATACTCTATAAATTACTTTGTTAGATGTGAACATGACTATTTCAGTAATACATTTTTGGAAATGTAAGCCATAAATAAAATATTGTGTTTATAATTCACTTTTAAATATATCAGCAAATAAAAGTTTATCTAAAACACCTCTGAAAGTATTTTTAGTAATAATTCTTACTTTAGCAGACCTAAACAGAAGCAATTATGAGAAAATGTTAATAATTTTAAATTACAGTTATGTGGCTGTTTATTATATTAATACCTACTGTTATATATTTGGAGCAATTCATAATAAAAATAAAACAACAAGAAGACCAAACAACCATATTATCCCTATATATATGTATATATATATGTACATGTATATATATGTAACCTGACAGAATATCAACTTGCTGGACAAAGCTTCAATAAGGCTCTTTATAAGAAATTAATTGATTACTCTAAAAACATTATCCTGTGTAAGAACATTAATTGTGTGTGTGGTGGGTACTGGGGTTTGAACCCAAGTTCTTTTTGCTTCATTATTTTCCAAATAGCATCTCCCAGTTTCCTAGAGCAGACCTCACCTATATTCCTTCTATGTAGCCCCTGTAGCTGTGATGATAGCTGGCCACCACTGCATCCAACTTTTCCTAACTTTTTATTGATTGAGATGAGGTCTTACAAACTTTTTTTTTCTTTTTAGTCCAAACTGGCCTTGAACCACATATCTCCAATCACAGCCTCCTGTGTCATTAGAACTATAGATATGGGCCACACAGTTTGGCAGGAATACCAACTTCAAGAAAAAAATGGAAACGGGCTGGGAATATGGCCTAGTGGCAAGAGTGCTTGCCTCATATACATGAAGCCCTGGGTTCGATTCCTCAGCACCACATATATAGAAAACGGCCAGGGGGCTGGGGATATAGCCTAGTGGCAAGAGTGCCTGCCTCGGATACACGAGGCCCTAGGTTCGATTCCCCAGTACCACATATACAGAAAACGGCCAGAAGCGGCGCTGTGGCTCAAGTGGCAGAGTGCTAGCCTTGAGCAAGAAGAAGCCAGGGACAGTGCTCAGGCCCTGAGTCCAAGGCCCAGGACTGGCCAAAAAAAAAAACAAAAAAAAAAAAACAAAAACGAAAACGGCCAGAAGTGGCACTGTGGCTCAAGTGGTACAGTGCTAGCAATGAGCAAAAAGAAGCCAGGGACAGTGCTCAGGCCCTCCCTAAGTTCAAGGCCCAGGACTGGCCAAAAAAAACAACCCCAAAATGAAAACAGCTCTTTAATTTTTTGTTTGGTGTTGGGAATAAAATACAGGACCTTGTGTATGCAAGCACACTGCCACTGAGCTAAAAGCAAGGTGTAATACCTGGTGTAGCTAATTGTGAGACTGATAATAATGACTTTATAGAAGTAAAGAGTTTTCCTAGGTTTCTAATGTTCCTTTCAAGGCTATGTCATATATATTAGATATTCTGCAACCCTAGGCCATCTCTCCAAAGCTGTCTTGTCTTACCATTGCAGGATATGCCACAGGCATTGACTGCTCTTGGAGTTTTGCCATCATTGCACCAGTAGCGGCTATTGATTTGAAATATCCCATAGTCAGTGCTTTTGTCTCCACGATTGTAGTTTGTAGCTCGTGTGTTATAACTGCTCTCCCATTTGGCCAAACACATCCCTGAAAAAATGATTTTAATAATAAAACAACAACAGTAGATGACTTACACGGTATACCCAGAATTTAACTAATTGTATTTTACAAGTATAAAGGCACATTTAACTGACGAAATGTCTAAATTCTTCAGTGTTCTTTGTTGTCTTGAGACAGGGTCTCCTGGATTCAACTGATTCTCCTGTTTCAGCCTTCCAAGTACGTGTATGGGGCTCAGTAATTGATTGGGAAGAGCTCTGGGAGATCTCTTTACAGAGCAAGTGAAATTGTGATACTCAAGTCTTTAGAAAATACAACAACAGCTCCTTCTTAGGTTGCTTCCAACTTTCCCTGCCCTCAGATACCATTTAGTCTAGGATGGAAATTCCAAGAGTTGTTGAGAGGGTTTTGTAAATTCACAGCAGAAATGTAGGCTGATGGAGAAAATGCTAATTAGGAAAAACAAAGATTGTCTAAAAGTTATTTTTCTAATAATATCAAGTAACAATCCTTTTTCATTTCTTCTGTCTTTGTTCCCACGTGCTGGTATTATAAGAGTAAACCGCTACATATGGCTACTTAGAATCTTGAAAACAAGAATTATAGACAGGAAAGGCTGTATTGTATTTCATCTATTCAGTCACTCATTCAAAAATATTTTTTGAGGGGAGATTGTTTAGATTTAATGTGGAAAGTACAGTAATAATATTGATACATATGGGATAAACTGTAAAGGAACTCTTCTTGTGGTCATTTTTGATTGAGTCAAATAAAATGAAAAGCAGTAAGCATAGAGTGGAAAATGATAGCAGTACTTCATGCTGAATTCCAGCGATCCTTCTTTAAGCAGGGCCTAAAGGAAAATGTTACTTATGCCCTTTGTGAAGAGCTCCATACAATTTTTGAATATTTTTCTGTTAAAAATCCCATGGCATGGCAGTAAAATTTACAAAAACAAAACAAAACAAAACAAAAAAACCAAACACTGCATCACTCTAAGCTCTAAAAGCCCCATCTCTAAACAGCTCTTCTAACATATGCTTTCCTCAGTGTGCACAGATCACTGAGTGTTAGGCAACTGGCCAGCAAGAGTGGCTCGAGCAGAGCCCATCTGCTAATTTCATTTAGAATTTTGCAGACTTTTTGACTCCCAAACCCTCATTCCTTCACAAAGCATCTCTGATTGAAAAGAACTAAATGGATGTCTTTAGTCACGGTCAGAACAAACCCAGAAAGAAATATAAATATGGATCATTCACAGGCCCTTCTGTACATCCATTCCCTCTTAATTCCTGTTTGACATATGGCTAACTACCTGGAGGTATGAAGGAGAGCATACTTACAGTTTGCTAGGCTGATTCCCATGTAGCCATCCATTCCACCTCTTTTTAGAGTTCTGGCCAATTCGCAACGTTCAAATATCTTGCTATGGACAGTGGAGGAAAAAAGAACCACTAGAATAAGGAGAGCCTTCATGTTGACTGAGAAGTCAGAATATTCAGTTGACTAAGGTAAGCTGGTCCCAGTAGTTAAGCATCTTTTAACTTCCTTATTCCTCTTGTGGTTTGAGGGCTACACTTGTGCAATGCAGGAATATATTCTGATGTTCTATGAATCAATGAACAGGAAAAATGATGAAATGGTGTTGTTTAATGATTTGGCTCAAAAAGAATTGGAGAAGTAGAACTGTTCCCAAAGAGGAAGTTTCTTACATTATGAACAGCTATAAAGAAAAAAAGGACTGTTTTGTAGAGCTTAAAATCAGCTGTGAATTTTGACCATTATTCATTTTTGTTAAGTTGTGCTCATGCATTCCCAATTTTTGTATTGATTGTTCACAATGATCATATTCACTTTTACATAAAATGGACAGGACTCACCTGTCTGTCCTCCCAATGAGTACACTGTGTGACACAAGTTTGACACACATGATCAGCCAGTCTCCTATTGTGGGTGTTTTGGTTCCTATTGTAGCAAATCTTAAATTATTATAAACCAATGTATTAATCTTACAGATATGGCTCATGTGAACATTTTCCCTATGTTTATGGTTTTTTAAACATAAATGGTCATTATAAAGAAATAGGACTTCAAATATCAAAACAATCCATGCACACAACTATTCACTTTAAAAATAATCATCTCAAGAAGTTGTGAACATTCTGAGAAAGAGTATTATCAGAACTCAGGGAGAGCCAGGTTCGGGATCAGCCTAGGAAGAAATATTCTGAGACACATTGTATACCATTTCTCCATAGTCATCCTTGGCTTTCATCAATGGCAGTTTCTTAGTGTTTGATCTGTAAAGATAACCAGCTATGGCTCTAAATTACTATTTGAGAATCCTATGCAAAAATAAAAAATAATTCCATTTTTCAGAACAGGCCTAAATATCTACTTGCTTACCAAAGCTAAACCAACAGCACTGGTATTGTGTATCAACCTCAAATGAAGGAGACAGTTTTGATGCCCTGAATTATTTCTCCTGGGTCAGGAGTTTGCAATGACAAAGTTCAAGGATAATTTTACCTTCTCATCTGAAAATGTCAGCAATCTATTTAAAGGTAAAATAGCAGGGCTGAGATGTGGCTTAGTGGTAGAGTGCTTGTCTAGCATGCATGAAGCCCTGGGTTAGATTTCTCAGTACCACATAAACAGACAAAGCCAGAAGTGGCACTGTGGCTCAGGTGGTAGAGTATGCTAGTCTTGAGCAAAAGAAGCTCAGGGGCAGAGCCTAGGCTCTGAGTTCAAGCCCCAGGACTGGAAAGAGAGAGAGAGAGAGAGAGAGAGAGAGAGAGAGAGAGAGAGAGAGAGAGAGAGCAAGCAAACAGGCATTGGTTGGAGGCAGAGATTTATTTTCTCTCAGAACGTTTGCATGTATACCTGATTCATTGGATGTAATATACCCATCTTGCTAGTTTACAAGAGGTACATAGTTCTCGGATTTTTTTGTGCTAGGATGGACAATGACTTATTAATTATCCATAATTCATAATTTGTTCAGAATCTTTGTTTCCCCAGATAGAGAAAAAAGTTAACTGTGTTGCGTGTTGAGGATTTCAGGCCTAGAAAGAGAAATCTGAGCAAGAATCTCTCAGACTTTTGACTACTTTCTCAAACTGAAATTAACCTTAAAAGACAAGTATTTACCACAATCTATGACATTCTAAAGAATGTGCTGTGGTAGGTAAAGTACACAGCTGGGTATTTGCTCTCTTTAAAATGCCATTAAATACCAACAAAACAAGTTTCAAAAAGCATAAACAGTCAAGTACTTTGGTGAATACCTGTAGTCCATGACTCCCAACCCCTTGGAAGGCTGACATTAGAGGATTACTTTAACCTAGTAGTATGAGAACTGCCTTGGCAACACAGCAAAATCCCATCTCAAAACACAAATCCTTTAAAAAGAAGGGTGTAAGGCAACAAAAACAATGGAAGCCCAGAAGAGATGAGAAGAGACAAATGTTTTGAAATCCACAATAGATAGATGGAAATATTGGAAAAAGCAGAGCAGAGATCCAAATACTTGAAGAGGAGAAATCGACAAAAAGCATTTGATTCTCGACCTACAACCTGAAAAACTCCCAGTAACTCTGCAGGCAGCACTGGATGGCAGTGCTACACAGGAACACTAGTGGGGCCTGTGTGTGGAGCAGTTAAACTCCCATTTCTTCTCCCTTAGGCCAGGAAACTGGGTTGCCGTCATTGGTTGACTCCATAGGAAGAGGATGGGAAGATTCCTCATAGGAGAGGATGGGGCTTGAGATTCAAGGCACAACTAAAGGGACAAGGAGAGGATGTAGGGCAGTGGTAGAGCCCTTGTCCAACATTCATGAGGCACTGGGATTTATCCTCAAGCAAGCAGATGAAGTAAGATCTGTCTTTTCAGGCCCATGCCAGGCTCCTATTTTTCAATCTTCCCCATTCTGAGCAACTCCATTTCTGGCTGCCACAGTAAACTCCTAGGAAGACCCAGGAGGATTCGTAGATGTGGTCATTGTCTGATAAAAGACATAGATACCAGTACTTGGGATCTGCAGTAATATAGCCACTTTTACCCAGTTGCCTGCGGTGGGACCCACCCAAGGCCACAGATTTTCACATTCAGCTATTTAGTGCTTAAGTCTTACGTGTAATTAACCAAATACCAAAGCTACTCAGGTGATAGACTGAGTTACATAGAGAACAGGAACTCAGAGGAAACTGAAGCAAGTGAAAATAAAATGTAAATTCTAATAAAAAAGAGCTTTGAGAAAAATTATGTCCATGTAACAAGCAATATAATAAAATTACATATAGTAATAAAAATTATGTAATAAAAATTATATATAATATATAATAAAATTATTCAGCATATTTTTTAAAAAGGGAGCCATTGGTATTTATAATTAAGAGCATGTTAACAATATATTTAGTAGAAGAGATAAAAGGTGCCAGTGTCTCTCTCCTAATGTTTTCTGGGTAATGGTACAAGTCCTCTCAGTTGCCACATAGCTGCTAGAGACACAGTCCTCATTGTCCTTCCTTGGGAGTCTGTAAGCTCAATAAGAACCCCTGGCTTTTGAATGATAAGGTCAGTTGGAACAAAAATATTATTTGAACTTCTTATGGGTGCCCATAACAGCCTGGGGTTCTAAGGTATCCTCAGTTTTTTGACTATGTTGTTTCTTTTACATTTTTCATTGTTATTATAAAAGTCATGTACAGCGGGGTTACAGTTACGTAAGTCAGGTAATGAGTATTCTATTTAGATAGTGCCACTCCCAGTTTTCCCTTCCATCCCCACCCACAGTTGTATAGTTAATTTTCTACATAGTGTCTAGTGAGTACCACTGCTGTGTTTGTTCGCTCTTTGCCCCCCTTCCCATTTCTGTGCCTCCCCTTACCCTCCCAAAGACAAAAGAACAAGCAAGACAAAATAAAATAAAAACAATAAAGAAAAAACATGTTTCCATTTTCTACAGTTCATTTTGATAAATATTATTTGTATGATCAGAGACACATAGGCATTGTGCCTTTGTGTTCCTCCTCTAAGTGTATTCTCCTTTGGTTTCACTGTATGTGGATGCCTAGAGTATTGTACAATGTGTACGTTTGGGTTTTTGTTTTTGTTTTTTGAGACTCTTGGAAGCTCCAGAATACAGAATCTGATTTTTAAAGTTAAAATAAGTAAGTGAATAAAACACCACCACCAACAGCAAAATCCAAAACATCACTGCCTCAGTAATCAAGGGAACTTAGACACTTTTTAGAGTTTAGGGTTTTTGACATAGAAAAACAAAAGCAATGTGATGTTTCTCGCATCCATTCAAGGTGTAGCACATTTGTACCTACTACATTATTTAACCTAAACTTGCTTGTTCTGATTGGAAGAAGACTGTCAATAGGGAAGCAAGATGATACCTGCGAATCCTTGTGATTCAACTATTTTCCTAAAAGCTGCCTTTGGTTTCATGATTCAGATTCCCATACACTGAAAGGTATCTTGGGTATTTTGGTTTCTAGTGATTCAGACTATTATGGGACAGATGTCTCTGTATTCACAATTTTTTTTTTTTGGCCAGTCCTGGGCCTTGAACTCAGGGCCTGAGCACTGTCCCGAGCTTCCTTTTCCTCAAGGCTAGCACTCTGCCACTTAAGCTACAGTGCCACTTCTGGCCATTTTCTATATATGTGGTGCTGGGGAATCGAACCCAGGGCTTCATGTATACAAGTTAAGCACTCTTGCCACTAGGCCATATTCCCAGGCCCTGTATTCACAATCTTGTTCGATCATAATTCTACCACTATTTTCATTTTGTTATGTTCTTGAAGTCCAGTTTCCTATTACTATTAACTAATTACAATCTATTTGAGACAGTAAATGAGGAACATGAAAAACCGCATTAAAAAACAACAGCCCAGGGGCTGGGGATATGGCCTAGTGGCAAGAGTGCTTGCCTCGTATACATGAGGCCCTGGGTTCAATTCCCCGGCACCACATACACAGAAAACGGCCAGAAGTGGCGCTGTGGCTCAAGTGGCAGAGTGCTAGCCTTGAGCAAAAAGAAGCCAGGGACAGTGCTCAGGCCCTGAGTCCAAGCCCCAGGACTGGCCAAAAAACAAACAAACAAACAACAACAACAACAACAAAAAACAGCCCAACCTCAGAATTCTGTTGATGCAGGGAGAACAAAATGTGTTACTGAAAGCTTAGGCATGCAAGCAGTGAAAGGGTGCCAACAGTCAATCACCAGTGAAGCATGGGGGCTTCCCTGTAGCCCTTGAGGCCATGGTTCAAAACTGCACTGTCCACACAGAAAGCTGCTCCTGTGGGGTTTGGCCTAGGACTATAGAAGACCCAGTCTTTTCTCTTTCTGGCAGCATGGGAGCTGGAGAAGCAGCAGCAGGTAGGGGTGTTGGTGGGACAGCTCCTCCTGGCTCTCCAGAGACAACTAGCTGCTGAGAGCTAAGGTGAAGGCATTCCTTCCTGCACCAGCGGAGCTGCCCTCCATACACCAGGCACCAGCATGGTGACACAAGACCAGTACCCAGAGCAGCTGCTTCCTGCTCCAGGTCAGAGTGGCCTCCAGGAGAGCACACCCTTCCACAGTAGGAGGCTTAATTAACCACAATCCATAGGGGTCAATTTGATGGTCCTTGAGGTGAATTGGTTGCTAGCAAGCAGCACATATTTGCCAAATTCAGACCAGTGTTTTTTTTTCTTCAAGGAGTAATGTCCTTCCTTTCTCCCTTCCTCCCTCCCCTTGCCTCTCTCACCCTCCTCTTCTCCCTTCCACTCTTTCTCCTGAAACTGGTAACACTGAGAAGAAAGTATTACTCAACAGACCAGAGCAGTAGGTGAAGGAATCATTTCTACCATAGTCCCAGTACTACAGTGTGAATTGGTCTCTGGCAAGAATCATAGATGAATGTGTTCGAATCCCACTGCTTGATCACTCAACCTGAGAAGTAGCTAAGGAAGAACCTGCTGTGTGTGTCCCCTGCAGTCACACAGGAGATTTCACAATTTCTGGTGCTGCCTGTCCATTCGCTGTCCCTTGGCCCTCACTGCTGCTCTCCGTGCCCTGCCCCATCCACTCTACCTGTAGATCTACCTAACACTCTAATGCTCACTCACTCAGTGCCATCAGAAGGAAATATTCTTTCTTATCTACTCGAATAGCATTTCCAGGTCAATCCTCCATCCTTTTGTTATATGGGAACTCGATCAGTGAGATACAGAGAAGCCACACTTTAAGAGGTCTAATCTAGAGCCTTTATTAGAAAGCTAGTGACTGCAAATGGACTAGTGTCCTACAGAACCTGAAGTCCCAAATGTTGTTAGCATAAAGCTTATAAAGGCAAAAACCATATCAAGGCAGATGCCTCATGGTATGGGGATTTGCAAAGCGTGTTTACAGAAGCACAACAAGCCAGTTATGAGTTACCTAAGGGGTATAGTTAGGGTTTGTTAGAAGTGTGCTAGTGGGGGCAATCAGGGGTAGATACTTACCAGAATTCAACAATCTTAACAATCAGGGGTAAAGGATAGGGGTTTCCTGGAGTCTAACATTCATGACATGTCTGCAAATTCTTGGAATGACCTATGCCCCATTTATAGTTCTTGGAATTCAGTGAAATGTCTCTGTTACTTATTAAAGTGTTAAGATGGTGGTGGGGACAAGATGTCATTGCTTAGGACTAGTATCCATATTTCACTTTCACTTTGGTCTAGGGTAGACATGTATTTGTCTCCTCCTGTGGCACCCTCTCCTGATCTTGGCATATAGTAGGACATGTGCAAAGTAGTGAGGCCCATTTAAGCTATTGGAGAGGCTACCATGGCTGAATTGTAAATACCAGGACATCAAAGCTTTGTTTGGTTTTGTTTTTGTTGCCAGTCCTGGGGCTTGAACTCAGGGCCTGAGCACTGTCCCTGGCTTCGTTTTGCTCAAGGCTAGCACTCTGCCACTTGAGCCACAGTGCCACTTCCAGATTTTTCTATATATATGTGGTGCTGAGGAATCGAACCCAGGGTTTCATGTATATGAGACGAGCACTTTACCACTAGGCCATATTCCCAGCCCCGATATCAAAGCTTTGTAGATGACTCCAACATGTTTACAAACATGAACCTCCCTTTAACCATCAAAGTACCAATCCCTAAATGGGAAAGTCAATGTTTCATCAATCCTGAATTCATTTACTTACCAAGCAAAACTGAACCCCCACTTTTTCCTCTGTGGAATTTGCAAAAAAAATTCTAGAACAACAGAGCAAGCATGTTGTGGAAGGCCCAGGGAGGAAGAAGAGAGAAGTTCACTTAAGTCTCAAAATGTATCAGCCAGGCAGAACGTAGAGGGGTGGAGGGTAGGTGGGCCATGTTGGAGCTAGAGGAAGAAATGTGAGCTGGAGCAATGGGAGAGGCTATACCTGAATAAGCAAAACTAGTCTTGAAGACAAGAACATTTCTGTACAGTTCACTCTTTAAGAGTTATTTTTGAAATTTGAAGACATTTCTGTGGGAGATACTTGGATTTTAAGGTCTTAAATTCCTCTTGGCATTCTTGTTGCAGTATTTGTCTTTGCTATGTGCCATACTCCCGTGCTCTTGGGTGGTAAGTATTGGTCTGCAGTGTTTTCCTTAGAGCTACTCTGCTAGGCCACCCCTGTGTTAGGACTTCAGCTTGTGTAGGAAGTAGGCATATCTAATTTTTGTCCTCCTAGAGTTTATGGAAGTTAAGTGTTAGTTACAGAAAATGGCTTTTAGTGTGGTGAGTTTTTAGAAAGGGAGGCACAGTGTTTGTGTAATTCTCAACACAGTGAGAAAATTGTTGAAGATTCCAACTGAGAATGATGCATTGTGCTTAGCCAAATGAAAGAGGTGGGTTAATGGGACAGTGTTAGGTATAGAGTATTTGCTGAGCCCAGAGGCCAGAAACAAGTGCAGATGGATGAAGCCAGGTACTCAAAAGATAAACATTTTTCATCTCATCTGTGCCAGGGCTGAAATTGGAGGATCATGAACCAGTCCAGCCAGGGAATAAATGGTAAACTTTAAAAACAACAAAAGCAGCCAAGAACTGATGGCTTGCAACTGTATTCTTAGCTACTGGGGAGGCTGAGATCTAGAGAATCAAGGTTTGAAGTCAGACTGGGCACACAAGTCTGCAAGACTCCATACGGAATTAACAAAATGCTAGAGTGGGAGTATAAGCTAGCTTAAGTGGACGGGATTTCTAGTCATGATCAAGACAGGCAAGTGAGAGCACAAGGCCCTGAACTCTAACCCTACAACAATAACAAAAGTGCAGGCTGATAAAGACAATGAAAGTAGTGCAGGGATGTTTGGAGAAAATAGCAAAGAAAATGAGTTTGGAGGCAGCAGGGTTACACCTAGGTGCTTAATTCCAAAGACATGGGAATTGGAATTAAATCTTTTTTTTTTTTTTTGGCCAGTCCTGGGCCTTGAACTCAGGGCCTGAGCACTGTCCCTGGCTTCTTTTTGCTCAAGGCTAGCACTCTGCCACTTGAGCCACAGTGCCACTTCTGGCCGTTTTCGGTATATGTGGTGCTGGGGAATCGAATCCAGGGCCTCATGTATACAAGGCAAGCACTTTTGCCACTAGGCCATATCCCCAGCCCCGTGGAATGAAATCTTGAAAACAATGGGGAACTATTCATGAACTAGACAGTACGAGAATAAAAATCTTCCTTCCTAAAGATTAGACTTGGGGAGAGCATGGAGGATGTTGGCAAATAATTCAGGTGACAAGTGATGCTCAGGCATGGAGAACTGAGAGGAACTGTAAATTATCTAGGAGGTGGAATAATTCACATCTGATGATTGTTCAGACTACTTTGGAAATAGAGGAAAAGGCAGAAGAAAATGATACTAGCTTTGTTTGTCAAATCCTTACCAAGTGCTACTCAGTAAGTCTCATAAATCTTACAAAGGTCTTAAAGGTGAGTTTTTGTAAAGTGATTGAGTACTATACACTCCTTATGGACAATTACTTGCACAGAGAAATACACTAAGTAAGTGGCTAGCTGGGATTTGGAATCAGGCCAGTTCAGTCCTCTTTTAAGATCAACCACATTAGTTTATAAAAGGGAAATAAGTTCTATTGAAACCCAAGTCAACCCCCTTGACACACTACAATACACCCCTCCCCCCCCACCTTTTCTTTTCTGATCTCAGGTTCTGATTGCTATTTATTTTAAAGGTCTGAGTTTTCTCCTAGAGCCTGGTTTAGTATCGAGAAATTCCATATATGAAAGAAACCCTGAAGGCTATTAATAAGTAACTATGGTGTGAAGTAACTGATTAAGAAATCTGAGGGCTTTTGATTTGTCAATGTTTTCTCCATACCCTATTATTTCTGTTATCTTTAAGCTTTCACAACCCAAACAACTAGAACTTTGGCTGAATCTCACTTCCTCTTTGTACCTTATGAACAGAGGCTTTTCTTCCCACTTGGTAAACTTACAAACGTCCCTTCTGAATTTACATAACTGAACAATTGAACAATTGAGAAATCATAATGAAATTGATAAACAACTTCTGTGCTGAAACTCAGCTTTGCTTGCAAAGAAATAGGAAGGTTCCCATTTTTGTTTCCTGTTTTCAGGATTTCATTTCTGTATTAAATATGGCTTCAAGTTTAAGATTCCATCCAAACTTTATATTTGTATTTATGTAACTTTGCTTTCACTACATTCTTTCACTGACCTAAAATCAGTGATTTTGACTTGTAAATGAGTTCTAACATCACAAAAATGTTGGGGAACAGAAAAGAAAATGTCCAAAATAGGAAAATGGGGTTATAGTTTTCAGCACCTTTTCCTTCCTCTTGATAAACATTTTGTCGCAATTCTTAGCAAGCAAAGTGGTATGCTTTAACTTTGTTTTGTTACTGCTGTTTTGTCTTCCGGTGTCAAGAATAGAACTCAGGGCCTCAGGCACATTAGACAAGAGCTCTACTACTGAGTGACACCTCTGCCTTTTATGTTACTTTGTATACTGAAACACTATCTTAAAAATCATTTATTTATTTATTGTCAAAGTGATGTACAGAGGGGTTACAGTTTCATATGTAAGGCAGCGCACACACTTCTTATCCAACTTGTTCTTCCTCCCTTTCACTTCCCCACCTCTGGTAATAGCAGACCTCTGTGAAATGTCTGGCTAACTTACTAACTTTTCTAAGTTAGTAAAAAGCAAAACAATTCATATGTTAGTTTTCATTTCTCTAGCATTTCCAACAATAAATAGGAATTCCTATTTAACAAAAAGCATCCCAGTATTTCCTTTGAAACAACAGCAGGCAACCAGATGTTAGGAGGGGGAAGTCAGAGCTAAAACTGTTGAGATAACAGGACACACACAACTGGATACTTACGGTTATAAGTTCTTGGTGAAATTTCCTCTGTATACTTTCTCGAAATTTTGTTCCATGTTTGTATTTCTCCTTATCAGTCTGTCCCTATGAGTTTCATGGAATTTGTGAATCCATTTATTTCTTACTATTATTCCTTAAAAGAAAAAGACCTTTTCATTAATGTGTCCTTTCCTTTTGGCAGTATTAGGGCTTAAGCTCAGGACCGTGGGCTTTCTGGGCAGGCAGTCTATCAACTGAACTATGCCCCAGCCTTTTTGCTTTCATTATTTTTTTTGTAATTTATTTATTAACTAAACAAAATTTTTTGACAAGGTGTTGTGCAAAAAGGGTACAGTTACATAGTAGGGCAGTGTGTACATTTCTTGTGATATCTTACACCCTGTTTTTCTTTCCCTTCCCTAGGTCAGGTAGACATATATATACAATACCCAATGTACCAAGAACATATACAGTAGCCACGTGGCCTACACCCAAGAAAATTCGCCCAGGGCTTTAAATGTAATGTCGACATTAGACAATATGTTGACAGTAGTCTTATATGAATGTACATACATAGATTTTGAGCTATTGTATTCCACTGAGAGGTCAATTTTTGACCTTTATATGTTGAGTAGTTGTTTGGTTTTAGTTACATAATGTTGGGTGGCTGACCCAATCCTGTGGGAAATATCATTTGACAAGCAGTTTTTGGTTTCCACAGACCTGGTTTCTACTGTCTCTCCGTCACCCCATCTTAACAGTCATATATCAGGGAGATCATGCCCCTTTGTTTTCTGTGTTCTAGGCTTGTCTCGCTCAACATTATTTGTTCAAGTTCTGACCATTTCCCTGCGAATACCAATATTTCACCATTCCTAATCGCTATGTAGTATTCCATTGTGTATAGGTACCATAGTTTTTGGATCCATTCATCTGTGGAGGGGCAACTGGGCTGATTCCATATTTTGGCTATTGTGAATTGTGCAGCGATAAACATGGAAGTGCAAATGTCTTTTTGATATCTTGGGACCTGCTGTTCAGGATAGATGCCTAGGAGTGGTATGGCTGGGTCATAGGGTAGGTCTATATTGAGCTTTTTGAGAAACCTCCATACTGTTCTCCAAAGTGGTTGTACTAATTTGCACTCCCACCAACAATGGAGAAGGGTTCCTCTTTCCCCGCACCCCCTCCAGCATTTGTTGTTGCCTGAGTTCAGAGTATAGGCCATTCTAACTGGAGTGAGGTGGTATCTCAGGATTGTTTTTATTTGCATTTCCTTTACTACCAGGGATGTTGAACATTTCCTCATGTTTCTTTGCCATTTTTATCTCTTCTCTTGTGAAGTCTCTCTTTAGCTCCATTGCCCATTTCCTAATTGGTTTACTGGGCTTGGAGGGGCTTAGTTTTTGGGGTTCTCTGTAGATGACAGATATTAGGCCTTTGTCTGTTGCTGTGCTGGTAAAGATCCTTTCCCATATGGTTGGCTGTCTTTCTATTTTGGTGGCTATGTCCTTAGCTGTGCAGAAACTTTTTTTTTTTTCCAGTCCTGGGCCTTGGACTCAGGGCCTGAGTACTGTCCCTGGCTTCTTTTTGCTCAAGGCTAGCATTCTGCCACTTGAGCCACAGCGCCACTCCTGGCTGTTTTCTGTATATGTGGTGCTGGGGAAATGAACCCAGGGCTTCAGGTATATAAGTGCTCTTGCCACTAGGCCATATCCCCAGCCACTGTGCAGAAACTTTTTAATTTGTAGTAGTCCCATTTGTCGAGTCTCTCCCCTATTTGTTGTGCCCCTGGGACTATATTCAGGAAGTTCCTTCCTGTGCCTATAAGTTCTAGCGTCTTTCCTACTCTGTCCTTCAGTAGTTTCAAGGATTCAGGTCTGATATTGAGGTCCTTGATCCATTTTGAGTTGATCTTGGTGCATGGTGATAGGCTTGGGTCTACTTTGAGTTTTCTGCATATGGCTGCCCAGTTCTCCCAGCACCAGTAGTTGAAGAGGCTATGTTTATTCCATTGTATGTCTTTAGCTCCTTTGTCAAATATCAGCTGACTGTAAGAGTGCGGTTTTATTTCTGGATCTTCAATTCTAATCCATTGGTCTTCCAGTCTATTTTTATACCAATACCAGGCTGTTTTTGTTATGATGGCCCTATAGTAGAGCTTGAAGTCTGGTATTGTGATACCTCCTGCACTGCTTTTTTTGCCTAGAATTGCTTTGGCTTTTCTAGGTCTTTTGCTGTTCCATATGAATTTATGGATTGCTTTCTCTATTTCAGTGAAGAATGTAACTGGGACTTTGATAGGGATTGCATTGAATTTGTGTAACAATTTGGGCAATATGGCCATTTTCACTATATTGATTCTGCCTACCTATGAGCATGGGAGGTCTTTCCATCTCCTTGTGTCTTCTTTGATTTCCCTTATTAGTTTTTTATAGTTCTCATTAAATAGTTCTGTGACGTCCTTGGTTAGGTTGATCCCTAGATACTTTATTTATTT
Organism: Perognathus longimembris pacificus; assembly: GCF_023159225.1. Taxonomy (NCBI): domain Eukaryota; kingdom Metazoa; phylum Chordata; class Mammalia; order Rodentia; family Heteromyidae; genus Perognathus; species Perognathus longimembris. The sequence continues at coordinate 36,505,787 of NC_063161.1, forward strand.
TTTTGGCTACTGTAAATGGAATTGTTTCCATAATTTCCTTTTCTGCTTGTACATGGCTGGTGTACAGAAAAGCTGCTGACTTTTGTGGATTGATTTTGTATCCTGCTACTTTGCCAAAATGGTTTATTAGGTGTAGGAGTTTGGGTACTGAGTTTTTTGGGTCCTTCAGATATAAGATCATGTCATCTGCGAATAGGGATAGCTTGATTTCTTCCTTGCCGATGTGGATCCATTTGATGTCCTCCTCTTGCCTTATTGCTATGGCTAGGGATTCCAGCACCATGTTGAAAACAAGTGGGGAGCGTGGGCATCCTTGTCTTGTTCCTGAGTTTAGGGGGAATGATTTAAGTTTCTCTCCATTTCATATGATGTTAGCAGTTGGTCTGTTGTATATGGCTTTTATTGTTTTGAGGAATGTTCCATCTATTCCTGTTCTCTCCAGAGCTTTTAATAAGTATGGATGTTGTATTTTGTCAAAGGCTTTTTGGGCATCGACTGAGATAACAATGTGATTCTTGATTTTAGTTCTGTTTATGTGGTGAATTACATTGATTTACAGATGTTGAACCATCCTTGTGACTGTGGGATGAAGCCTACTTGGTCATGATGTATAATTTTCTTGATCAGTTTCTGGATCCTGTTAGCTAATATTTTATTGAGGAGCTTTGCGTCTGTGTTCATTAGTGATATTGGTCTGTACTTCTCTTTTTTTGTTGGGTCTTTGCCTGGTTTGGGAATGAGTATATGAGCTTCATAGAATGAGTTTGGGATTTCTCCCTCTGTTTCTATTTCGCGGAAGAGTTTGAGGAGTATTGGTATTAGCTCCTCACTAAAGGTTTTATAGAATTTTTTGGTGAATCCATCTGGGCCTGGGCTTTTCTTTGTTGGGAGGTTCTTGATTACCCCCTGTATCTCACTGTAAGTTATTGGTTTATTTAGTTGATTTATTTCTTCTTGGTTCAGTTTGGGCAGTTTATACTTCTCTAAAAATTGATCCATTTCTGTAAAATTATTGTTTTTTACTGAGTAGAGGTTCTGGAAATAGCTCCTTATGATTGTTTGAATATCATGTATACTTGTTGTAATTTTTCCGGTGGAGTCCCTGATTTTACGTATATGAGTCTCTTCTCTTCTTTTTTTTGTAAGTCTTGCGAGGGGTCTGTCAATTTTATTTATTTTCTCAAAGAACCAGCTTTTAGTCTTATTTATTTGTCGAATGGTCTATTTTCAATCAGATTTATCTCTTCTTTAATCTTTGTGATCTCTCTCCTCCTAGTATTTTAGATTCGATCACTTCTTGTTTCTCCAGTTGTTTTAGTTTCATCGTGAGGTTATTCACCTGCTCTGTTTCCATTCTTTTAATGTGAGTGCCGAGGGCGATGATCTTGCCCCTCAGTACTGCCTTAGCTATGTCCCAGAGGTTTCTTTGTGATGTATTTTCATTGTCATTGTGGCTTATGAATTCGTTAATTTAATCTTTAATTTGGTCTGTGGCCCAAGTGTTGGATAACAGTGTGGGGTTTAGCCTCCAAGAATGTGTATAGCCTCTGTGGTAACCGTTGTTATTGAGGGTTACCTTTAATCCACTGTGGTCAGATATAATACATGGGATGACGTCAATACTTTTGTATTTGCTGAGGTTCTTTGTGTGGACTATGACATGGTCTATTTTGAAGTATGATCCATGGGCTGCTGAGAAGGTGTATTGGGTCTCTGTAGGGTGGAAGACTCTGTATAGATCTGTCAGATCCATTTGGGATATGGTGTTACTTAGGTCCTCAGCTCCCTTGCTAATCCTCTGGTGTTGGATCTGTCTCTTGGAGAGAGTGGGGTATTAAAGTCACCCACTATGATTGTGTTTGGGTCTATCTTGTTCTGTAGTTCTGTGAGAATTTGCTTGACATATGTAGGGCCTCTTTTGTTCAGTGAGTATACATTTATCACCGTGATGTCTTCATTCTGGATTTTTCCTTGTATTAAAATGTAGTGATCTTTTTTGTCTTTTTGAGTTGATTTTAATGAGAAGTCCAGCTTGTCTGAGATCAGGATGGCTACTCCTGCTGTTTTGGTAGGTGCATTTGCTTGGAAGATCTTGCTCCATCCTTTCATTCGGAGTCTGTTTTTATCCCTTGCTGTAAGGTGGGTCTCTTGTAGACAACAGATGGCAACTTTTTGTTTGCAGATCCATTCTGCCAGTCTGCTCCTCTTTATCGGAGAGTTTATACCGTTTATATTCAAAGAGATCAAGGATAAGAGTGTTTTTTCTCCTTCCATTTTCTTTTTGGGCTGTTTTTTCTTCTTTTTTCTTGTCTTTAGTGAGCTGCTCTTTCTATTGGGCTCTGGCTATTGTAGTTTCTTTCTGTTTCTGTCTGTGTGTCCTGTACAATTTCTGTTGGGTGGGATTCCCCTGTTAGAATTCCCTGTAGGGCTGTTTTTTTATTCACATACTCCTTTAGATCCTCTTTGCTATGGGAAGATCTGGTTTTCCCCTCGAATATGAACTCCAGCTTCGCTGGATATTTTATTCTAGGTTGGCAGTGATTGGCCTGTAGCACTTGGATGGTGTTCTTCCATTCTCTTTGCACGTGTTAGGTTTGTGTGGAGAGGTCTGCTGTTATTCGGATCCTCTTCCCATTGTAGTAAATTTCTTTCTTCACTTTGACTGCATTCAAAATTTGCTCTTTACTATTGAGATCTGAAGTCTTGAATATTATGTGCCTTGGCATGGCTTTTCTAGGATCTGGTCTGCCAGGTGTCCTATAGGCTTCGGTTACCTGGATGGGGTCCCTTGTGAGATTAGGGAAGTTTTCTGCAATTACTTTACTGAAAATATGTTGAAGCCCTCTGCTCTGGTATTCGGCTCCTTCTTCTATTCCAATTATGCACAAATTATATCTCGTTTTTGTCCAGTAGCTCCTGGATTAGTCTGCCCTGGAACTTTACCGTTTCTTGGAGTGTGGTAATTTTCTGGTTCTTATCAGCTGCATCATCATCCAAGAGAGAGATTCTGGCTTCCATATGGTCAATTCTTTGTGCTGTGGATTCAAGTGCAGAGTTTATGGATGTCAGAGAGCTATTTATGGTTGCCAGATCAGCTCTGATCGTGGAAATTTCTTCCTTTAAAGAGTTGTATTTTAAATCTACTTTTTCCATGCATTTCACTTCTCAGGATGTTAAGGTCTTCTTTAACGGAGGTTTGCACTCTATCCATTTTTGCTTCCATTTCTTTCTTGGCTTTCTGGATGTCCTTCGAGACTTCCACTCTAAACTCCTGGAATTGTTTTCTGATTTTGTTTGTGAGGCTTTCCATCATTTCTGCTAACATAGCCTCAGTTTTTTTTTTTTTTTTTTTTTTTGGCCAGTCCTGGGCCTTGGACTCAGGGCCTGAGCACCATCCCTGGCTTCTTCCCGCTCAAGGCTAGCACTCTGCCACCTGAGCCACAGCGCCCCTTCTGGCCGTTTTCCATATATGTGGTGCTGGGGAATCGAACCGAGAGCTTCATGTGTAGGAGGCAAGCACTCTTGCCACTAGGCCATATTCCCAGCCCGCCTCAGTTGTTTTTTTATTTTCCATCTCCTCTTCAGTCGTGCTGCTTTTTGGAGCTGGTGAGTTGGCTTGCCCTTTGATGAAATTTGTTATATTTCTTTGTGATTTGCGCATCTGGAGATCTGTAGGTAGCTTCCCTGGTTTGGCTTTGTGCTGGTTCCCGCTGGTCCATCAGTTGGGGACTTGTTTGTGACCTGGCTCTGGGTTTGAGTTTGGCTGTTGAACCTTACTGCCCAATGGGTGAGCGTGACCTTCTCGATTGTTGCTGAGGTGGTCACCCTCACTTGTGTCCACTTGTGTGCTCCGGCGGGGGTTTGGGCAAGAGGTCCTCCTGTTGGGGGGCTAGCACACTGGCCCACGCTGGCCCTCCAGGGTGTGCATGCGTGTGCACTCTAGTGCTTCCTTTGGGGATGAGTTGCCTGAGTTGTTGGAGGGGGACGGTATGTGTGGGCCCCTGCAGGATCAAGTGTCCGGGCGCGGGTTGGTGCACGCAGACTCTCTGTGCCTCTGCTGAGGAGGGTGTGTGTTTGGGCCCAGGTGACCCTGCTGTGCTGGTGTTGCTCACCATAGAGCCTGGGGCTTCCAAAGCCTACCAGCCCCCGGACCCCTGCTGGGGAGGGGGCGGGGCTGGTGTAGCCTGGTTCAGTTGGCTCTGCTGGAGCTTTGGGGGGTGGGGAATGCATTGGCGCTGCTCCACCTCTGTTAGTTCCCACATCCTCCCAGAGGTCTTAGCACTACCAGCTATGGAGCTGCTTTATTCCCTCAGGGTAGGGAGGGAGCTCTAGCTTCTTTGTAGGGTTTGGGTCTCTGCTAGGGCTGGTCTCTCGTTGGGGGGGGGGTGTAATGGGGAACTTACTGGTGCTGGGTTGAGTGTGTGTCCCCCGCTGCAGTGGATTTTTCAGGGCTGTGGTGCTGGATTGTAGCAATCGGTCGTTTGGTGGTGGCGGCCCCGGCTCTCCTGCACCTCCGGTCCTTCGCTGCTGCTGTCTCAGTGGTCTGCACTCCATCTGGGGTCTGTGGAGCTCTTGCTGTCCGGACTCTGTGCTCCTGGCGTGACTTTTTGGCAGTTGGTTTGTTGGCGCCTGGTCCCCTTTCCTAGCCTGGCCCTGTTCAGGCCAGGGTCGGCGGGTGTGTGTGGGGGGGTACCCAGCTCCGTGCAGGTTATAGGCTCTTCTTTTTTTGTTCTTTTGTGGCCAGTCCTGGGCCTTGAACTCAGGGACTGAGTACTGTCCCTGGCTTCCTTTTGCTCAAGGCTAGCACTCTGCCACTTGAGCCACAGCGCCACTTCTGGCCATTTTCTATATATGTGGTGCTGGGGAATCGAACCCAGGGCTTCATGTATACAAGGCAAGCGCTCTTGCCACTAGGCCATATTCCCAGCCCTTTTTTTTGTTGTTCTTTTTTGTTTCCTGCGTTTCTCTGTTGCTTCTGGCTGCTGGGTTTGCTAGGTTCTTGATGGGGTGTTGGGTGCTGGAGTTCCCAGCTAGCTATTCAGTTGGAGCGAGTTGGGGTGCCTCCCTACTGTGACGGTGCCATCTTCCCTCCTCTCATTATTTTTTGAATAGGGACTTGCTTTTTCCCTGTGCCAGCCTGAACCACCATATTCCCATTTATATTCCCCAAACAGATGGAATCGCAAGCACTCTTTTTTGCCATACTGACCCTTCAACTGCAGTCTTCCTGATCTCTACTCCCTGTATTACCGGTGTGAGGCACTATATCCAACTTCACCTATGTATAATCTATAGTTACCAGGGCTGCACATCTACAGCTGAAGGAATTTTTACATGTTCTTGGGTAATCAACACAGAGGTCAATAAAAATATATCCAACAACCTGGAGGATTTCCCATGCCAGTTTCCAACAGACAGTTCTACAAAGGGAGCCACTAGTTTGTTTTGTTTTTTTAATCTCTACTTGCATTCACTTTCCTGTTCTGAACTTCATGAAAGTGGGATCTTGAATATGTTTTCTTCATAACTGGCTCATCTCACTCAATATTAAGTCTTTGGTACTCATCCATGCTTCGCCCTCTGTAGCAATTGTCCACGTCTTTCTGTGTAACATTACTTTGAAGGATAGATCACAATTTATAGTTTGCTTTTGTGGGATTCTTTTAATAAGTATAAATAATGTTGCTATGTTCTTATGTTTTTGATAGACATTTGCCCTCCTTGTAGAAAGAGTTGGTCACATGATAGGTTTTGTTCAGTGTCAGCAAAATCTTCCAAAGTAGTTTTGCATGTGTTTGGACTCCACCAGTAATGATACAGTTTCTGTTGCTTCACTGCCAATACTTTTAACTATAGTCTATCTGGTTTGTAGGAAGTAGTTTCTAATTTTTTTTTTTTTTGAGAAAAGGATGATTGAGGTATAAATCAAATGGCATATATGAAAAGCATGGTAAGTTTTGACCTATGTATTTTATATACTCATGAAATAATCACCACCGTGACAAGCAGTGTATTATCATCTGTGCCCCTTTGTAGTTCCTCTGTCCCTATGTCTCTCATTCCCAATAAACTTCTGATATATCATTTTAAGTCAGTCAGTTTGCATTTTGTAGTTTTATGTAAATTTGGCCACATACTAGTTTGTTTTTTTTTTGGTGGTGGTCATGGGACTTGAACTTAGGGCCTGGGCATTGTCCTTCAGCTTTTGTGCTCAAGGCTAGCACTGTACCACTTTGATTCACAGCTCCACTTTGGGTTTTGGGGTGGGTTTTGGAGATAAGAGTCTTATGGACTTTTCTGCCTGGGCTATCTTCGAACCCCGATCCTCAGATCTCAGCCCCCTGTGTAGCTATGATTACAGGTTTAAGCCACCAGCACTCAGCTTGTCTAGCTTTACAGAAGCATAATTATTTTGAAATTCATCCACATACGTGCAGGCAACAATAGTCCACTAGTTTTATTGTCATATAGCTGGAAAGATAAGCACAAATAGTTGCTCCCAGAAATTTTTATTGGTTGAGATGGAGTCTTGCTACCTTTTTCACTCAGGTTGACCTTGAACCTTAATACTCCTAATCTCTACCTACTGAGAAGCTTAGAGGAGCTACCTTCAGCCCTTTCCAGAGTTTTATAGATTTAGGTTCTACTTTTAAGTCTGAAACCCAGGTTGAGTTTACTTTTTACATATAGTAAGCTAGTACCATCTGTAGATTCAAATTGTTTTTTTTTTTTTTTGCAAATAGATACAAACACACACACAATTTAAGTTTGAGCTCATGTTTAAATAAGCAGACAGAAAATGTCAGTCTAAATTAATAATAACAGTGCCAGTCATGGTAGCTCAAGCCTGTAATCCTAGCTACTCAGGAAGCGGAGATCAGGAAGATTATGGTTCTCCTAGCTACTCAGGAAGCGGAGATCAGGAAGATTATGGTTCAAGGATCTTCTGTGCAAAAAGCTGGTGACACCTTATGTCAACAAACAAGCTAGACATGGTGATATATTCCTGTAAACACAGCTACTAGGAGGCATAGGTAGGAGGATCACAGTCCAAGTTTGGACATGAGTAAAAAGCATGAAGCTCTACCAGAAAAATTACAAAAGCAAAAAGGGCTGGGGCATGGCTCAAAGGGCTGGGAGCATTTGTCTAGCAAGCAAGTCCACTAAGTAATGTAGATAGATAGGTAGATAGATAGATGCACCACACATGCATCACACACACACACACAGTTGAAGCTTACTAAAGTAACAAAAAACCCTATAATCTCAGAGCAAATAATAAATTTGATTTTTGGTAGTGACAGCCACTTAGGAATAATTCCAGATGCATCTCTTTTCTGTCAGATTACTGGCATGGAACTTAGTTTGATGTGAAACTGAACACATGGCTGTGCTGAGGTTATAGCTACATTTGACTTGCCACTGGCTTCAGTGTTAGGAGTGGGAAGAAGGCTTTTCCTCCAGCAGAGCATGGGATCTGAGAATGAACAAGATCCTAGAGACCTGAGCTTCACAGTCCTGTCACCTGTTTTCAGAGGTCGAGGAGAATCTTTTCCTGCTTTAGGGACAACCTGCCAGGCTGGTAGGTTGCTCTTCCGTTTTGCTTTCTGCTTGCTAGTGGAGGTCTCTTGCTGCCTGGCTGCCCATCCACTGGCCTTTGGAGGGCAGCTCTTCAACTTTCAACAAAGGTCTAGAATGTCTTCAAAGCTGTCTCAGCTCTCCCACTGAGTCTCTAAGACATGAGAGTTTAGTGTGGGTTGCTGTGAGGATGCTAAAGCAAATGGGGTTAGAGGCTCTGTTTTTGGATACTGAAGTGCTTCTGATGAAATTCTTTATCCACTCCAGCTGGGTTCCCTCTGTTCTAGTAAATGCTTTGAATTCACAGCCAGCTCTATATTCCTAATAAGATCTCTCTCAGCTTTCCTTTTCTCCTTCCAACTTCTTTTTGTCCCTTATCACCAAGTAAACATCCTGCAATCATTTGAGATGTCTGCCCTCCTCCTTTATCTGAGACTTTCCAGCCTCCAGAAATTGAAAAACATATTTTCTACTTATACTTTAAATGAGATACTGCCCGATCCCTATTATCCTGGTTATTTATATTTCATGAAGCTAAGTTTCCTCCTATATGAGGGTACTGAGGTCTCTTCTGTGGACCACAAGGACTATGGCACATTAATATTTTTTGAGCAAAAGTGAATGAATAGATGAAATCTTCTCTGCTACTAAAAAAATCAGATGTCAGTGGGAAAAAAAAAAGGCGTGTTTCTTCCCATCTCTCTCTAGGATGGATTCATCTTCTGCTGTTGCTACTGCAGCTACAGAGATGGCCAGGGGCCTCCTCTTTCCTGCAAAGGGCTCCTCAATTTCTACTCTGTGCTGCTTTTCTCTAGGTTACCTGTGTCTTCAGCTCTTTATGATGGTGGTCACTTCCACAATCCTTTCCTTGCCAACTCTATCTAAGTTCTTGGAAGTTTTCTTTCCATACTTCCAAGTAATGCCAGTTAGTTCTCTATCACTTCAACCACAGCTTCAATTTTTCTTTTTGCTGGCTAACTGGAGAAAAGTCTCAGGAAGTTTTCTGTCTGGGCTGGCTCCAAAGCACAATCCTCAGACCTCAGCCTCCCAAATAGCTAGAATTTCAGGCATGAGCTACTAGTGCCTACCATTGTGGCACAGTTTGTGTGTGTGTACTGGTCCTGGGGTCTGAAGTCAGGACCTGGGTGCTGTCCTTGAGCATTTTTTGCACAAGGCCAGTGCTCTACCACTTGAGCCATACTTCTGGCTTTTTTGGTAATTAATTGGGAGTCTCAATGACTTTCCTGCCCAGGTTGGCTTCAAGCCATGATCCTCAGTATCCTCCTTAGTACCTAGGCATTTGTAGGCATAAACCACCAGCACACAGCCATATGGCACTTTTTAACAGTCCATAAATCATAGTTGCTCTTCCTCTTTCCATCTCCAGTTCAAGTTCCTCTCTAAACAATAAAAACAAGGTATTACAAAGTAACTAGACTTAAATTGATTCCTTACATGCTGCTGAAAACTATGTGTAGGCTGTCCTTATTCTATGAGTTTAACAGACATTTGAGAAAAATTCCAGAATCTCAATATGCCATAGTATTTACATATAATAACCTATAGACTATCTGAATAAAATGGTGGGTTCTTTGGCCTATTAAGATGAATGAGATTTTAAAAAAAAATCTCATTTGACTCAATCTGGTCTAAGAATTTAAAAACAAGGAAGAAAAATCACAGTAGATTTGATACCCTAATCTAATATTTGTCATTTATTTTTAGAAAGTTTTGAAGCAGAGCAAAACAATAAGGTATTACTGGAGTGGATCACCCACCAGGGATTCATACTTGTAACCCAGGCTACTTGTGAGGACTGAGGTTCAAGACAAATCAAGGAAAACAAGTTCCAAAGACCTCTGCTAAGTGCAGAGCTGGGCACAGGGCATGTGCCTTCATACTAAGCGGCACAGGAGGCTGAGATTGGGATAATCACTCTTTCAGGCCAGTCACAGGGATAGAAGTCTACAGGACTCAAGTTTCCATGGAAGGAAGCTAGATAATGTGGTACAAGCCTGTAATCCCAGCAATGGGAAGTAGGCAGATTCTGGTTTGGGGGTGTGATGTGAGTGAAACCCTATTCTAATCGATGAAAAATACGGGTAAAGGCTCAGCAGTATCAGTGGAGACCCTGAGTGCAACTCTCAGTACTGCCAAGGAAAGGGGAAAAAAATGCTATCACCTTTTGGGTTGGGTGTGGTGCAAGGCACTGGGTTCAATCCCCAACACACACACACACACACACACACACACACACACACACACACACACACCAATACTAAAGGAGGGAAAGACACATTGAAAAACAAAACAAAACCCCAAAACTGATCTAGGATTACAGGGTGCAACACCAGCATTGGCTTTTGAGGTGTTTGACAGTCCTGGGACCCAACTTTCAAGTTCTTCAACACCCAAACCACAACTTACAAAATACTAGACCTCATGGATATAAATTATGCTCTGCTCCAACTTCCCAAAAGATTTACAAGGATGGAAGGCAAGCTACAGACTAAAAGAACGTATTTGCTAATCACTTCAGACATCTAAACATACCTATGGCCTAGTGGCAAAGTGCTCGCCTCATATACATGAATCCCTGGGTTCAATTCCTCAGCACCACATATATAGAAAAAGCCAGAAGTGGCGCTGTGGCTCAAGTGGTAGAGTGCTAGCCTTGAGCAAAAAGAAGCCAGGGACAGTGCTCAGGCCGAGTTCAATACCCAGGAATGGCAAAAAACAAAACAAACATACCTAAAATATGTTACCTTTGCCCCCTGGTTGGTCTTAAGACTTGATTCTCCTGTCTTTCCCTACTGAATAGTTGGACTTACAGGCATGAACTACCATGCTTGGTTCACTTTTTAAAAACTTTCCCTACACCATACATTTCTCTAAATAACTCTTAATTCATTTTAGTGAATATGACATTATCCAGAGTATGGGGAGTAACCATATGGATTATTTACAACTGAGGTGAAAAGAAGGTAGTTGGATTCTCCTTAGCAGTTGTAGTCAGAGAAAAGACTGGCTGTTGTTGGTTGCCAAAACCTCGGGGGAAGGAAGACCTCCATGCATGGGAGGAACCAGAGTTATGAATTAGTGCAGTAAACTGTTCTGGTGTAGGGTGCTATAGCCCCAGCAGGAAGAGAAGATGCCTGTGTGGTTATCAGTACAGACGGGAGACTGGTTTATCTATGAGGAAAGACAGTGATTGAACAGGAAAGGTAAAGTAGAAGATAGGTTTATCACTAAGAGAGTTAAAGATGCAAAAGAATGGACTCTATGGTTTTGGATCAGATAGATGATTGATTTCCTACTTCCATCCACTGGATAGAAATGATAGCTAGTATCTAGATCATTAAGTTTTACTGACATATTTGCTAAAATGAATTAAAATTAGAGAAATGTCTGACTTTATCCCAACACCAGCTTACCCTTCCAAATGGACCTGTGAAGCTGTTTGGGCACACTTATGTAAGGCTGCCCCCCTGTGGACGGCCTCATTCCTCAGCTGACACCACACTTTTCCCCACAGGTCCTAACCCGACTCACCGTTACCTCTTCTTCCAAAACTTCCATAGGTTTTGTATTATTTCTTTTGGAAATATTTGAATAATCCACCTAATATTTTCCTTGTGGGAATTATGTCATTTTTTTTTTTTTTGCCAGTCCTGGGGCTTGAACTCAGTCAGCCTGGGCACTGTCCCTGAGTTTCTTTTGCTCAAGGCTAGCACTCTACCACTTGAGCCAGCCCGTGATTATTTTAATAAACAAAGGACAACTCTTTTTTTCAACAGTTTTGGGTATCTGAGGTCCTTTGAAAAAGCTATATGCACGCTTTTCCTTCCATTTCCTGAGAAAAATGCATAGTGATTTTGATAGACTGCATTACATCTATAGTGCCTTGAATGTAAATGTAAAACTTAACACGAAATCTTCTGGGCTGTGAACATCAATACTTTCCCCTTATAGCTGGTGTTCTTCTACTGGAGCCACACTTTTTTTTTTGCCAGTCTTGGGGCTTGAACTCAGGGCCTGAGCACTGTTCTTGGCTTCCTTTTTGCTCAAGGCTAGCACTCTACCACATGAGCCACAGCACCACTTCTAGCTTCCTCTGGTTATAGTGCTGAGGAATAGAATCCAGGGCTTCATGCATGCAAGGCAAGCGCTCAGCCACATTCTGAGTCCTGGTCCTTCAATCTTGTAGATAAAAAATAGTACATAAATTTTCTCCCTCCTTTTTTGTTACCAAGGGTTGAACTCAAAGCCTCATACTTGCTAGGCAAGTGATTTACCTCAAGTTATGCCCCTAGCCCTTGTTGCTTAGCTATTCTTCTACCACATTTTTACAGGTCTATTTAATCTTGAGATTAGTCAACAATTTGTCGGTTATGTGTGTCTCAAGTACCTTCTCCCAGCTTGGGGCTCTTAATGAAAATTAGTTTCAATTTAATGTATTTGCCTTTATTTTTACTCCTATCTTTAAGATGTTCTACAATCTAGTCATAAAACTCACTTAACTGTCCCTCTCACATTCAATTCATATTTAACCCAAACTGAACTGATATTTAGGCTAGAACATGTAGTATGTTCTATAGAATGAAGTAATTTTCCCATCCCAATCCATAAGCAATTCCTAATCACAAATTTAGTTGTCATATATATGCAGTTTCTAGTCTTTCTGGCTGTCTGCCTATTCGTACACCAAATCTCAGCTGACTTATTATGTTACGGAATCTGGTGGGATGTCTTATCCATCTACTCTTCCTGTCATTTGCTTCTGAACTGCCACATAATACTTATTCAAAACATTCTACAAAGACAACTTGCACATCTTTTATTCAATTTAACACTACCTATAGTTTCTAAATTGATTTCATATTCATGAAGGTGGGCAATTTTTTTTTTTTTTTTGGCCAGTCCTGGGGCTTGGACTCAGGGCCTGAATACTGTCCCTGGCTTCTTTTTGCTCAAGGCTAGCACTCTGCCACTTGAGCCGCAGCGCCACCTCTGGCCATTTTCTGTATATGTGGTGCTGGGGAATCGAACCCAGGGCCTCATGTATACGAGGCAGACACTCTTGCCACTAGGCCATATCCCCAGCCCCGAAGGTGGGCAATTTTTAATTCTAATCTGTAGATTCTTTCACATTATCTCTTCTGCAAATAATGGCTAAGAATCGGTCTACCATCATATTATCTAAACTGGATGTTCAGACTCCAGGATACAGCTGATCACTTGCTTTGTTACTGAAATTTTCTAAATGTTTCCTCACCTGTAAAATGAGGAACATTAGTAGCATTGCCTTTTTACATAAAATAGTACCTAGAAAAGTGGTCACTATTTATTAAGTCTCTTTAATTCCTTATTCCAGACAGCACATTGTTTTATATGCTCTAGGCATTTTGCATACTGTAATCACCTAAATACCCACAGGGTAGAAATTATTATCTGGATCCCAGAAGACAGAGAAAATAGCCTTTAGCTTCTTAACTCCTTCCTGAATTGCACAGCAGACTAAATACTCACAAAGAACAAAGGTTAAAAAAAAAAAGGACTAAAAATAAAACTGCACAACATAATATAGCTGAGAAAGTAGAGCCTCAAACACACATTGACTATTCTATTCAGAATGTTAGGACATCCTTGGTGTTGGAGATGTGGCTAAGTTGGTAGAGTGCCAGCAAATAAGCAAAACATCAGGACCAAGTTCAAGTCCTGGTCTCACAACACAAGTTTACGTAGTAAACTTTCTGAAAATGTCAAGTGAAAGCAGCGATATAGCTCAGTTGCAAAGGGCTTGACTACCACGTGTAAAACCCTAAGTTGGCCCCTAGAGCTTGAAAGACAAAAAATGGTGAATTTTTTAAGGCAATGACCTGTGTAATTAAGGGAAAAAAAAAACAGCCCCTTTAATAATTTGTGTACTTAACAAACTTAAAATGTTTTGAATGTGAATCAAATCAAACCAATCCTGACTTTATTATACTGTTTTATAATGGAGTCTTAATTAGAAAAGAACATTTCAGACCTCTCTTGGTTCTTCTAGTTCTTGCTTTTATTGGTTGTATAACTTGAATAATTGGAATGTTCTTAATCATAAACCAAGACTTACCTTTTCTTCTTTGCACAAAGCCAACACTAGATGGCAGTACATCACCTTTTAAAAATGTGGGCTGGGACAATAGCTCAATGGTACAGCACTTGTGCGCAACACTGCAACATTGCAAACAAAAGAAAAAACAAAACCACCGTTTTTTAATCACAAGGTATGGTATCAATTTAAAAGGATGTGGAGAAAAACATTTTTGCACACAGATGTAGTGGTAAATCAAAAGCAATTCAATGTACCAAAATCATTCTGAAGCACTTAAAAATGAACTTTTTGAAGAGATTTGTGTTATAGCTCATTTTAAGGATATTACTATAGCATCCTTTATACTAGTAAAAAAACAAAAACAAAAAAAAAACAAGGCTGGGAATATGGTCTAGTGGTAGAAGTGCTTGCCTTGTATACATGAAGCCCTGGGTTCGATTCCCCAGCACCACATATGCAGAAGCAGCCAGAAGTGGCACTGTGGATTAAGTGGCAGAGTGCTAGCCTTGAGCAAAATGAAGCCAGGGACAGTGCTCAGGCCCTGAGTCCAAGGCCCAGGACTGGCAAACAAAACAAAGCAAAACAAAAACTGGCAGAATAACCTGAAGATCCAGTGATAAGACTTGTCTAAAAAACACAACTTGCTGAGCACTAGTGGCTCAAGCCTATTAATCCTAGCTCTTCAGGAGGCTGAGATTTGAGGATTGTGGTTCAAAGCCAGTCCAGGCAGGAAATTCAGCATAACTCTCCATTTAAACACAGAAAACTGGAAGTGGTGTTCTGGCTCAAAGCCAGAGAGCACTAGCCTTGAACAAAAAGAGGTCAGGACAGTGCCCAGGTGTTGAGTCCAAGCCCCACCACAAAAAACAAACAAACAAAAAACAACAACAACAAAAAAATGAAACCTGCCAGTCTTTAAATGCACACAATAAGCCACCTGGCAATCTATTCAAATGCAGTAAAATTCTAGTTCCCAGCCTGGGTTCCCTGGCATTGCTGCAAGTCAGTGGGGGCAATTCTTGTGTGTTCTACCTATTGAGCCATAGCTCCATTTCCATCTTCTTGGTGGTTAGGTGAGTCTCATGGTCTTTCCTGCCCAGGCTGATTCCAACCACCTTTCAGACTTACCCTCTCAAGTAGGAATATAGGTGTGAGCCACTGGCACCATTTTTTGTAACATGTTTTAACACTATTTAAAAAGCCAAGTTTCCCAGAAAACCTACCTACCTACCAAGTTTACAACAGGTAACTTATGGTGTGCTTTCACTCTCAAGGGCCACACTAATGCCTCATAAACTTTTAACTGGAAAGCAAGTCAGCATGTAAGTTATATGCTTACAGCTCAGATGAATAAAGTTAAAAGCACTTATGGCAGCAGGGGCTACTAGACAATGTGCAACAAGTAACTAAAAACCTGGAAGAGTTCACTATTCTGAGAAGCCTTTGTAAAATACTATCTAATGTACATGGTTTAAGGTGAGCAAGAAACCATTGAGGCATGGTTTAAAATGCTAACAGCAATCCTTTAAAATAGACAGGAGGGCAGGGGTAATTGTATCTGTAGTTTCCATCTATACTCTCCTGGGACATGTGTTCACAAAAATATGGAATCTAACCTTATCACCAAGTCCTAACTATACTACACACCAGTTTTACTACTTCCACACATAAGCCACGTCCATGCTATAATGCCCTAAATTTTGTATTTTAGCCACTTCAAAGGAACATCCAAAATTTCTCTAAGCCCACAATATGCCATATACTTTACTTATCCTGAGGAAAGGGGCCTTTTTTTTTTCTTTCCACTCAAAACTCAACTATGTTAATTTGTTATCACTTTTGCTTCCCAAACCAAACAGACATTTTACCAGACAATGTTATCCCTTTCCTGTTAACCTAATACTATTTTTTAAACAGATTCTTCTGTTTTAAATCATTTAACTCCCAAACCATGTCATTACACAATCGTCATTTCTTAGGTTTCAAAGGTACTAAGTTCAATCTTGTAACCTTTACCATCCAGGTAAGCCCCCAACAAAACTTTCTTGAATCATTTCCTATATCCAAGTGCCAGTGTTCTCATCTTTTTGGTATTTCTCATGTCACTGGCATCTTACTGAAGCAAGCTCTAAGCAACGCTCTAACCTCTGCATAGCTACTCACTATATCCTGTTGGTTTTGCTTCCTAGCTCTCTCATTCTCTCTGTACTTATTGTACTTCTGCTAGTTAACAGAAGATCATACAAGTTCCCCTGGCCTACTTCATGGATGCTTTTCCCAGTTTAATCAGGGGACAAGATGGTTGAAATACTGTGTCTCACACACACACACACACACACACACACACACACACACACACACATTCCTTATGAAAACATTTTAATATGACAATAAAAGCCTTAGTCTGGCTTTGCTTACTTCTGAGGCTCTTCACCCAGGGTATGTTCCTCACTTCCGACACCAGCCAAACTGGCATTGTCTATCCTAACATGTACTATATACTTAACTATCAAAGTCCTAAACTTTTATGTAAGCCTCTGGCCTACAAGGCATTTCCCTTTCACAAAGTCTTTTAAGTCTTAAAGTAACTTTAAGGAAAGAAGCCGTATCTCCCTAGTTTTCCTATAAACTGAATATAGCTTTAGAGAATAGGGGAAACATAGCCTTACCACGATCTGGACTGGCTTCAAACTCCAGATACTCCTGCTCAAATTTCCAAGTGCTGGGACTATAGGAACCATATATACCCAGCAAGTATCTATTTTTGACAGATGAAGAATAGATTTATCTTAGCTGGGCCTTGTAGTATACACGAGCGATCCCTCCAATTTGTGTAGCCCAAGCAGAGGATAATTCAGTTCAAGAGCAGCCTAAGCAAAGTTAGTAAAGTCTATGTGAAAACCAAAATATGAACAAGAGCTGGAGGAGTGGTTCAAGTGGTAAAGCACTGGCCAATCCTCAGTGCCAAACAATTTTTTTTAAACAAAATATAATCTTTTACCTGACATAGTGATCAAAATGAATTGGCACACAACAATCCAAGATATTATTTAATGAAATAGTAAAGGGTGATACTAGGACAGAACTGAAAACCATTACTAATAATTATAGCAATGGCTGGGAAAACATTGCCAAGAGGAATGGGGAAATCGTTTCTTCTTCACTGAAAAGGCCACACTGATCCCTATAAAACTTGCTAAATCACTTGGTCAGATTCCAATAATCTTTTCTTAAATATTCTGTTTTTACAGGCTATACAGGAATCTCAGCTCTACACATATGGGGACTAGTGAATGCCATCTTTTTAACAGGAACCAAAGTAAACCTGAAGTACAGAGGCACTAAAAGGGATTCCAGTGACGGTAAATTATTCTCACATGGTCACTTCTAGTCATTCAGAAATGTTACCATAAACACACTCTGAAGCTTACAGATGAGAAATCAGAGCCTGATACATCTAACACACAGGATTTAGTGAGAATAAATCTGTGTAAAGAGTACCCTAGAGGGCTGGGAAGGTGGCTTTGTGGTAGAGTGCCTGTCTAGCATGCATAAAAAGCCTTGGGTTGATTCCTCTGGACCACATATGCAGAAAAAGCCAGAAGTGGAGCTGTGGCTCAACTGGCAGAGTGCTAGCCTTGAACAAAAGAAGCTGAGGGACAGTGCCTAGGTCCTGAGTTCAAACCCCAGGACTGGCCAAAAAAAAAAAAAAAGTACCATGTTTTCAAGCTGGTAATTTTTTGCTGTTACCTAGAAAAAAATTTTTTTTTCTTCATCAATAGTATAAGACTGGGCTGGGAATATGGCCTAGTGGCAAGAGTGCTTGCCTCCTCCTATACATGAAGCCCTGGGTTTGATTCCCCAGCACCACATCTACAGAAAATGGCCAGAAGTGGCGCTGTGGCTCAAGTGGCAGAGTGCTAGCCTTGAGCAAAAAGAAGCCAGGGACAGTGCTCAGGCCCTGAGTCCAAGGCCCAGGACTGGCCAAAAAAAAAGTCTCTAAGAGTATACAAATGTTTTCCTAATCTTAGATGTAAAGACAAACAGCATTTATATTTATGTTTCATCTCCTTTGAGAGCACTAAATCATCAATACAAAGTAAAATCACCTCTTCAGGAGACTGGCTATGGGACAACAGTTCTATTTGTTATGTTGCAGACTTACAATAGACTACTTATCTCAAAATCACATACAACAGTTATTAAGTTAATAAACTATAAGCCAGACAAAAAGGACAAACTGCAAAGTACTATCAAAACTGGTTTATTTTCAATACAAGATAAATATCATGCTTGTTACTAATGCAGTTTAAGGCCGACAATAGCCATATAGCAAACTGCTGAACAGTCACCTAAATGCTAAAGGAAGAAAGGACAAAGTAAACATTAAACACAAAATTGCAATTACAAACATTTTAATAAAATAGGAATAAGCTTTAAAAAAAAGCTAATATGGAAGTCTGGTTCTGATGGACATCAAAAACTTTTATCTATTTGAGCAAATATCCTCTTACCTTTTGCACAGAACTTATTATGAAGTCATCATCATAGTTAATAGCTAGAATTGTGAGACTTTCTTTGGTCTTTTGATATTAGACAAATTATTTACAAAGCGATTCGGCAATTCATGGATATTTGTAATATGACACATTTTGTTGTTGCTAAGGGCTTTCCATTAAAAATTGTAAAACAACTCTGTAAGGCTGTACTGGGTTGTAAACTACTTCGCTAATATACCATGGGATGCAGAGTAAGAAGGAACAGACCTTTCTTAAGGCTAAAGTCACCAATGTTATAGTTGTTTTCCTTAAAATATATTATGATTCACCCCAAAGCATCATTTCCCATTAAATACCACCTGAGTACTACATTTTTCAAAGTAAAAAAATAAAATGAATTTACCATCATATTTTAAAATAATTTAGCTTACAGAATGCTGAGAGGTGTTACGCAGTAACAATGAAACAAAGAACACACCTTCAAAGTGAAATGCAGGGTCTGCTCAATCATGAAATTAATGTAAAGCATTTTCACCCATAATGAAGTTTTAGGATACTCTCACTTGAAAAACTACTTCAAGATTTGTGTGACTTCAATTAAATTCGATCTAATATTTGAAAAGCTTCCCATTACAATGTCAATGTTGCAGAAAGTCTTTAGAACTTTGAAATCTGTCTGTATGTAGCCAAGTGTTTACACATCCCATACATAATAGCAGCTATATTCAGAGAATGTCAAAAACCTGAAAATTTAAAGTGTTGGTTAAGACAAACTTAAATCAATCTAAACTGACTGAATATTTTAAATATTCATAAATCTATATTGCTACTTTCTAATGCCAAGAAAACGTTAAGAACTTCCTCCCAGAAGCCTAGACAGTTAACATTTTCTATTTTGACTTAAGAAACTTTAATCTTGAATCTTCATTTCTCTAAAAATTATAAATCATTAACACTAGGAATGCCAGATATAAGGCCACATTCTGATAAATGTGTAATTTTTGGTTGTTTTATTTAAAATATTAGTCTAAGGCTTCTAAGAGTGAAGTTGCTAAAAAAACACAGCAGTGTTTCCAACTGAAGGTTAATGTTGGAAAAACAAAACAAAAACAACAAAAAACCACAGTGTAAGGACAGGAAAATAGAATAATGCTCCACTTCAAACGTTTCTCAATCATTTTAGCACAAGAACAACTGATAAATGTGCATTTAAGTACATACAACTGGGGGAAACATTACAGAAGACTATGATGCAAATGAAGTAAATGAGTAAAATTTTTAAAGCAGTCAATCTATAAAGCAGTGAGAATCTCAACACTGTATTCTCAGGTAAAGAATAAAAACATACTTCCTCTTAAAATAATTTAAGATGAAGCTTAAAACATAAAATTGGAACCACCTTATAAAATACAGAAAAGGCAATGATTATTCAGGTAAGAAAACCAAAATGTTGAGACCAGTCCCAACAGAAAAGTCTGGTAGCATCTTATATAAAACAGTATATATTTAGGTTATTGGCACATTTTAACATGTAAGGGAAAGAATTTTTACCCTTTCAACATTTTTCCCTTTCACTATAAAACAATGTACAACATTCATTAAAATCTGTTTACTTTTAGAATTGACCTTAAACTAGTAAAAACTAAAGCAACATTCTCCATAGGAGAATAAAATGAAAATAATACCTTAAGCTAGAAGTTATTTGTGAACTCTAAATTATAGTGAACTGCTTAAGAATATTCTGGGTAAAGGAGCCATTACATGATACAGTCTAAAGTATGGTCAATAGCCACAGCAAGTTTTCCAATCTTGCTAATGAAAACTGATAAAAAATAAACACTTCTGAATTTACATTGAGATATCCATTCCATAGCATACTTCCTTTAACCAAAAGCAGCATTTTCAATTGAAAGTGCTGCTTTAGAAACATAATCATTTGGGTGCTGAAACATCATTTGTAACTTTACTACTAGCTGAAAGGAATGTACCTGCATCACACCAGTAAATGCTATGATTGAAAATCCACTCATCTACTAGTTATTGTGACTTAGAAAATAAAAAAGTGTCTCTTTTTTGGTGTGTTTGTAAAAATTTCTCTTTGGACTGTTTTTACACATTAAAAAAAGAGTTTTCAAATAACATTAGCTCATAAACAACAGAAGGGTCATGACAAATAAAACAAGGTTTGCAATTTTTACCTTTTCTGCTATACATTCATGTGTTATCAGGTAGAGGATTTCAAAAAATTACTCAGTTAAACCAAAAAGTTATCTTCTGGCAATACTTAAAAACGGTCTAGCAGCAACCAATTCTAAGACACTCACACTGTCTGCAACCAAAGTCATGTAATGAAATTAGCCACAGAGAGAATAGTGATATAAAAGAGCAATTATAACGGGTCCTAATGATTAAAAAATAAAAAGGAAAATGAAGGATTAAATTAGTACAAAATTTCCAGTTTCACTTCAAGTATAGTTAAGTATTTTTAATTCCATTTTAAAATTGTTCAGAGAAAAATTTATTCTCATGGACATTTTACTTACCTTTTAATCTTACTATTAACTAATTTCCCTTGTAATATATGTACGTCCAAACTTCTTCACAATAGGGCATTGTAATTAAAAACTATATAAAAAAGCTAAGAAATGACAAAAACTTACAACACCTATTATACACAAAACATGAAAATAGATGTTGATACAACTTAAATGTTATAAAAGCAAGGTCATTTTCAACAAGATGAAATATCTTTTAAAATTTCTAAGAGAAAACAGTTCTGTTAAACACCAATGATCTCATGCACAGATATTCCAACCATAAAATGTTTTCAAATAAAATTGGCAGTAATGTAGGTATTTGAAACAGCTATAATTTTGTAGGTGGCTTGATAGCAGACAAGACAAAACTGAAGAATGGTAGGCAAATCTCTAGAGGGGTTCTATAGTTGCATATTACATATATCTAGGGCTCCTAAGTACTTCAAGCACTGTCCTAAATTTTAGCCATCTTTAAAAAAACCAATGTGTACAATCAGGATACCTCTCATAGATGATCAAATCATTAAAAATGTACTGAAAGCAAAGCCCGGCTCTGGTGGCTCATGCTTGTAATCCTAGCTACTCAGGAGGCTGAGATATGAGGAATGCATTTCAAAGCCAACCCAGGCAGAAAAGTCCATGAAGCTCTCATTTCCAATTAACCAGTAAAAAGTTGGAAGTGGAGCTGTGGCTCAAGTGGTAGAGCGCCAGTCTTGAGCACAAAAAGCTAAGGGAAAGCACCCTGGCCTGAGTTCACATCCCAGTACCAGAAAAACAAAACAAAAGTTAACTTAAAAGATTTTAACTCAAATTTATATAGTGATTTCAGAATTACCTTCTTATAAAAATAGCTAATCAAATTTACATCCACTTCTGCTAATTAACCCATGCAAACCAAGTGCTTTAAATGTAGGCCTTTTTTTTAAGGCAGATTGGGAGGGACGGACGACAAAACAAAATCTTCCTTATAAATCAATAGGCTGCATGAACACTCAAGTTCTTGAACTGTGGAGATGATACTACTAAACCTCCCACTACTCACACTCTAGGAATAAACCCTATCAGAATATCATGTCTTTCAGAAACTATACCAACTGGAAATAAAACTAAGGTTCTTTTCACTCACATTTATCTGTTGCATGGCTGTATGTACACGGCCTATGGGTTCAAATCTAAACCATAAGTGTTATCAATAAAAAAACAGCAAATCACTGGGCATCAAATCAGAATTACCAAAATCTCTCATTAATACTAGTAGTTCACAATTAAGTGTCTCAGTACATCTGTGTTGTAGTTACGCTGCACTACTGAAGCACATACACGACTTTTTACTAAAATGTAATAACCTCAAATTTGGGAACTCTTAACACATTGACTGGATTGCTATGTCTGTCAAATTGTAGTTTTTACAAGTTTACATACCATTCAGCAAAGTCACAAGCTAACTAGGTAAAAACAGCTAGAAAAGCAGAATATAGAAATATTAAATATCCATGTAATCACCTATTCTAATATCAAAACCAAGGGCAAGAGACACTTAATTAGTTATGTTTAATTCACTGAACGCAAGATTAGATTGATGCATATCCAAAAAAATGCTATTGCAATGCTTTTTTAAAGGACAGTAAAAATGTTGTCATAGTAACATTATCTTTAGATATTGCTGAACACAAGACTTTCCCTGAGGTGTAAACATCAAATAACTTGAACAGCTTTACACATCAGCCCCATTAAACAGTTTATTACAACACTACATCTATTGTAATCAAAGTGGTGCTGTTTACAGACATTATCATATGAACATTTTTTAACAACAAACAACTACTATAAAAACAAGCATGTACTTGACTTTTTCCAATTGCTTGCACATTATAATGGCCAAATGTATATAACCAGTAATAAAGTTGCAAAAGCTATTAACTTTTTAATCACACAGGTTTCCTTCAAATAAAACAGTTAAGCAACATAAAAAATAAAGTAGAGCTACTGGTTACCATTTATGCAGATTTGCTTTATTCAGATCTATTCCTGTTCAGTTTATCCATGAATCCTTACAGGTTCAGTTCAATCACAAGAAGCAAACTGCTGGACAAGCGTCACTTTTCTCTCATGAAGACTTTTGTCTTGGAAGGTGTTCCTCTTCCTTCAGCTGTAATGTGTTAAAATTTGTGATGTAGATTTTGCTATACCCCATAATACACAGAAAAAAGCTGGCTTTACTATACATACACAAGTCGTGCACCCACTTCACTGTTAATGTATTCTAACACAAGAATTAAATGAAACAGTAGCTGCCTATGTGGTGGAGAAATGCTCCCAATTTATATGATGATTCAAAATGAGACATTCCCATTTCATTCTTCTTTTGAAATTTAGTTAGGTTATCATAATGACATTATTTTGCAGAATATATTTTAAAAAAGGAATTTAGGGACAAGCAGAAACAAATTCAGCAGCTACTGTTTCTGTGATGATGGAGACAGCCATAAGTCATTTATTTTCTAAATTATGCATACTGCAAAAATAAATTTTAAAATGCCCAGATGATTTTTAATGTAGGTATTTTTCATTCACCTACATTATCAATTCTATAGTAACTCATTTAACAATTAAATGTTGAACTGAACATAAAGTGCAATAAGATTGACAAATTAACTATTTAACAGTATACAGGAACTTCTGCAATTGTAATAGATCAAATGATGCTCCATGTTACAGAAGTTATAAATAACTCAGTATGGACACGTAAATAAATGACATCAACGTACAAATCTTTAGACATAATACAAATTTGAGACATTTACTTTCACTACTCCACCTATGTCAAAATACCTAATGCAGTATAGAAACTAACCCAAACCTAGCAAAATGGGTATCTACACAATGAGTTTTACTGAAAACTCACATAAACAAAAGGGGGGCAAAAACACAAACAAACAATAAAGTGGGTAAACTAAAAATCTCAAAAGATACACATATATGCAAACTTCAGTTAAGAGATTCATAATTGCTTAATTTGGATGAGTGATCACTGAAATACCAGATATTGAAAATATAAATTATAAGGGGCATTTTAATAAAGTAATTTCAGAGCTAACAACTTTTTTCTTTACAACTAAGGATAATTTTTTGCTACAGCTTTAAATTTCCTTTTATATCATTTTTCCTTTAAGGTAAGCAGGAGGATTTAAGAACATTAGTACCCATTGCCCAGGAATAGAGCTGCAATGGGAAAAACACATCAGGGTCTTTCTCTTCTAAAGAGTTTCTATTTAAGGGACAAAACTTAAATGGCAGCTTTTCAACTATTTTGTTACTTGGGATGTGGTTTTGACTGTTTGGTGCTGGTATAGGAGACTGAATCCAGGACCTAATTAATGCCATGCAAACCAAGCACCCTACCAACGACCTATACTTTCTAAACATTATCTGCATTCAGGTAAAGCATAAGACAAAGTCAAAGCATTGTATTCCAGTAAGAAAAAATGATAGGTAACTACCGCAAAAGAATGTTATCTTACTAAATTTTTTTGCTTTGTTGAAAGGGAATAGATTATTAAAAGAAAACATCATACTACACACACAAAAAAATCATGGTAGTTGTGCGCCACTGGCTCAACTCATGCATATAAGTATGAGGCTGAGATCTGAGGATCACAGTTTGTTTGAAGCCAGCCCACGCAGGAAAAGTATGTGAGCCTCTTATTTCCAATAAACTACTCAGAAAAAGGCGCAAGTGGCAGAGTGCTAGACTTAAGCACAAAGAGGCTCAGGAATAGAGCTTAAGCCCTGAGTTCAAGCCCCAGGACTGGCCAAAAAAGCACATAATGAAAATGTTATTATCATTCACTAGAAAATTTTGCTTCTTCTTTTTTTTTTTTTTAAGAAAATACTGTTCATGAAGTTTCAATATACACCTACATGCAACTGATTCACTCTCCCATCATTGGTTTGATTATATTTTATAAATAGGTCTTGACTATAAAGTGATCTTAATCTTTACCATACAGGCTTAGGGGGTAAAAGTCCTAGAAAGATTTATTTCTACATCTAAACACTTTACAATTGATTCACTTGGAAATACAAATTTTACAAAGCAAAGTCTGAAGGCAACACAACCCATTTCCAATCATTGAATTCCATATTAGTCTCAAATGTCTAAGCAGACATCTACACAGATATAAAAAGTTTAAAATAACAAATACATTCAATGCTCTTGGTTTTCAGAATAGCATTTGTTCAAATCTATGTCAAAGCCACATATACCTGCTTGAGCTATTATTAGTTATAACAGGAACCCATATAAACACTTGCTGAAGCAACTAAGATGACAAATAAAACCTACAGCTTTTAAGTCTTAAAAGTGATCACTAAAGCAAAATTTCAATATTCAGAAAATTATATGCAATTTGCAATGTGATCAAACATTAACAACTCAAATGAGTGCCTTAGAAGCTATCTAAGCAATTTTGTTATCAGCCTTTTAAGTAAACATTTAAAAATTGTATTTAAATATGTATCTGATAGGGCTTCATAGTTTGTAATATATAAAATTAAAGATTCTCAAAATTTTAGAGATGCACTGTTTTTAACTCAATGAAATAAAATACATTCTTTCAGATGTGAAAATTTCTCCTATTCCTGCAAGAATGGAGATGAAGTGAGCCAGAGAAATGTTTACATGTTATATTCTTGAAATTATAGAACATATTATACAAAAATACTCATTTGTTATTGATGCTTACAAAAAGTTACTTGTTACCAAAACATTCCACATTTTCATCTTTCTATCTCTGGACATCATATACTTACCTTATTTCAACTAAAACATTTAATTACTCTATAAAACATTCACAATTCCTGCTCTAGGCAGTTAAATAAATAGAAATGAGCTCATTACAAAGAAAAATCAGCATTGCCCAAAAAAGGTTTACAAGAATGGACATTTCAAAATAAGCTGTTCGTTATTTAGAATTCACTGCCACTTTAAAGCATACTACTACTGAGCAAATTGATAAATTTGGATAGCATAAATGGTACTCTTATCCCTTACTGATAAAGTTTTTTTAAAAAAACAATGCTGAATATTTGTTAGAACATTATTCAAAACAATCTAATTTACAAACTAAAACAATGGTAGTAAATTTTACACTGAGATGAAGCTAAGAGCAAGGTGACTCACATTGGCATTAAACTTTTTTTTTTTTTAAAAACAGGGACCATTAATCATTTATGAACAAAATTTTATTCTTAAACCACAGTGAGCAAAACATACTATACATCCATTCAAGGGATCACCTCCAACCTTTTCTTGTCACTTCAAGTAAGAGAGCCTTGTCAATCCAAATAATAAAGCTGTATCATGAGACCAATTTTGCAAATAATACTAAACGAAGAAAAATTGAGCTAAAGATATGAAAAGGCTAGAATATTCACATGAAGCAGAGAAGATATCTGAGAAAACAGAAAGCAACACAGAACTGAGAATACTAAGCAAATCTCAAATGATCTAAAAGTTGCAAAATAGTTTTTAAATCTTATTACAGCCAATTATTCATCAAGGCAGTCAAGAGAATTTTCACAAAAAAACCCTCAATATAACACTAATTCCTAGGGGTATGAAATATCTTAACATACAAACACAAATTTTTATTCTTTTGGCTTTCTCTAAATTAACACAAAAATTTAATAAGCAACAAAGGTATTTATGATAATCATGTAGTCAAAGTATAGTTATTAATCCAGATCCCCATACAATATTCTTTTTTAAAAAAGAAAATAATAAGGAACACATAAAACCTTGTAAGAGTAAGAGAAAAAAGCCTGCACATAGGGAATTTAGGGCAAATAACTTGCTTTCATTACTCTTCAGTACACAAAAACTGAGTTTTTAACAGACATCTACTGCATACCACTGTTCCAAACAAGTACTTAGAGGAATGGAAGCTAAAACTCAACTGTGACAGTAAAATTATTTCTGTAAAAAATAAACAATCTTAAATCACCTTTATTTTGCTCAGAGTGGTCTGAGAATAGAGGCCAAAATTACAGAATATAAAGCACAATGACA
Source organism: Perognathus longimembris pacificus (assembly GCF_023159225.1). NCBI lineage: Eukaryota > Metazoa > Chordata > Mammalia > Rodentia > Heteromyidae > Perognathus > Perognathus longimembris. Next base: position 36,532,568 of record NC_063161.1, read on the forward strand.
TTTTGAAATTTACAATCCTGGTATTTTCGCATTGGAGCTGTCTTTTAGAGCTCAGATATTGAATGCTTTTAGAAAAAGCAATACATTTTTAAAATGAGAATGTAATTAGCAGTACCCAACATTTCAAATACAAAAAAATTTAAATGGGACAGATATTTAACAGCTTACTAACATCAAGTTTCCAGTTAAGAACTTGCCCTTTTACCCATTCATCATCACTTTAAAAATGTATTACATTTTAATTTGTACACAAACTTACTATTTATTGGCATTCACTATAGCTTTTAGTCACCCTCATTCTGTTTAAGATTTGTGTGAAAGCTTTGAGGACTCATTTTTTAAAAAGGACTCATACTTTAAAACTTCTCAAGAGGTCAGTCAGTCAACAACAGACCTCATGATGGTAATGAAACTTGCAATATACTTTTTTGTTTAAAGAAAGTTTTTTACTTGAATATATCCAATCCCATTCCCCATTCCCTTTTTGAAGTCTTACTTCCAAAACAAATACTATTTCATATAGCAAAGGCACAATAATCCAGTGTAACAGAATTTTTTCTACTGGAAAGTCTTAGGGAGAATTTTGCTTAGATGAAGGCATAACAATATTACAATTAAATTTTGATTAATGTACAAATAAAAACATGGAAATTTTGGTGTAGTACATTGGTGGTTAAGAAAAGTATCAACAATAGTTTGCATGTTAGAAGTTTATAGTTAAAGTCTGAGTGTAATGAAACTCAAGTCATTAGGAATTTAGGTGTACTCATTACTGGGTAAATTCCAAGCATTTAACATTAACAATGGACTTCTCAGAAAGAATGTACTTAGTTGACTGGGCTAGTTTACTAAAACTAGTAAAAAAAGAAAAGAAAAGAAAAACCTATCATTAACTTTGGATATAAGTTGTCTAGAAAACCCCTGATGAACACATCTCATTTTGAAGATCATGCCTTCAATAAAAGGCTAGTTGATAACAAATGACAAAAGTGTGAAAAATGTATGTGACTTGTAAAACCGATACCTTTCTATAAATGAAGTAGCTAACGGTTAAACATTTCTGGCAATAACTTGGCCAAAATCTACCTTAAACAACTGATAGACATAAAGAATCTTTTCGTAAGACAGGATCAGTTAAAAGGCTACATTCATAATAAGTGTTTAAGTAAGTGTACATAATACCACATTCAGTTTTTATATCCAAATGCTAACAATTTCAGTAATCTTGGGTCTTAAAATGGAAGATGTTTTGTCTCAGAGGAATGCTTTGAGAATCATTTAATTTTGTAATAAAACACATGAACTATTTGAAAAGTTTTGGTAAATATTCAAGATAGTCAATGTATCAAGATACTGCATATCCCAAAAGCAAGGGAAAGTAGTAAAATAGGCCTTCTTCCTTTAAAATGTTCTTAAAATTGTAACTAGTATATAGTAAAAATAGGTTCCATAAAAATAAGACTTAGATGCTTATTTTCTAAATTAAAAAAAATTATCTGATTTACTATGTGTCTGTTAAGGTTAAAAGAAACTCCTATACTGTCACAAAAGCATTTGAAACTTAACAGTATGTTATTCAAGACAAGAGTCATTATTATATCAACATTTCCCAAATATGGTTGGAGATTTATCTACGTTTAGAAAAAGTACTGGCTCTCTCCTTCAATCCTAGCAACTCAGGAAGCTGAAAAGGACATTCAAAGCCAGTGAAGTCTGTGAGACTCATCTTCAATTAACCAGCAAAAAGCCAGAAGTAAAGCTGTGGCAAGTTGCCAGAGTGCCAGCCTTAAGCAAAAACAGCCAAACAAGAGCAAGACCCTGAGAACAAGCCCCAGTATCAGCAAAATAAAAAGAGCAAACACAGAAAATCCCATATACTTCTTAAAGCTCTTGATTTTTCCCATTATAATTTTAATACTAGTAATTTTACTATCATTGTTTCCTATGATCATGATCACTAAAAAGAACAACAGAATATTTACCTAGAGGGATTTGTTTTAAGCCTAATTTAAACTTGATCTGACACCAATACAGAAAAAAACTATTTACATAATCCCATCTTTGTATCACATATACAGCCTTATAGTACTCCTCCCACTGTTCACATGAATGCAGTTTACAAATATTAAAAAAATTACATGGGAAAATGAAGCATAAACAGACAACTCTTATTTTATGAAAAATGTACATGAGAAATATTTTTAAATACAGAAAATAAGACAATGATTATGATTTATGAATGAAACACCAAAAAAATTTACTTTAAGGTAATTTCTAACCTAGGATGTATGGCGTAACACAATTTAAAAGAGAAAAGCACTTTCAATGCTGAAAAAACACCTTCTATATTATAAACTACTATCACTGTTAGCTTTTCTTTAGAAGTTTCAGAGAAAAAATTAGCTTAATAGAAACTTAATTTTTAAAATTCCAAGCCCCTGAAAGAACTCCCTGCATTTTGCATTTTAAATAATTTAAATCACACACAAATTATATTACAAGAATCACAATTTTTAGTTTAGTTTAGACCATTTAGACAATTTTAGTTTAGACCATTAGATCTCCAAAACTGAAGAGTGGTAACTCAGCAATACAACATTCAGATAGAATTTCAAAATTTTTACCTGTCATGGCTTACCTGTTATTTGTTTCATGTGTTGCCAGAAGATTAATTCAGAACAAGTTACTTGGACCATTTTAAAAGTAGGTATGTACTGTATAAACAGTAGCCTTGGAATTACTGTTAATAATATAAACATTAAATTTAATAGGAACAAAAAATACTCACCTCCTAGCGATGACGATACTCTCGTTCTCGGTCACGTTCTCGGTCACGGTCTCGGTCACGGTCTCGGTGTCTCTCTCGTTCTCTGCTTCGCTCTCTATAATAATCATCATGGCGATCTCTACTACGGGATTTATGACGCCGACTCTTTTCTCGTGATCTACTATGGTCCCTTTCTCTTGATCGTTCACGTCTTCTAAAAGAAATTACTGGATTAATGCTTTCCACAATTGGATTGTTTTAAAAATCAAGTTGTCCTTTCCTATTTGTCAATTTATTTTCTATGGGTTTAATCACCCAACCACAGTCCAGAACTAGTGATGGAAAAATTGAGAAATAAAAATATCTGATAAGTTTTCAATTGTATGCTATTCTGAATAACATGATGATATATGAATTACTTTGTCAGAGTATCCATACTGTCTTAATAGCTGCCTCGGTTATAAGATTAGCTATCATGGTACTGCAGTACTCGTGTTCAAGTAACCCTGATTAGTTTTAGGGGCTGTCCCTTAGCTTTTTTGCCAAAGGCTGGTGCCCTACCATTTGAGCCTCAGCTCCACTCCCAACTTTTTGCTAGTTAACTGAAGAGTTTCACTGACTTTATTCTAAGTAGCTAAGATTATATGAGCCAGTTGTGTCTGGCAAATACCTAACATTTCCTTTAGGGATAAGAACAAGTAAGTCGTAAAGTCAGAATCTTATTTAAATCCCCATAGTTTTTCAATCTTTTTGTTAACCAGTTACTGTTTTTCTAATAGATGAGACCAGAAAATATTACCTTGATCCAGATCCATATGACTTGGATTCAATTCCATGAAGGCAATCTTGCAAAGAGCTGATAAGAACTTTGCAACGATCATCAGCAGATACTTTGGATTGTTTAATTAAAGAAATTGCTGTTACCAATGTCTCAATAGCACTCCCATAGTCACCTACAGAGGACAAGGAAAAGCAATTATCTCCAACAAAAATTCTTTCCAAAATATCACCTAACAAGTTGCAGATAAGAGTAATAAAGGACTTTACCATTTACTTACTATAAGAATAAAATGAACTGCCTAGGTCCCTATACCATTAAATGCCAAAGTTACTACTTAAATCTAAACCTACTAGCAAAATTCATGGTCTTTCCACTCCACTATAATACAGCTTCCTTCAATTTTAAAACAAATGATAGACAATGATTTGGGAAAAATCAACATTACAAACAAATGACCCATCTTTAAGACTACACCTAAGCTTTTCGGTCATCTTAATATAAGAATACTGAAGATATACCAGCACTGGCGTCAGACACAGCTCTTGAAATAGCACTGCTTGAGATTGCCCTATTTCTATTCATGATTTCTTCAAACTCAGCTTCACTCAATGGTGTTCTTGCAGTATCCATTTCCCTACAAAAGAAAAATAATCTTTAAATTGTTAGTCATCACCATATTTTCTGTAAGTTACTAATAGTATAAAACAGTAACGTACTAGCAGTATAACATGAATGGAAACCAACCGAGACTAGCAGTTCATGACAAATGCTTGAGAGTATTTTCCTAAATTGGCATGCATTTTCCCCACAAAGAACAAGTCTAAGAAAAATTCTTTTCTATTTCAGCTGCAATAAAGTAGTAGCTAGAAATCCAATCTTTCTGGAAAGCAGAAATGGTATATTTATATTCTCTACAGTTATGATTTTGTGGTCACTGTTCCTATCTTTTACTAATCAAGTAGTTTCATTGCTAACTTACCTCCCAGGGGGCCCATAATCACCCCTGTCATATGGTGGAGGTCGACCATATGGATCTGTAGGTGGCGGACCTCGGCTATCTGATGTAGGCATGCCACTATTAGTTGGCGGAGGAAAAAAAGCCGGATTCACATGTGGAGCTGGTGGTGGGGCACCTGGGGGTGGTCCCGGAAGATGTGGAGGGGGAGCAAGTGTAAGGGGTGGCCCAAGTGGACCAGGGGGACGAGGTGGAAAAGGACCAGGAGGTGGAGGTGGTCCCTGCTGCGGAGGTGGAGGACCAGGAGGAGGGCCGTAGCCTGGAACTGGAGGTGGAGGTCCAGGAGGAAGTGGACCCAACGGTGGCTGCCCAAAAGGTTGTCCAGGAAAAAGAACTGGTGGTGGAGGGCGATCTCCTCGATTAGGAGGCCCAGCTAGAGGAGGCGGCAGAACCTGACCAGGAGGTGGAGGACCTGGAGGGCCAGGAGGGCCTGGTGGACCTAAGGGTGGGCGTGGTGGAGTCTGTCCAGCTATGAAGAGAAGGGGGAGGGAAGGGAGAGAAAAAGAGAAAAAGAGAGAAAAGGACTTTAATAAAGATATTTTAACTTTTCTATGCCAAGAATATACTTTTAAAGCATAACTTATAGGCCATGATTATTTTCTTTTAATCTATTCTAACAACTACAAAAGTCAAAGATATTCTTATTAAATTTAACTAGTTCCATTTATACTTAAGAAAAATTATTCAAGCAAAAACTTCAATAGAAAGACTATATTGCTTATATTTTCCATCTTTCAGCATATACACATTTCTTACAGTGAAATCACCCACCTTATATTCTACTCTGATGCCAAGCTAGAAAGCGAAACAAGGGGAAATGGTCTTGAAAGGATTTTTAAAGAAGAAAATAAGACGAATATAAATATTCTATATATAAGTCAAGCAAGTTTGGAGAAAAATAAAGACCTTTTAGGCCAAAAATGGGTATTTCCTCTATGCTGTGCCCCATATGCCATGGAATCCTAGTTTCCAGGAACAAAGGCCGAGTTCCTTTAACAAGATGCTTGATCAAATTTCCTGGATTCCAAAAATAGCATAACAAGGAGAGTAAGTCACATTAATAATGCATTACTTGGAAAAAAGAGAGAAAAGGAAAAGAGAAATTAGGTAGACATGTTTTATCCATGGTAATTTAATAAAAGTTTTACCTGGAAAAGGTGGAGGTGGCCCTCCTGGTCCTGCTGGCCCAGGAAATCTGTCCCCACCAGGAACAGCCCCTGGAAAACGGCCCCGTCCTCTACCACCTTGTGGAAATGCTGCACGTGAACTGCCTCCTGGAGGACCAGCTTTACCTTCCCCAGACATTTGTCCTGATTGTGTAGCTGCAAACATCCAAATACTCATAAATAGCACTTATTAAAACAGTTGGCTGAAATGTAACCACTGCTATCAGAAACAATACTATTTCAGCATTTATTTATACTACATAGTAACTTGCAGATACTTAGACCTGTGTAAACTAATTGAGAAGCTTTGGTTAGGAAAAATGTACATCTATTTAAACCTTTTGACGTGTTGAAACACCCAGATTATAAATGTATTTCCACTGAGTAAGAGTCACTTTCAAAATACTAATATTCTACAGCAGCCAAGACCAAAATTCAACAGAAATTTTTATTTCAGGAGCATGGATAATTTAAATTTTACAATATGTTCTTTCAATTAACTCTTAAGTACTCAAACATTAAAAGACAAATACTTCAATTTCTATCAACTATATGCTTTAATATTAACCCTTGAAATGTAGAAATTCTTAAGTATGAAATGGCAAATCTCATCTACATTCACTTTACCAAGTAATTAAAGGGCTTGGTGCTGAGAATAAAAGCCAATGAACATTTTCCTGGTTATCTGTGACATCTCCCCCATGATAACACATATCCACAAAACCTTGTTTCAATCTAAGGATTAGAAAATAGTTTCCTTCTTTCTTTATGATGGAAATGACAGAACAAGAATGGCAGTACTATAGAACTTGAACACTGCAGTAAATGTAGTATTAGGTCTGTGACATCGGAACAAAAATGGAATGGAAGGTTTCCAGTCCAGTTATAACCAGAAATTAAATCAAATTCATCCAGTGAACTAAATATTACAGATAACTTCCTTAATATAACACTTTACAAATGGTATTAGCACATTGGTTGAAATACACATCTTTTTTAAAAGGCCCCTGAGGGATTGCTTACTTTTCCTGGACTGCATTTCAAATTGACTCAGGAACTGTTTATTGCATGGAGTTACAACAGGATTCTGACCATGAAGTTCTCTTTTAGGTAACAGATCCATTAACTTTTTTGAAGATGCTTCAGACCCAACACCAACAAGGGCAAATCTAAAAGGTTTTTAAAGAGGTGGAGGTAGAAAGTGAGGAGGGATTAACGTTAGTTAAAAAAACAACAACCAAAAACTGCATTTACTTTTATCTTAAAAAAAAAGCAAACCCTCCTAAGAATACTGCATAAAGCTATACAAAAGTTCATGTTTCTAGGTCTGTATTTTATAACATATGAGCCACTACCAATCAATTCAGTCAATTTCAGAAGTTTTTTCATCATCCCAAAAAAGGAACTCCATACATTTTTGTCATGCTACCATTTTCTCCCATCCATTTATATTAGGAAACCAAATATCCATTTTCTGCTCTACATGTCTGTCTAGCCTGGAATTATATATAATATGTAGTCCATACCAACCTCTTTTCACTTAACATAAAAGTACTTAAGGTCTTCCCATGCTGTAATATGTATCATATATGTTACTTCTTTTATGACTAGCATTCTATTATTCTAGACATATGGTAAATATCTATCAATTCATGGGATTTGGGTTATACAATCAGGTTTGGCTTTTTGCAACACCATTAGCCACCAGGGACATATAAATCAAAACAATGAGAAGATGCCATTTTACATTCACTTGGATGACTATAATTAAAACGACAGCAAGTGCTGGTGAACAACATATGGAAGAAACTAGAATCCTTATGCACTAATAATGGGCATGCAAAATGGTGTAATCACCTTGGTAAAGAACCTGGCAACTCCTCAAAATGTTTAATAGACACTAACCCAGTAAATTTACTCCTAAAAGTATATATTAACACAAAACCAGAACATAGTCTTAAGGACTTATTCCTGTTTCTTTGTGTTGATCCTGTGCCTTGAACTCAGGGCCTGAGCACTGTCCCTGAGCTTTTTTTGCTCAGTGCTAGTGTTCTACCACTTGAAGCTTCACTTCCAGCTTTTCTGGCATTTAACTGGAGATAAGAATGCCGAGCTGGCTTCATACCATGATCCTCAGATCTCAGCCTCTGGCACCTAGCAAGAACTTGTTACTTAATGGTCAAAAGTAGAAACTGCTGGGCACTGGTGGCTCTTCAATTAACTGCCAAAAATTAAAAAAAAGCAAGAAGAGGAGCTGTGGCAAGTGGTAGGCAGCCTTTGACAAAAGTCAGGGACAGTACCCAGGCACTGAGTTCAAGCCCCAGGATAGGAACAGGAAAAAAAAAAAGAAAAAACAAAACAGAAACCATCCAAATGTTTAAGCTAATTATAAGTTTCTTTTATAATTCTATACTCATAATGGGCTATTATTCAACTATATAAAGAAATACTAATGCCTGCCACACAGGACCACATCTTACATGGTTTCATTTACATGAAATATACAGAATAAGCAAATCTGAGAAAGTTTATTAAGTGGTTGGGTTCCAGAGGTGATGAAATATCCTGAAATTAGACAGTTAAGATTGGTGCTTAATTTTTGCACTAAAAAAAAAAAAATCACTGAATTACAAACTTTAAGTAGATCAATTTTCTAGTATATGAATTATATTTCAATAAAGAATTAAAAAAAGAACAATTACCAATTTGTATAAATATTAAGATATTCTTCATTATTGGGGAGGGGGACTTTTAGGAACCCTTTCCTCTCTATTTTCAACAGAGTCTTTACTAGATCCTATTCCAGTCAACACATTCTATTTGATCAAAATAAGAAATCTCTTGGCTAACTCTTAGAAATAATTTAACTGGAACTGGGAGTACAGCTCTATAGTACAGGATATCCTTAGTGTATTCTCAGGGACTGTGTATGATCCCCAACACACACACAAAAACAAAACACAAAAAAGTGCTTGTCTTCCATCAAGGGCTTGGAATATGGCCTAGTGGTAGATTGCTTGCCTCCTATACATGAAGCCCTGGCTTCGGATCCTCAGCACCACATATATACAAAAGGCCAGAAGTGGCATTGTGCTCAAGTGGTAGAGTGCTAGCCTTGAGCAAAAAGAAGCCAGGGACAGTACGCAGCCAAGTCCAAGCTCCAGGACTGGACAAAAAAATAAAAAGGGTTGGGATTGTGGCTTAGCGGTGGAGTGTTTGCCTACCATGCACAAAGCCCTGGGTTCGATTCTTCAGCACCACATGAACAGAAAAAGCCGGAAGTGGCACTGTGGCCAAGAGGTAGAGTGCTAGCCTTGAGCAAAAAGAAGCCAGGGGCAGTGCTGGGGCCCAAAGTCAAGCCCCAGGACTGGCAAATAAAAGTGCAAAAAATTTTAATACATATAACAATTATTCATTAGGAATCATCTCTTATCGTGCTAGGTACTATAATAGGTTTGTAGAATCAACAGCTAACAAAATAAAACCTCAGCTCTCATGGTGCTTACAGTCTAGTGGGAGATGAAACAATGAACAAGCAAAATATAACAGAAAAAAATAAATGGAGAATATAGTGATAAGTTGACAGGGCTGCTGTTTTGCACAGGATGGTCAAGAAAGGGAAAATGATTATACAGTCTGAGTCCAGAAAAAGGCACAAAAAGTGAACTAGGACATTTGCATGGTGAAGCAGGCCAAGAAGAACAAGCAGTTAAAAAGTCCTATGAAGGGATCTGTCTGAGAAATAGCAAAGACTAACTTGTTAAGAATAGTTGAGTTAAGAGAAGTGGGATGAGAAGATCACAGAGCACCAAGGAAACAACTCTTAAGACAGGAAGCACTCTGAAGACACTGAGAAGACAAATAATGACATCATTTAAAAATAAACAACAACAACAAAAAACCAAGAACCCTCTTACTATATGGACAATAGACTAGAGATTAGGGCAAGAGCAATGATACCAGTTTGAAAGTTCCTGCAAAAGTTCAAATGAGAGATGATGGTGGCTGGAAACAGATGATAAAAGTCAAAGGTATTAATGTCAGGCTCTACACAAGTTGTGGAAAATACTGTTACTATGTATGGACATTAAAAAAATAACATAAAAAATCAGTACATTCTTTATTATTCTGTATCTGGTATTTCATCCTTTTGGGGCATAGTACCAGAGCTTGAACTCAGGTGCTCCCTCATGTGAATTACTTACTCCCAAGCCCTTTATTGCTCTCAAGGTATTGCACACAGGGTCATCCTTGACGCACAATCTTTCTGCATTCATTTTCCTGTAGCCTGATCATAACTGTGCTCCATCACACCTAGCTTGCTGGTTGAGATTTTTTCCCTGGGCAGGAATCTAACTGTGACCCTCTTGATCTCTACTCCCCCAGTGTATGGGATCATAGGTGTATGTTATACATCCAGGTAGTAATTTATTCTTTAAAAAACTAAAAAATGTTTCTGCTGTAACTCTTATAAAAGGCAAATGTAGAAACAATCAAAATTTCCAAAATTAAGAAAGGTTAAGATGTACTGTTTTTAGGGAAACAGAAATATATCCAGTAACATGATCACCGGCAGATATTCAGATTATGGCAGTTCGTTTTCTTAATTTGGGGTATCTATTTTATTATTATTCCCAGAATCATCTCAGTTGTATGTTTTAGTAATTAAGAAAATAAAGCAAAACATCCAGGGTACTCACATTATTTTCTAGTTGCCCATCATCCCCCATCTGTTAATCACAGGGAAAACATTCACAACATTGTCATTTCAATCACAATTGGAGAAAATACAGGAAAATTAGAAAGTCAGCCTAGTAAATCCATACCTCCAGCCACTCTGGCCTTAGTGTGATAAATAACAAGGTAAACAAATGAAAGAACAAATCAATCATATGTCCTATACATGTGAACAGTTAGTATTAACCTTATAACAAACTAACTTGGAAAGCACCAAAAAAATTCTTACCCCTTTGACTGGCCATTTGCTCGATTTTCAAAAAATTTTATCTCCAAAATATCATTTACTCCCAAAGAATGAACTGCCTCAGTTAAGTCTTCATCGGTTGTCCACTGTAAGACATTTTCCCCTTATTAACTACTAAAACATACCCAGGATTTACTTTTGTTTTTAAAGATAAACAAGAGAAAATGCTTACTGCAAATCTAAGAATGGTTTCTATCAGTCAGCCTCAGTTTTTTTGTTCCATTTTTTAAAGCCCAAAAGCACTTGAGAACTTCATTCCCTGATAAGTTTTTGTTTGTTTGGGTCCTGGGCCATCCCTGAGCGTTTTTGCTCATGGCTAGTATTCTACCACTTGGGCCACAGTTCTGCTTTTGGCTTTTTTTGGCAGTTAACTGGAAGTAAGAGTCTCACACTTTCCTGCCCTGGCTGGCTTCTAACTGTAATCCTTAGATCTCAGCCTCTTCAGTAGCTAGGATTACAGGTGTGAGCCACCAGTACCCCAGCTTCCCTGATAAGTTTTGAAAATTATAAAGTTCATACCCAAGGAGATAAGGTAAGGTTTTTTTTTTTTTTCCTTAATTCCCAACAGTTTCTCATTTCTTTCAGCTTTAAACTGCTTTTTTTTTTTTTTTGGCTTTTTTCTGTCAGTCCTAGGGCTTCAACTCAGGGCCTGTGCACTGCCCCTGAGCTTTTATTCAAGGCTAGTGCTCTACCACTTGAGTCACTTCCGGCTTTTTCTGTTTATGTGGTACTAAGGAATCTAACTCAGGGATTCATACATGCTAGGCATGCCACATTCTCAGCCTCTAAACTGCTACAATTTTAAATTCCCAACTAAACTAATCTCACTTATCATTTATTCCCTTTAAGGAAAAATATTTTGCAAAATAAATTTTATCTTATGTTTGAATATAAAATGGAGAAAAAGCCCTTATATATAGGGTCCACCTACTATATGTTGTATCAACTATTTAACTGCTAAGTCCTAATGTTATTCTAATTTTACCTATAATACTGTAGAGGAATAAATAGTTTGCCCAAAGTGACAAGAGAGTGGGGCTTATGTTCAAAATCTGACTTAGTAATTACACTCATAACTATACTGCTATTTTCTATTTTATGAAGATTGCTCAGATTGAGCAGCAGGAGATGGATTACTTATAACAAATTATCTTTGAATGTTGGTAAGAAAAGTACTCAACTAACCTGTCTTAAGAACATCCCAAATTAAAATACTAAATACATAAAGCAGTTTCTGTAAGTCAGATCTCAAATTTAAAACAGAAATGATAGTTAAAATCTCGAATATGAACTAGAAAATGAACAGTATTTTTAAACCAGAGTGCCATCATGTCTTTTCCCTTTATACATCAAATTTCTAGGTTGAGACTCCAAGAAAACATTTTCTTGATAAATCTGACACATTTGCAAGTGAGAAAGAAGTAGTAATGTGAAAGCAATTATGTAAGACAAAGATTCAAAATTAGAACTGGAATAGCTTCTTTAAAGGTATTTATTTTCACCTTTCTCTGTACATAGGCAAACAACAAAAATATTTTAACTTCAAATTTTTAGCTCAGAACAGTGAACAAAAACACTGTAGAGAAGTTAAAAATCAATTGCCAATGGTTTAATTCATGTTAACTTACCCATGTTAGATTTCCAATATACAATGCAATTCTCTTTCCAGTGTAAGTATAGACGACATTTGGAGCTGCTCCTTTGCCCACATCATCACCAACAGTTGGTGGGAGGGTATCCATGTAATCACGGTCTTCTGGGGCATCTCCATTATTTGCAGATGGAGAGATGACATCGTCATACAAATCTATCTGATCATGCCCACCGTACTCTGCTTCCTAAGATACAGAAATAGTGCTCTAAATTATAAGAGTCAGAATACAACTAAACAGACTTGAATACAAATACATTCAAAATTTTACTTTAAAAATATGATGGATGAAACAAAAAAGGCCTAAAGGTCTCCTTGTGAGTCATTTTTTACTTTATACAACATATATATTCTCAAATCATAACTTAAAAACTTTCCTTAGATGCAAATATTCTTTAGTAAAAGTAATATATGAATGTAAGTCTGTAAATTTTAAGAGTATTTGTGCTAAGACTGCCTGCCACAAATGAGCATTGGTGGCTAACACCTGTTACCCTAGCTACTCAGGAGATGGAGATGTGATATTCATAGTTTTTTTGCCAGCCTAGGCAGAAAAGTCAGACTCTTTTTTATTTTGTTTTGTTTTTCTGCCAGTCCTAGGGCTTGAACTCAGGGCCTGAGCACCATCCCTGGCTTCTTTTTGCTCAGGGATAGCACTCTACCACTTGAGCCACAGCACCACTTCCAGCTTTTTCTATGTATGTGGTACTGGGGCTTCATGTATACGTGGCAAGCACTTTACCACTAGGCCATATTCCCAGCCCAAAAGTCAGACTCTTATCCCCAATCAGTGACCAAAAAGCCAGCAGTGGAAGTGTGGCTCAAATGGTAGACAGTTTACAGTGAAAAAGCTAAGTGAGAGCATGAAGCCCTGAGACCCAAGGTCCAATAGCAGCTTTATACACTTGCTGGCACACCTATGCACATACATACACAAGACAAAAAGAGTCTTTACAAGTCTTTAATATTTGACCACATAAAAATTAATTGCCATTTTCTGTGACATTCAGATTTTATTTAGCAACCCTGAGAAAGCTCCTAGTTTAGAAATAGTAAGCTGAGCCATAGGAAAGGAAGAAATGAGGGTGTATACATGATACACAAAATCAGCATATTTAGGGAAAGAGCAACAATAGAGCAAATACAGGTAAAACTATACAAATAAGTATCTTGAAATAATTTTATTATTCTCAGTTAATAAGAGCTATTGCTTACCTGACATTTCACATACTTAACCAAGTAAATTGGTAAGAAAAGATAAAAAATAAGGATCACTTAAATGTTGCCACTGTCACCAGCAGACTTAAAACAATGCTGGTGGGTGTCACTTACAGGCCTAAGTAACAACTAAGAGAAAAACAAAAATAAAACATGAACAAGAGAAAAATGAAAGTGAAGGTTCAATTTGTAAATAAGCACAAGAAATGTGATCAGGATATCAGCAGAGTACTGGATAGCACTTCTTTGGTAACAAATGCTAAGTAAGCCACAGCCTTATTAAGCCTACAGCAGAGGAAAAGCTCAATTTTTATTTTCTTCCCTTTCCAAGCTTAATTATTATCAGTGTTAAGTATTTTACCCTGAGACAGAATTCACGTTTTCCCATGTATGTTTTGTCATATAAATGGCATAAGGAAGAGAGAATAGTTGTATAAACATTTATAGGGTGACTTTTCCTAGAGAGAAAGCATTTGTTATATGATGGTGGGTTCCCACAGAGCCAGAATAAAGTTTTTAAAAGGAAAAAAAAATAGATGGGGAAATATCATTTATACTTTAGCCAAAGGAACTTTTGATGTCATCTTATGGTTATTCTGTGAATAAAGAACAAGCTATCTACTTATCACATTAACAGATTTTTTTACATGCCAATTTTGTGACAAGGCAAAATGTCTCTATACCTCACTTATTAAGGAACCCAATATATCAAAGTTAAGTTAAAAAAGAAAAAAAGGAGAGTAGGTTTTGTTATGAAGTTTCAGTGTGACTGAAGCTTCAAGTGATGCAATCCAACAGTTGTTCCATATTCTTAAGGTACTACTGCTTCCCACAAGGGTCTGGGGACACTTTAGTCTCTTTTGCAATCTGGGTCTGTACATAAGATAGAATTATTTCTATTTAACAAGATATGTATTTCCATTTTGCTCAACAAGAAACTAGAGTAAAAAAGAATACATAGGTTATTAATAAGACTAAAAGTACTTAAATTCATACTTTCACACAAAAAGGTTGATGTGTAATTTTGCATTCGTTTTAAGCGTATAGAAGTATTTATTGAGTAGACAATTTACAAGCATTACTGCAGCTACACTAACCTAGTGCATTATAATCACGTGTGTGTATAAATTTTTTGTTTTTCTGCCAGTCTAGGGGGCTTGAATTTAGGGCATGAGTGCTGCCCCTGGGCTTCTTTTGCTCAAGGACAATGCTAGTGCTCCTTACCATTTGTGCCACAGCTCTACTTCTGGCTTTTCTGGTAATGTATTGGAGATACAAGTCCCGCAAACTTTCCTGCCCTGGCTAGCTCCAAACTGTGATCCTCAGATCTTAGCTTCTTGAATACCTAGGATTACAGGTGTGAGCCACCTGCACCCAGCTACAATCACTATTTTTGGTTGTTGTTTTTTGTCAGTTATAGGGCTTGAACTCAGGATCTGGGCCGCTGTCCCTGAGTGCTTATGCTCAAGGCTAGCACTCTACCACTTTTGAGACACAGCGCCACTTCCATACACAATCACTATTTTTGTTAAGTTCATGAATTCATAAGTTGGTATCAAACAGTTTTCCACATTGATATGATTCTACCAATAATTAGCCATTTTTCTTTTCTGGTAGTTAAACTGCCATACTGTTGAAGTATGATGCTAAATGAAATCATGGTCCTAAGTTGTTGTTTTTTTTATCTCCACTAAATTGTGCCAAGGCCACAGCCTATATGTACTACAGGCTCCATCTGAATTTAGACTTGTTGGAAAGACATTGAATAATCTGCCACTGCTAAAACGGCACTTTCCTTCCCATACCTATCTTCCACACTTCAAAAACACAGAACACATTCTACTTAAGAGGGAGTGAACTGGCTGATGCTTGTAATCCTAGCTGCTCAAGAAGAGGCTGCTATCAGGAGGATCATGGTTCAAGGCAGGCAGGGCATAAAGTTCCAAAAGACCCCTTTCTCAACCAATAGCTGGATATAGCTAAGTACAGAAGTGATATAGAAGTGGTAGTGTCTGTCATTCCAGCTACAATGGGAAATGTAAAATAGAACTGCAGACATGGGCCTAGGCAAAAAATGATACTCTACCTCAAAATAATCAGTGCCAAAAAGAGCTGATGCATGGCTCAGTTGTGGAGTACCTGCCTAATAAGTGGCAAGTCCTGAGTTCAAACCCTGTACTTAAAAAAAAAAAAAAGCTCCGAAATGAAAAAAGGGCTTCTTGTAAAACAGAAAAGTGTGGGGCTGGGAATGTGGCTTAGCGGTAGAGTGCCTGCCTAGCATGCATGAAGCCCTCGATTCCTCAGCACCACATAAACAGAAAAAGCTGAAAGTGGCACTGTGGCTCAAGTGGTAGAGTGCTAGCTTTGAGCTAAAAGGAAGCCAGGGACAGCCCAAGCCCCAGGACTGCAAAATAAATAAATATATAAAAAACAAATGGGAGCTAACCAATAAAGCTGTACATTACATCCAACTTCCAGTAATAGCTCTTAGGGTTAAAAAAAATCATTCCCAATAATATAAATCGCTACAACGATTTTAAAAGCAAGGAATGTTAAAGAGTGCCTGCCTGACAAGTTTGAGTTCAAACCCCAGTACTGTGGCTCCCCCCACCCGTGTGTGTGTGTGTGTGTGTGCGTGCATATACTCAGCCCAATGTGGTTGTACACACCTGCAATCTCAGTACCTAGGTAGTTCAAACAGGAAGAGCTTCCATTCAAGTTCAAAACAAGACCTATCGAAAACCAAAGGGGGGGGAGTGGGGGTGGGAATATGGCCTAGTGGCAAGAGTGCTTGCCTTGCATACACAGAGCCCTGGGTTTGATTCCCCAGCACCACATATATAGAAAACAGCCAGAAGTGGTGCTGTGGCTCAAGTGGCAGAGCAAAAAGAAGCCAGGGACAGTGCTCAGGCCCTGAGTCCTAGGCCCAGGACTGGCCAAGAAAAAAAAAAAAACCAAAGCGGGTGGAGAGTCCTCTCAAGATTTTACACAAAATTGTTTTATACATGATATACGAATGCCTGTTGCCAAGAGAAAGAACTCAGAAATAAGATAGAAAGAAAAATGACCAATATCTTAAGTACAATGTTTCTAAATCTTCATTAGCACCATCTCCCTTCCAGTTGTTAGGTTTTCCCTAATCAACTCTTACAAATTTTAATATCACAGATATACTGTAGAAGCTGCATACCATTATTGGGATTATCTTGATAGAGCTATCTCAATTAACTACAAAAAGCCAGAATTAAAGCTGTGATTCAAGCAGTAGGGCACCAGTCTTAAGTGAAAAAGTCAAGAGATCTCAAGCCCTAAATTCAAGCCCCAGTACTCAAAATAATCAAAAAATCCACCAGCAGCAGGCTGTCAGTAGTAGTGGGAGATTAGTTCCAGATAGCCACCCAACCTAGTTAATACCAAAATCTACAGATGTGCAAGTTTCTTATATAAAATGGAATTTGCATATAAACTACATAGCTTCTCATATACCTTAAATCATCTGAGTTGCTTACAATACCTAATAAAAAGTGCTACGTAATCACACTGTTTAAGGAATGACAAGAATGTTATAGATATTTAACACATCTGTGCAGTTTTTCCCAAATATTTCAGATTTGCTGACATAATCTGTGGATACAGAAGCTTTTTTAAGAAAAACATCACTTTCTGAGTATGTTTGGAGTAGATTTTATAATTACTTTGTAATCCACGAAAAAAACTCAATGCTAAGGAAACCAATTTGGTACTTAAAAATATGCCACATATATCAGAATGCACAATTCATAGGTGCTAAGCTAACTATCTTCATAAATGACAAATCTGCGTCAAGAAGAGTTCTAGTATCCCTATGCATTTCTACCCATGTTTCTGAATCAACCTTTAGCTACCTAATTTGGGGCATTATATACTCACCTTAAAACAATTTTTTATTAAAGTTCCACTGGTATATATCTAAAATATATGGAGACTACATATTCTCTGTAACTGGCTGAAAAGTGGCTAAAGTAAAAAAATACATAACTAAAAAGCAAACTGATTCATAAAATTGATTTACATAAAACATGTAAGTCCTAAGAGATTTGTTTTTCCTTGTCACTAACTATACACTTTTATTTTAAAGTTCAGTAGTCAAAGCTAGGTATTAGTAGCTCATGCCTATAATCCCAGCTACTCAGGAGGGTTAGATCTGAGGACAGCAGTTTGCAGCCAGTCCAAGCAGAAAAAGCCAGGAGACTCTTTTCGCCAAAAGACTCAGAAAAAGCTTGAGGAGGTTCTGTGGCTTTTGTGATAGAGGCCCAGCCCTGAGCAAAAAGCTCAGGAACAGCACCTAGGCCCTGAGTTCAAGCCCCAGGGCTGGTAACAAAAGGAAAAAAGACTTGGTGGGTTAAATCACTAACTCAGTTCTGCAGTATCGTAGCAGATTGCAAACTAAATTCTCCATTAAGAGCTTTTGACTGTCTAAAAAATAAAATATACACTACATCAGTGGACAAAGTATAAATGGGAAAACACTACTTTCAAATTCCAAAGCTTTCAGTGTCAATGTCACACTCAAAAGATTTAGATTAGGGATACTCAACTGGTAAGTCTATACAAATGTTCCAAAATCTGAAAAACTCCCAAACTGCTTATATTACTGGCCCCAAGAATTTTGAGGAACATGCAGCTCGTAGGTATTCCTGAAAATTCAGAATATTTGTTTTCCCTCCCTCAATCCTATCCATAAATGAAAATTTTATTTGTGTAATGATAAATGTAACAGTGGCTCCCATAATATAGGACCTAGCAAGCATATCATGATTGTATATCTGTCACCCATTACATTCAAGGGTGAGACCATCTAAATTTTATATTATCTTTGTTTTGAACAACTGATTATTTTAAATTATTTGACAACTACTACACCTGAATACAAATCCAAATTCTAAGTACACTGGAGTGAGACAAAACTACTTAATGCTCAACTCCAAACTCAAGTACTGTGCAGGGTAATTAGTTCAAATTTTTCCTTCCATTAAGGCAATGAATGACTCAGTTTGGTGGCATCCTGAAATCTTTAAAAACTAAAGAGCACCCATAAAGAATGATCAAATAAATCCATGTGCTTTCTCCCCTTCATTTTCCATCCTTAAGACTCATTTAGTAAAGATAATGTAATAGTAATTTATACTCATCATACCCCAAACTAAACTTTACTAAGATTACTGAATGTCTCTTTTTGGAACAAGGTTATCTTGTGCTTTACCAAAAGACAAACGTTTCATAAAAATATAACCATTGTAAATGTGAAAATAAAGAGGAAGAAGAAAAACATTGAGAAAGACCATGTCTTGTTCTTTTCTTTTTTATTGACATAATTGTACATATAGATGGGGTACAGTGTGCAAATTCAATACATGTACAAAATGTGTAATGATCAAATCAGACAATTAGTATTTCCATTTTTTTTCATTTCTGTTTTGTCTCCAATGTCCTTCTAGTTCTCCATAAAAATATATACTATGGTCACTATACTGTGAACACTGGAAATTATTCCTAACTGTAGTTTGATATTCACTATCTAAACTTCCTCCTCACACCCCCTCTTAATTGTTATTCTGTTCTCCTGAATTATACTATGTACTAGGCATCACTTAAGTCTTTTAGAGATTCAGCACACATAAGTGAACATCTCTCCATGTATCCACTGCCTGAAAATTATGTTCTACATCAAGCAATTAATCCTGATCTATTACTTGCCTGAAACCTTGAAACAACAACGGTGTTTTTATCCCATGTGGAATTTTTATTATCTCCTCTGTTGATTTCTATTCTCTGTTCTCAGGCCTTTAGGAATCTTCCAGCTACATGTCATCAGGCCTAAAACCTGATCTCAAAGGGCAAGTATTTCAGAAAACCTTGCATGTCCATTGCTTGTCTGCATCAAATATATTAACTATGTAGCATTATTCTACTGTGAGTGCTACCATGTCTATTCTTACTTGTTTACTTTTTTTAATAGTCACTGATAAATGATTACTGAACGAAAGCAAGATTGGGGAAAAATAAAACCACTTAAAATGTAGAAAATGGAAAATACATGACTACAAAGAATTTCAAAGTATACAAATATAATTAAGTCGTAGCTCACACTGGAAAACAAAGTTGTGAAAACATTTACAGAATCTTAGAAGCCAAAATGAGTAGACTAGTATTTAGTACTCAAAAAATATTTTACTTACACAATAACAGTTTACTGTAAGTAGCTAGTACAAATAAAGTCATAAGCTAGTAGTCATCAGATTAAATCTGGAAGAAACAATTTTGTGGTTACCTCCAATTCTGGTTAAAATTTCAGAAGAATAAAATTTAAATAGTAACATTCTTAAAAAACAAGACACTTTAAAAACGACCAACAATCCTTTGGTGGCCATTTTTTTGTTCAGGAATTAACAGAGCAAGCAGATTACAGAAGCCAATCATATGCAAAATAGCAACACAAAGAAGGCCTCTTTAATCATTCCATTCATCTATTCAAACATAGTTTACTGGTAAAAAAAAAAAGAGAAAAAAACTACCAGTTAGATATAATGCTGTAAGCACAAATCAATAAAAGTTACATTAAAACACACACAAGGTAGTTCCTCATTGGGTTCGCAATATTTTAATCTCTTACCTCCTGTTAAGCATGTAACTGCACCCAGATAAGACACTCCTCTAGCTACATGGATAAGGATGCCCCTCTCAAAATATGCAAAAGACATCTTCAATGAAGAGTTTAAGAAGAATAAAGCTTAACTCCTAAAAATATGCCCCAATTCTTCTTTACTGTGTAAAGAAAAGGGAAGCAATGTATTCTCTTGTTAGAAAAGCTAATGAAGACTGCCTCTGAATACTTGTTTCTTTACCCAGTTAACCTCTTTGGGACATGAGCTTATATTCACTTGAGAAATATAAGGAAAAGAAAATTCCTAGAAACCTTTGTCTACTGACTGTAAAAGCACTGGAAACTGGTTAGCACTCCAGGAAAAATTTTAATTTGAAAAAGACACATCTCAGGCATAGATATTCAAAATACAAGCATATTTTTTTAAAACAAACTGATTTCAAACTTAACGCTTTATTGTAATGGATGGCATTTAAACATATACAGTTTTAAGTGAAATAGTAAATATCTCAAAGTCTATTGAAATTTTTTTTTTATTTAAACCAGAGACACGGCTATTTTTCCGGAAAAAAATAACAGTAGGAAATTCTGAGTTCCATTATTTAAAAAAAATCTTTGGTCTCTAAGTCACAAATAAAATTTCGTGAAAAGGGGGAGGGGTAAACCACATTAACCAATGGGATTTTACGAAGCTTCTCACATGGACCTGCAAAATACATTAAAAATAAATAAATAAAAGGTTTTAGGTGCACCGGCAGTCAAGCACAATTTGATTTTCAAAAAATGCGTTCCTCCATCAAATGTAGTAAAAAGGACGTGAATAGCAGGTTAAAAGCTTCAACATCTGCCTTCCAGTAAGAAGGAAGACGTTCATGTTTATTTATTTTGCAAGGATGCTCCATCACCGGACATCACAGCTCCAAGGCTGGTTCCAGGCCTCGGAGAAACCTTGCAAGTCTCATTTTCCAACGCGGAAAGCAAAAAAGGGAGGGGGGCGGGATAGAGGAGGAGGGACAGCACTTTGCATTCAAAACTCGGGTCAAAACGCATCAGTTTCATTTGCAAACTTAAGAATGGGGGGTAGGTGGGAAGAGAACGGTGAAGGTTCTTGCTTCATTTTAGCCTCCGGTCCGCCTCCAGTCCGCCGCCGGTGGGGCTACCATCTTTTTGTTCTAACCAACCACCGCGCTCTCACGTCTACCTCTGGGCAAAGGCCATTTTATCTTCCCAGGTATTTTCATCACACAAAGATGAAGAACCGTCCGACCCTCACAAGGAATAGGAAGCCCTCGAGGCCCGGACTACACTACGGACTTAAAAAAATAAAAATAAAGACAGGGGGAAAAAAAGGGGGGGGGGAGATCGGAGGTTCCAAAAGTCAAAGGACTTGTTGCCGACGTCCCCCCGCCCGGGCCTCCGGGACGCAGGGGGAAAGGGTGGCGGAGACGGAGGCGCCGCCGGGCCGAAAGCTGTGGCAAAGGCGGCCGCGGCGGGGGGAAGCCCTGGAGACTGGGCGCGCGGGATACAAAGGGCTGTGAACGCGGCCTTCCATGAGGCGGCTGTGCGCGGGCAAGGAGACAAGATGGAGCGACGGGAGGAATCGGAGCCCGAGCAGCCGGGGCCTGAGTGGGAGACGGCGGCGGCGGGCGCGTGCCCGGCCGGGCTTCCCCCTCAAGCCCCGCTTGAGGCCGGGGGGGAGAGGGACGCGGCGGCGCGTTCTCCCGCTCGGCGCACACGCGGCCTAGCGCGGCGGGAAGCGCCTGCCGGCCGCCGCCAACAATGGGACGTGAAACGGCGGGGAAGGGAGGTGGAGGAGGAGTCGGCGGAAGCTGCAAGGCCGCCGGCATCCGCACTCCAGGCCCCGCAGGCGACCGCAAAATGCCGTCGTAGAACGAGGGCCGAGGGGCGAGCGCCGCATGGAGGTGAAGGGGGGGGGGGAGATCGGCGGCGCGGCCCAGCAGCGGGCGGCAAGGGCGCACGGTCTGCAGCCGCGCCAGCTCGCGGCCCCGTGGCGGACTCCGGTCAAGCGTCCAGGGGCCGTAGCGCCGTCCGCGTCCGGCGGCGGGGCCTGAGCCTTCACGTACCTGGTTGAACTCTTCGCCTACATCCGCGTAAATGTCTATGTGGTCCACGCCGTCCGCCATCTTCTTCCCTCGGCCTCGGCGCTGCCGCCGCCTCCTCCTGCAGGTCCGCCCGCCGCGGCAGCAGCAGCGGATCTAGCGGCGGGGGCGGGGCGTGCTGCGTCACTTCCGAGGCCCGAGAGACGGAGGAGGGGGGGGCGGGAGCGGCCGGAGGCCCGGCGTCCGGGTACTGCGGCGCTGCGGCCCGGCGTGCCGGCGGAGCCGCGGCGCCTCCCACCGCGGGGAGAGGCCGTTTCTTTTGTGCGTCCGGGCGGGGCGGAGCGGAGCGGGGCGGGGCGGGGCGGGGACCGGGTTTCCCTCCTCCCACCTGCGCGTCCTGCAACTCGGGGGTTGCCACTCGTTTCCGGGGGCTGGCCTCATGCTGCGGCAGCTCACCAGTGTGTGTGTGTGTGTGTGTGTGTGTGTGTGTGTGTGTGTGTGTGTGTGTGCCACTGAATGTTCAATCTTTCCGACATTTTTCATTATCCAAGGCGTCTTGGGGGACGTGGGGGAGGGGGAGTTACACGTTCACGATCAAATACGAAGTGAACATTAAAGCATCCCATTTGCATCTCAAAACCAACCAGGGCTTGCTCCTTCAGCTTCAGACTGGTAGTTTTGTTTACATCCTAAAGCTAAATGCCCATTGGTGGGTATCGAGTTATTTGCATGCTACTTGTGCATCCACCTCTATCAGCAGTCATAGTTGCTCTCTCCTGGCTTCTTATTCCCAAACCATTCATTGCCCTTGATTTTTCCCCCCCTTTCTAGCGCTGCACTAGATTTTTCTCTGGCATAGAATGCAGATGCTCCTAACTGCATCTTACAGCCCAAACAGCAAGGTAGGGGTGACCTGAGGCCACCCCTTGGAGTCAGAGGAGAACTTCAAGGTGTCTTTAGGGTACGAATACCCCCGTTTTACAGATGAGAAAAGTAAGGCCCCTGAAGTGTTTAAAAGGGGTTGGTCGCATGGTTAATGGAGGACCTTTGTGTCATCCAAAAATATAACTCTCCAAAGTCATGAGCTAGTGACTCTTGCCGGTAATCGTCTACTTTGTGGGTGATGGTTCAAAACCAGCCTTGGCAGAATTAGGTTTTGAGACTACAAAGAAGCTGGACTGGAGGTATGGTCAATCATAAGCCATGAGTGAAAAAGGTGAGTGAGAGTGCAAGGCCCTGAGTTGAAGCCCCAGTACCAGCACAAAATAACAAAAAAGCATATCCCTTCAATTAGAAACTACCTCCCCAATTTTTATTTCTTTCCCACCCATTTGAAAACTCATTAAAAAGATTACAGTGTGTTTCATCAGATACAGAGTAGCCCCAACTTATGCAAGAAGCCAAGCAACATCTACATTCCACATGGGGGAGAGATTGACTGTAGGGATGGAGACCAATCTGGTGATCCAAGTGCAATTTTCGCTCCTTTTGCCAGCTAGATGGCCTCAGTCCAGTTATTTTCATCTTAAAATTTGTAATCTTTTAAATTAAAATAATAGCATCTCTCTCTACCTTGAAGACTGTTGTAGCTTAAATGAGATAAAACACAAAATGGGGGCTGGGAATATGGCCTAATGGCAAGAGTGCTTGCCTCATATACATGAAGCCCTAAGTTTGATTTCTCAGCACCACATGTACAGAAAACGGCCAGAAGTGGTGCTGTGGCTCAAGTGGCAGAGTGCTATCCTTGAGCAAAAGGAAGCCAGGGACAGTGGTCAGGCCCTGAGTCCAAGCCTCAGGACTGGCAAAAAAGAAAAAGAAAAACCCACAAAATGCCGTATTCTCTTCTGCTTCTGGGAAATACTACTTTGCTTTCACATAGGGTATTGTAAAAGAGCCACTCAAAATGATAAGAGCATTTGGAGCTCATGCCTAACAAATCCCAAAGGGAGAGAGCATTTTTCCGATTGTGTGGTGGGAAAAATAATACCCACTCCCCACCCCAGATGTTCATATGCTGATTCCCAGCACCTGTGGATCTGTTTCCTTACAAGGTGAAAGGGAATTTATTTGGACCTGATTAAATAAAGGGTCATGTTTGACTGGTTGGATCCAAAGTGATTGAAGGGATCTTACAGATAAAAGAGGGAAGTAATAGAAAGGGAAATGAGACAATAGCAGCAGTTTAGGTTCTTTAGCAAACACACACACACACACACACACACACACACACTAATTCCAAGATTCTGATTTCTACTGTTGCTTGTGAAAAGTTAGCTGTCTGGGGATACTGCTCCTTTGAAGGTAATTGTTCTTTTTCCTTTGCCTGCTTGAAGGTTTTTCTTTTAAATTTTGATTTTCCATTCTTTTACCATTTATGTTTAACATGTATTTCTTTTTAGTTATAATACTTTGAGTTCATGGATTTTTCTTAGGTGTGTGTATTGCCATGGCTTATGAGTTCTGGGAAAGTTTCAGCCATTTGTCTTTTAATATTGCCCATATCACTACTCTCTTCCCTTCTATAACTCTAGCTAGATGTTGCATCTTATATACCTATTATTTCTTTTAACCTGAACCCCCTTTTCCTCTTTGTTTTCTTTTTTCTTAAGGTGGAGCTTTATTGCTCAGACTGGTCTCAAGTTTGTGGATGGAAATGATACTTTGAATGCTGGGACGAAAGCACGTGTTGTCATGCCCACCTACTTTCTCATTTTAAAAACTTTATTTTTACCTCTTTTTTTCTTTTGTCCCACCCTGCTTGATTTTTTTTTTTTTTTTTTTTTTTTTTTGCCAGTCCTGGGGCTTGGACTCTGGGCCTGAGCACTGTCCCTGGCTTCTTTTTGCTCAAGGCCAGCACTCTGCCACTTGAGCCACAGCGCCACTTCTGGCCATTTTCTGTATATGTGGTGCTGGGGAATCGAACCCAGGGCCTCATGTATATGAGGCAGGCACTCTTGCCACTAGGCCATATCCCCAGCCCGTGCTTGATTTTTTAATTTCAATTTTATTAAAACTATAACCCCAGAGGGGTGATATGGGGTTATACATAAGTCAGGTAATGAGTACATTTTTTTTTTAAAGGTCTTACCCTCTTCCCCCATTTCTCTGCTTCTTAAGGTAGCTTTTTTCCTCCTGATGTTTGCTAGATTGCTGATCCTGTCTCCTATGGTATTAATTCCTCTACTGGGAATAGTAATTTTATGTTTTTGTAGTTTTAGGTTCTAAAACTTTTCTTTTTGCCCTGGGGCTTGAACTCAGAGCCTGGTGTCTTTATTAAAAAAAAAAAATCTGTTGGGCTGAGTGCCAGTGACTTATTCTTGTAATCCTAGCTATTCAGGAGGCTGAGATCTGATGGTTCCAGTTCAAAGCCAGCTTGGGCAGGAAAGTTTTTAAGACTTTGATGTCCAATTGAGGACCAAAAAGCTAGAAGTGAAGTTGTGGCTCAAGTAGTAGAGCTCTAGCCTTAAGCAACAAGTTCAAGGCCCAGGCTCTAAGTTCAAGCCCCAGGACTGACACACAAAAAAGTGTGTATGTGTGTGTGTATGTGTGTATGAATAATATATGTAAACTTAGATATTTTCCTAAGACATTTTATATTAACACTTTTATACTATGAACACAATAAAGTATGAAATAATGTAAATGCCTTGCCAATCATAATATCCTCATACATCATTGGTGGATATAAGTACCTATGATCTGCTTCAAATATTTGCGGTTTTGGAGCCAACTTAGAAAATAGCATATATTAATAACATAAAAGGATTTCATTGTGGTATTTCTGTACATACATAAAATGTACTTTGCTCAAATTCACTCCCGCTACTTCTGCTACTCTCTCCTCATCCATCTCCCCCCTTTAAAAACAATTTTAACAGTTTTCATATTCTGTTTCCACACATGCATATAAAACACTTTGATGATGTTCACCCACATTCACCCTCTCTTTACCCACCTGCCTCCCAGTGGGTCCCCCTTTAGTTTTTATGTGTCATGGAAAGTGTTTTGTCTCTCATTCAATTGTGAGGATGGCTTTGCTCTGTGTAGTAATTTAGGCTGAAAATTATTTTCTAAATGTGCTGTTATTCTGATGAGTTTGCCTTGTAGGTGACTTGTCATTTCTCCCTTATTGCTTCTAATAGTCTTGTCCTGCATGTATGCTATTTTAACAATAAAATGTGGAGAGGTTCTTTTCTGATGTTCTATGTTTGGAGTCCTAAGATCCTCCTAATATGTGCATGACCATCTCTTTCTCAATTTGGGAGTTTTCTGCTATTGTTTTATTGAATGTGTTTTCTGTACCTTTAGCTTGCACATTTCCTTCTGTGTCAGTAATGGGTAATGTCAGATCCTCAGACTCTATGAGGTCCATTAAATCAGTTGTTTAGGCCCTACCAAGACAACTAAAGGCAAAATTTTGTAAGTCTAAGAGGGGTTTCTTTCTCTCTCTTCCTTCCTTCCTTCCTTCCTCCCTTCCTTCCTTCCTTCCTCACCCGCCCCCTCTCTTTCTTTTTTTTTTTTTTTTTTTTTTTGCCATTCCTGGGGTTTGGACTCAGAGCCTGAGCACTGTCCCTGGCTTCTTTTTGCTCCAGGCTAGCACTCTACCTCTTGAGCCACAGTGCCACTTCTGGCCATTTTCTATTTATGTGGTACTCGGGAATCGAACCCAAGGTTTTGTGCATGCTAGGCAAGCACTCTACCCCTAAGCCACATTCTCAGCTCCAAGAGTGGTTTTCATAGTGACATTTCCACACATGTACATGATGTGTCCTGATTGATCTCTGCCCCTCTATCACTCTTTTTTATTCCCTCATCCCTTCTAAAACAGTTTCAACAGGTTTCATTGTTCTGTTTTTATGTATGCAAACAAACTACTTTGATCATATTCATTTCATTCATGCTTGTTAATTCAATCCTCCTCTTCCTCAAGGGGAGATTGTTCTAAGATCTTTTGACATAACAGCATAAACACTGGTACCAGCTGTCGTCGCATACCAGATTGTCAAATTATCTTTGATAGAAAAGTTTCCTGAGCCCTGCTCTATGGCAGTGATTCATAGATTTGGTCTTTTAATGCTGTCTCCAGATACCCAGCATGTTTCATTTATATTTATTTTCTTTCTCTCAATCTGAATGTTCTAATTACCTATTTGTCTTCAAGCCCTAATACTGTCTTCAATTTGGTCCAGTCTATGGGAGGCTTTTGCTTAGAGTTTTTATTTGGCTTATTGAACTTTTCATTTCCAGAATTTCAATTTGATTTTTTTTCTGAATTTCTATATTAAATTTTTTTGCATTAAGCTCTTTGAATTCTCTTGCAATTTATTCAGCTGTTTCTCTGTGTCCTATTTAATTTTGTTAATCATTCATAGGACTATGTAATTGTATTCTTTGAAATTTCATCCACGTCACTGTTGTTAGTATTCATTTCACTGGTGCTGTTGAGTTTGGGAGGAGTTATGCTGCTTTGTTGTTCATATTTCTTGTTGTGTTCTTTTTTTTTTTTTGGCCACTCCTGGGGCTTGAACTCAGGGCTTGAGCACTGTCCCTAGCTTCTTTTTGCTCAAGGCTAACACTACCACTTGAGTCACAGCGCCACTTCTGGCTTTTTCTATATATGTGATGCTGAGGAATTGAACCCAGGGCTTCATGTATACAAGGTGACCACTTTACCACTAGGCCATATTCCCAGCCCCTATATTTCTTTTTTTTTTTCAAATTTTTATTATCAAACTGATGTACAGAGAGGTTACAGTTTCATATGTTAGGCATTGGATACATTTCTTGTACTGTTTGTTACCTCGTCCCTCATTCCCCCCATCCTCTTCCCCCTTTCCCTTTCCCCCCATGAGGTGTTCAGTTCACTTACACCAAACAGTTTTGCAAGTATTGCTTTTGTAGTTGTTTCTCTTTTTTTTCCCTGTGTCTCTCGATTTTGGCATTCCCTTTCAATTTCCTAGTTCTAATACCAGTATAGACGGTTTCCAATATACTCAGATAAGATTACAGAGATAGTGTAGAT
Organism: Perognathus longimembris pacificus; assembly: GCF_023159225.1. Classification (NCBI taxonomy): domain Eukaryota; kingdom Metazoa; phylum Chordata; class Mammalia; order Rodentia; family Heteromyidae; genus Perognathus; species Perognathus longimembris. The sequence continues at coordinate 36,560,878 of NC_063161.1, forward strand.
ACAACCACAGGAAGGTGATACAAGAACATCATCAATAGTAGAAACTACAGATACACATGGGACGCTGAAAGTAGTTACAACTTTGATATAACAATCGTTTCCATAACATAAGCCCCTATATTTCTTGTTCTTCATATTTCTTCTTCATTGGGATATGAGCTTCTGAAGGAAAGTCATTGGTTGGAAGCTCTAATCACATTGTCTTCAATGAAGTATATAACATTCATGTAGGTCAATACAGTGTCAGGGCTGATATATAGTTTCTCACCACTGGATTGGGAGTGTGGCTCAGTAGCCAAGCCTTCACCCAGTTTTCTTAGGATGCATAGCTGAATTGCTTAGGGACTTTATTTTATTTATTTGCCAGTCCTGGGACTTGAACTCAGGGCCTGAGAACTGTCCCTAGCTTCTTTTTGCTCAAGGCTAGCACTCTACCACTTGAGCCACAGCACCACTTTTGGCCCTTTCTGTTTATGTGGTGTTGAGGAATTGAACCTAGGACTTCATGCATGCTAGGCAAGCACTCTACCTCTAAGCCACATTCCCAGCCCAGGGATTTTACTTTTTGACAGATGGCCTCTTTGTAGTAGTTAGGTTAGTTAAAGCTAGGAAATACCCATAAGTCTATGAATCTGGCTTTTCATAATCTGTCACATAATACACTGTAAATGAAATGTACCATATGCCTATGTGGAATCACATAGACTATCCTTGATTCCTGGAGCTGTCTAATACAGACTCTGATTTTTTTTTCCCCTCTGGTACATTCCTTCTATTATACACCCTCTCATATGGAGTTGGAATGGAATGGAAGCAGGCAGCTTTCTAGGTGTAAGTAGAAACTAAATGAGTGATACATTTTGTTTGAGCTCAATGGAAAACATATATATATATATATATGCATAAGCTATTGTTATACATCTAAATATCCAGAATTTTTTTTACTGCCAAAAAGAAAGCTGGGCACCGATAGCTTATATGCATAATCTTCACTAGTCAGGAGGCTGAGATCCAAGGATTATGGTTTGAAGCCAGCCTGGGCAGTATAAATCCATGAGAATATTATCTCTAATTAACCATCAAAAAGTCATAAGTTGAGCTGTGGTTCAAGCAGGAGACCACTAGCCTTGAATGAAAAGAAAAAAGCTAAGAACAGCGCTCAAGCCTTGAGTTCAAGCCCCAGTCCAGCACAAATAAAGGAAAGAAAAGCATAGGATTAGGATTTTATATACATGAACTCAAGATGAAGTGTGGCATTTAGGAACCTGTAATCATAATGAGTTAGACACCTGATTTAAAAAATAGAAGGATCAGAAGTCCACACTACAGTTTGCCACCAACTGTTTGAAAACATGCTTGAAAAAATAAATAATTCTCACCATGATTTTGAAGTGTTTTCTTGGCCAGAAGTGGTCTTATTTTGTACTTCGTAAAAATCTTTGTGTTTTTAATGATTTGTTTTGGAAATCATTGAAGGTGAAATTGAAATGTAAAGTCCAAGTGAAAGGTTGGATATCAGCAAAGTATAATAATATTAAGATGAGTGGACAGGCTGGGAACATGGCCTAGTGGCAGAGTGCTTGACCTGTATACATGAAGCCCTGGGTTCAATTCCCCAGCACCACATATTTAGAAAACAGCCAGAAGTGGCGCTGTGACTCAAGAAATAGAGTGCTAGCCTTGAGCAAAGAGAAGCCAGGGACAGTGCTCAGGTCCTGAGTCCAAGGCCCAGGACTGGCAAAAAAAAAAAAAAAAAGAGTGGAAATATTTTTTTAATATCAGCAAACACTTCAAATAAGTGAGACTCAAATTGTTAATTATAATATATATTTCCTCAACATATATAGCAAGTGAAAAATGTATAACTGATGGCAGAATTTATTCATTGTATTATTCAAAAATATTTGTGGCAACCACTATAGAAGACTTTTTTTTTTGGGGGGGGGGTTAGCTATGAGGCTTGAACCTGGGCCTGGGCACTGTCCTCCCTGAGCTCTTCAGCTAAAGGCTAGTACTTTACCATTTGAGCCACAATGCCACTTCCAGTTTTCTGGTGGTTAATTGGAGATAAGAGTCTCACAGACTTTCCTGCCTGGGCTGGCTTTGAACTGCTATCCTCAGATCTCAGCCTCCTGAGTAGCTAGGATTACAGGTAGGAGCCACCAGCACTTGTCTAGAAAATATACTTCAGGAATACAGATATAAGTAAATCCATTATGATACAGTGAGAAGTGATACACCATCTCAGTTTGAAATCCAACCCTGTAACTTTCTTACTATGCAATTTGTGGGGCTAGGGGATTCTTTTATTTTGGGAACACAGTCTCACTATGTTTCTCAGACTGGTCTTTAAGTCTTGGGAATCATGCCACCACCTCTGGCTAACGGTGCCATTTAGACAAATGTTACTTCAGTGAGACCTGTTTTTAAAAATTGGAATAATAATACCTACCTCAAATGGAATATTAAACTTAGGATAAGAGGAATGGAAAAGAGCAATTTGTTGAATACATGTAATATTCATCAGCCCCTGAGGTGCATGTTTCATAAATCTTAGATGAAACTGCAAACTATATGTACAGTGTATGTATATGGTAGAGGGAGTAATCCTTCAGAGGAAAGACATTGCTTGGAATTCCTTACAAAGATGTGTTAGCCAGAACCTGGAAGGAACCAATTGAGAAAAATGAAGGAGAGTTTAATGGAGTAACCACTTAAGAGGATGTGGTAAGGTTAAAAGAAACTAATGAGAGATGATGCTGATAATTGCTTGTCAGTTACCATTGCAGGCAATAGTGGGGAACCTGAACTGAAAGGGGAGAGAAAGAGAAAAAAAAAAAAGAGATTCGTAACTACAGGAGAGGGTTATCTAACCCACCTAGAGCTTACAGTGGAGGCACATAGTAGTGACAGCTTAGAGAATAAATAAACACCTGAAAATAAATACCTAAAAGTAGATATTATTCCCATCTTGGCCTTGCATCTCTCAGAAGGGTGTTCCATTGGTTGAACACAAGAAGAATTTAGAGAGGAATAAAGCCCATAGTCTATAAAAGTCATTCATACAGGAGAGAAAAGGGTGCAGAAACATGTAATGGAGACACATGAGAATGTTAGGGATGGGAGGTACAGAATGAGAAAATGTCACCTTGTTCAATGTGTTTATTTGGGAGATCAAAGAACTTTAACCCATTATTTTGTTGACTGTGACTTTTAGAAAAGATATCATTCCAGACTAAGCTTTATTTTAATACTTGATCTGTTTTAAATTATATCTTAGGAATAAAAAGATGAAAGTGTTTATTCAATTTGGCATCAAGCTTCAACATGGCCTATTTTACTGATTATATTGTTTAATAATAATGAGTACTTGCACCAGTTTTTGTTTGTTTTAATGTCTTCTACTTCACAGTCAACCACCTACAAGTCTTGTGTAGTAGAGTATGCCTATAGTCCTGACACTGGAAAGGAGGAGGAAGGAAGATGAGAAGTACAAGGCCAGTCTGGGTTACATGGTGAAAACTGGTCTCAAAAAAGAAAGATTCAGGGCTGGGAATGTGGCTTAGTGGCAGAGTGCTTACCTAGCATGCCTGAAACCCTGGGTTCAATTCCTCAGTGCCAATAAACAGAAAAAACCAGAAATGGCACTGTGACTCAAGTGATAGAGTGCTAGCCTTGAGCAAAAAGAAACTAGGGACAGTGCTCAGGCCCTGAGTTCAAGCCCCAGGACTGGCAAACAAACAAACAACAACAAAAACAGCAAAAGAAAGATTCAACTCAAGAGTTATGTAAGCCATTATGGAAAATGAGTTCTGATCAGCAAATTATTGCATCCCCTACTCTATTACATTTTCATAGACTCTGCCAAAATGAACTAATTTTGCCACTCATTTCCTTTTCTGTACACTGTTTACAGTGTCTTCCAGAAACCCTAGCCCTAATCACTTGGAGCAAGGAATGGAAAGCCCTAGGGTGAAGTTAAGAAACTTGCACTAGGTTCTAACAGTGTTAAAATTGGCTTTGGTAGCAGGCTTGCCTAAAGGAAAAAACACAGAAGTGAGAAGGAAAAGGAAGATACAAACCCTCATAGCACACTTATATTTCAAACTTCTCAAAGCTAGGGAACACATTTTATTCATACGTACATTACCAAGGCATCCAGAAGAAGGCCTTAGTTGTATGAAGTACTTAATGAATATTAGCTAAACTGGATTGTAAAGAAAAGTGGTTCTGTTGAATGCAACCTAGTGGGAATTCTACTGGTAGCATATAGGAATATTTACTTCTGAATGGCATAGATATAATTTTTAATCCTCTGGGAGGCACTGGTAGCTTACACCTATAATCCTACCTACTTAAGAGGCTGAGATCTGAGGATCAAAGTTCAAAGCAAACCCAGGCAGGAAAGTCTGAGAGACTCATATCATCAATTACCAGAAAAATCTGGAATTGGAGCTGTGATTTAAGTGGTTTAGTGCTAACATTGAGCACAAAAGCTCAGGGACAGTGCCCAGGCCCAGAGTTCAAGCCCCGGGACCAGAAAAAAGAGTTACCTCCCTAGAACTGTTTTCTGATCTTACTATAAATTTATTACTATTTATTACTTAATCAAACTTAATCAAATTATTGAATCATGTTGCTATAAATATGTAGTAAAATCCAGCATACTAAAGATGGTGTGAGGGGCTAGGAATATGGCTTAGTGGTAGAGTGCTTGCCCAGCTTGCCTGAAGCCCTGGGTTCAATTCCTTTGCACCATATAAACAGAAAAAGCTGGAAGTAGCGCTGTGACTCAAGTGGTAGAGTGCTACTAGCCTTGAGCAGAAAGAAGCCAGGGACAGTGCTCAGGCCCTGAGTCCGAGCCCCAGGACTGGCAAAAGGTAAATAAATAAATAATGAAGATGGTGTGATAGATACAAACAGCCTATTCTAAGGTTCTGCTCTGGAGTCTGACAGAACTGCTGAATAATTTCAGACAGTATTAGAGAAAGGGACACAATTAAGTATGCTGTTTATAAAAAATTAAAGGTAAAGAGAGGAAGAGAGGAACAACATTCAGAGAGACCTAGTATATAACAGCTTTTGCATCAATGGAAACACAAGTGGAATCATGTTCAGGCCTCCCAGATATTTTGATGAACATGTATGTGTAAATATGTTTTTTAGTGACATCATAAGATGTGCCTCTTTTTCATCTGAGAATCTAATGTGTTTGCCTTTCTATAGAAATAAATATTCCCTCATATCACTTTAGGGAAAATATATTATTCATCCAGGCGCTGGTGGCTCACGCCTGTAATCCTAGCTACTCAGAAGGCTGAGATCTGAGGATCACGGTTCAAAGCCAGCCTGGGCAGGAAAGTCTGTGAGACTCTTATCTCCAATTAACCACCAGAAAACCAGAAGTGGCACTGTGGCTCAAGTGACTGAGTGCTAGCCCTTAGCTGAAGAGCTCAGGGACAGCACCCAGGCCAAGAGTTCAAGCCCCATGATGGACATATATACATATATGTATATAGTAATTTACTCTGATTGACCTTATTTCTCAGTTCATTAAGATTTTTTTCTAAATCAATTTACATTGTCAAATACCTTTTAATCTTATTTCTGTCCATAATTACCTGAGCTATTGCACTATGGTTGAATGTTTAGGTATTTACTTATAAATGCTACAACAATAGCATTATTTTTTGAATACTTTTTGTTGCTTTCAGTGGTGAGGATCAAATCTAGGCTTTGTCTATGTTAGGCTCTTCTGAGTTATACCCTACCCCATCTAGTGAGTCTTGGATCCTCTCAATTTCTGTCACAATTATTCTAAATATAAGAAAGCTGCTGGCAATGCATTAATTGAAGGTTTAGTAATTAACATTTAATATTTATTTAATTAGCATACTTCCCTTAGTAGTCAAATTTATGATTTTAATAATGTTTAATTTAATTGATGATTGTAATCTTCCTAGCATAGTTAGTCTTAGGGAGGCTATGCAGGAAGGATGCTTATTTCTGTTTTGTAAGGCTTGAGAAGTTTATTACAATTTTTAGTTGTTATAGACTATGCAGTGGTTTCTTTGTCTTTCTCATATTGCATGTGGAAAATCTGTAATTCATTGGATGCTAAGTCCTTGGTTGTACAGTTCCTCAGTCAAAACATTCTCCTTCCCTCAATCTCTGCTTCCTAGTCAGTCCTAAGAACCAGCCAGGTGGTAAGAGGCCTGTGGCACTAGCTCTGGGGAGGACATGGTCTGTTATGTGATGCTGAAATCTCTCAAGAATCAAGGGCATATGCTAAATACAGAGCTATATGGAAGGCTGAGCTAAGGGAGCTGGTAGAGAGAATTCTGGGTCATCAGTGAGGACAGGGGCAGATATCAGGAGCTATGCCTCGAGTTTAAAAGCCAAGAATAGAAGAATGGAACAAAAGATGCATTTGGTTGCATCTTCATCTTGGGCCTATTCACATATCTGACTGGAAGCTGTTACTGCCAGGTGTTTGTGTTCTTCTGACACATGGAGGTATATTTGAAGAGGCAGATGCCAAGGTGTCACCATCATGGCTCTCTTTATCACTCCAATTTTCTTCCTTTTTTGGATCCAATAGTATCACAATTTCTCTAAATTAACAAATAGGAAACTATATATTAACAAGCTACTATTATTAACTGTTGACTTATTGTCTTAAAGTTCTGGTTGTCAGAAGTTTGAAACAGAGCTCAATGGCCTAAAATCAAGGTGTTAGAAGGGCTCGCTGAAGGCTTTAGGGAAGACTTGTTTGCATAACTTTTCCATAAAAGATCAGCCTGGGGCTGGGAATATGGCCTAATGGTAGAGTGCTTGCCTTGTATACATGAAGCTCTGGGTTTGATTCCTCAGTACCACATATATAGAAAATGCCAGAAGTGACGCTGTGGCTCAAGTGGTAGAGTGTTAGCCTTGAGCAAAAAGAAGCCAGGAACAGCGCAGGCCCTGAGTTCAAACCCCAGGACTAGCAAAAAGACAGACAGACAGTGAGAGGAGAGAGAGAGAGAGAGAGAGAGAGAGAGAGAGAGAGAGAGAGAGAGAGAGAGAGAGAGAGAGAGAGAAAGAGAGATCAGCCTGTAGAATGAAAGAATGAATGCCTAGAGAAATCCTTTGGCTGTGTGATGACTTGCACAAATGCCTCCAAGCCTGCACTTCAAAAGTTTGAAAACTGGGGCTGGGGATATAGCCTAGTGGCAAGAGTGCCTGCCTCGGATACACGAGACCCTAGGTTCGATTCCCCAGCACCACATATACAGAAAACGGCCAGAAGGGGCGCTGTGGCTCAAGTGGCAGAGTGCTAGCCTTGAGCGGGAAGAAGCCAGGGACAGTGCTCAGGCCCTGAGGCCAAGGCCCAGGACTGGCCAAAAAAAAAAAAAAAAAAAAGTTTGAAAACTGAGCCCTTCCTAGTAGGACACAGTCCACAAAGCCTATTTCCTATGTAACTGTGACTTAGAATGAGCAAGGATTTCCCAGATGACAAATTCTGGGAACATGGAGAGGCAGGAACAAGGACTCAGGACAGATGTCTCTGTCCATTCCAGAGAGTAGGAATAGGGACTATCAAGTGGGGTAACCTAGGAACTTAATTTACTATCAGGACAGGACTCTCAAATTACTGCTCTGCATGATTTCAAGATTGCAATAAACTAGAGGCCACTATATACCTCCTACTATTTTCTTGGTGTTCATTAGCAGTAAACACATAGTACTCTTTGCCAGCTTTTCTTCAGGCTTTCTCTCATGCCTTATGGCTCCTACAAGTACTGGTTAGTATCTGGTGGTAGTGGTAGCACTTCAAGGTATGGGGAAATAGAGAAGTGAGATGACTTGTATATAAAATATTCTCTGGTTAAGGGATGAACCCATTGCTTTGTGGAGAAATGCAGCATGGAGCTATAGATCTAACTTCCTGAACACACCCAACAAGGTCGGAAAGAAGATGCAAAATTTCTATCTTTCTGAACCATAGCCTTCCAAATGGGTGAAACTGATTCTCTAAGATGGATATTTCTTTGACAAAATATGTGGGGATTGGAAGGTGGATGGTGTTAATGGAAGGCTAGTGCAGATGGAATATACCCTATTGGTGAGGGGTAACCTCAGCCTTCAGGGTTGTATTGAAGTCATGCAGTCATCATCATTAGAACATGGTTTTATTTTGCGGAGCTGACAATTTACATAACCAGGACAAGATTTATGTCTATCAACTGACCATTATTATTGCTGAGCACTGATGACTCAAGTCCTAGCTACTAAGAAGGCTGAGATCTGGAGGATCTTGGTTTGAGGCCAACCTGGGAGGAAAAGTCCTCAAGACTGTGTCTCTAAAATAACTGACAAAAAGGAAGACTGGAGGCATAGCTCAAGTGGCTCAGCACTAACTAAGCAAACACACTGAGCAAGCACAAAGTCCATGTGTTGAAACCCAGTACCTTAAAAACAAAAAAAAAGAAAAGGAAAAAAGAATGGTTACCGGAGTGACTTCTAAGTAGTTTTCATTTAGTTTCAAGGGAAATTCTCTTTCTTCTTGTTTTTCTATTTAGGAAAATGGCAGTGTTGTTGACTATGTATGAGGATAGGAGCACACATATTTCAACAAGTGATTTGACAAGGAAGTTAAGGTAAAATTTTTCTTATTAAGTAAATGGAAGATAGCATATGAATTTTATTTCGGTCGTGGAGCTTGAACTCTGGGCCTGGGTGTTGTCCCTGAGATCTCCAGCAAAAGGTTAGCACTTTGCCACTTGAGCCACAGTGCCACTTCTGGTTTTCTGGTGGTTAATTGGAGATACGAGTCTCATGGACTTTCCTTCCCGGGCTGGCTTTTAACTGTGATCCTCAGATGTCAGCCTCCTGATTACAGACGTGAGCACCGGCACCCGGTGCATATGAATATTTTAAAATAAATAGTGTGCATTTTTGTTAATTGAGCTCATAGTACTATAGTACATTAAAACTCCATACACAAAGACCTACAGATTTATTTGCTTTTTTCTTATACATTCCTAGGCCCCCAATTTTACAAAATCCAAAAGGTTTTATTATTTAATTGAAAAACAGATCTGAACATTTGCAAATTAAATGTCTTCTTAGGAATCTAGCGTCTAAAGTAATGAGACTAGTATCCACATTTGCCAGAAATACTTGGGATGCAGGACAAGTCAGTATTAAGACCTTCTGGGCAGCAAGAGTACAGAGCCCCCTGCTGGCAAAGAGTAGCAAAGAAGGCTATAACAAAGCATTCCCAGAAGTGCTACCAGAAATAATGATGTGGTCAGAACTGGAAGGATTAAGATTGGCAATGCAGATTGTTTATTGTTACCTTTGGCAGAAGGCAAAGTGGAGAGAATTCCAACACCAAAACCAGAGGAACTTGCTATACCCTGAAAGATAAATGTAACATTTTACCCAGTTGGTACCAATGAAGACTTGTAAGCAACTTAAGTAGAAGGAGGTTAAGAGTTAACAGAAGTAAAGCTCTCAGACAGATCACAAACCAGAGAGTTACATGTGTTGGGCTGGTAGAAGATGAATGAATTTGTCAGCATAGAAATGTTAGTGGAGTTATGAGGGGCAAGTTTTGCCAATAATTTCTCTACAACTAGACTGTGTGTGTGTGTGTGTGTGTGTGTGTGTGTGTGTGTGTGTGTGTGTGTGTGTATGAATACTGAAGCTTGAACTCATGGCCTGGGCATTGTCCCTTAGCTTTTTTTGTTCAAGGCTGGCACTCTACCACACAGCTCCACTTCCAGATTTCTGCTATTTAATTGGAGATATGAGTTTCATGGACTTTATTAACCTGCCTGGTTCAAATTGAAATTCTCATATCTCAGCCTCCTGAGGATTATAGGTGTGAGTCACCAGAGTCCAGCTGAGAAGTTATTTTTGAGATAGAAGTCTGTTCCTGAGCGGGCCATTAGGTCATTTAATATATAGTCCTCCCCTGGTTTATACACGAAAAATATTAGAAGATTTGGCTTGTGACAATTATGAGAGCTCAAAGATGTCATTCTTTGAAATTGCTACTGCTGCTGCTGAGACCCAAACTTATGGACCACTTTCAGACAAGACAAATGTTTAACAACAGATTTAAAAAAATCTTCTAACCTGGATGTTATGGTACATGTCCACAATCCCAGTACTTGGGAGGCTGAGGCAGATACATTGTGAGACACTCTCTCAAGAAAAAGTCATCCTTTCAGCTTTGACTCTCTAATACCATACCTGACTTACAGTAGATGCTTAATTCATATACTGTAGGAAGCCTATAATTTGGTGAGATTTAAGAAGGATTTGTCTAATATGTTTTCTTCCACAAGGGATCTGAAAAAGCTCATATTAATACAATCAAATAGAAAACATCAATAATAAATGAAGCCAGCATCACAAGATATACATTGGGCAAAACCAAATGAGTAGACAGGAATATGATATACAAGCAATAGCCAGTGCCTTATTATCTAAACTAAGCTACAGATTTGGTTGAGTTCTCTGCTAAATGAAATGAAGGTCAATCATGATTTTCTGAAGTACAAAGGCAAAAGATTTTGGAAGCTTTATTGGAAATTAACCCTAAGTGTCGGGTACAGGGTTTTACATCTGGGACACTAAGGGACTAGTAAACAATATCCTCAGTGATAGTTCTTTTTTTTTTTTTTTGCCAGTCCTGGGGACTGGACTCAGGGCCTGAACACTGTCCCTAGCTTCTTTTTACTCAAGGCTAGCACTCTGCCACTTGAGCCACAATGCCACTTCTGGCCTTTTCTATATATGTGGTGCTGGGGAATTGAACCCAGGGCTTCATGTATATGAGATAAACACTCTTGCCACTAGGCCATATTCCCAGCCCCTCAGTGATATTTCTATAGAAAATCCAACAGAGCTTCTCCAAAGCTCAGTCCTGTAGCATGAAACTTGTTACATGACCAGTGTAGATAGCACAGCTCACTGAAAGCAATTTTGTTATGTACCAAGGACATACTGCTCAAGAAAGAAAGTTCTTAGTTTTCTTTATTTCTTGGTAATACTAGAGATTGAACTCAGGGCCTTCTGCTATAAGGCAATTACTCCATCACTTGAGCTATGTCTCAGCCCTTTGCTTGTAGTCTATTTTTTTCAGATAAGGTCTCACTTTTGCTTGGAGCTTCCCTCAAACCACATCTACCTCCATCTCTGAGTAGCTGGGATTACAGGTACGAACCATTGCTCCCACTTAAAATTTTAACTAAATCAAAGAATGAATCTAGAAGATCCAGAGGAATGTAAACAATTGTCTTTGAGATCACTTCTTGAACAAGACCTTAAATAAGGGTAGGGAACAGATTATTGGTGTGTATGTTCCCTAGCAAAGCTGAAGGCTGGTTGTTCTACATTGTTTCTTGGTAGCATTGGTTATCAGAATGAGATTTCTTTTTTTTTTTTTAACCATGAAGCTCATTTATTATTCTGTTTATTGTAGCATGACATTTTATAGATTTGCACAAATTGAGCCACTATTTTTTTGGCCAGTCCTGGGCCTTAACTCAGGGCCTGAGCACTGTCCCTGGTTTCTTTTTTGCTCAAGGATAGTACTCTGGCACTTGAGCCACAGTGCCACTTCTGGCCATTTTCTATATATGTGGTGCTTAGGAATCGAACCCAGAGCTTCATGTATACGAGGCGAGCACTCTTGCCACTAGGCCATATTCCTAGCCCCAGAATGAGATTTTTTTTTACAAGCTTTTATTTACAGTAAGGCATATAACCAAAGTCTTTCTCAGGATGGATACTAGCTCTCTGTTCTCAATATCTACCCATTGCTGCCCAGTTAACAATCAGCAAACCAAGTTGCTTAAAACAATGGTCATTAATATGACCTCTCATAGTTACTGAGGTTAATGGGGTTCATTAAGATAGTTCTTGCTTATGTTTTCTTTTTTTTTTTTTTTGGCCAGTCCTGGGGCTTGGACTCAGGGCCTGAAAACTGACCCTGGCTTCTTTTTGCTCAAGGCTAGCACTCTGCCACTTGAGCCACAGCACCACTTCTGGCCATTTTCTGTATATGTGGTGCTGGGGAATCGAACCCAGGGCCTCATGTATATGAGGCAGGCACTCTTGCCACTGGGCCATATCCCCAGCCCTATGTTTTCTTATATAGTTAGAGCCAGCCAATGTCTGGGGCTGGAATTTCCTGAACTGAAGACAGCTGCTCACTCACATGTCCACTGCTAGGCTGAAAGATTCAGTCAGCTGTTGATTGGAATGGGGGTTTCCATGGGCAACTCTACGTATGTACAGTCTCTACAAGTGGTCTTCTCAGCAGTCTGGCTTCAAGATAGCTGGACTTCCTTCCTAAAAGGTGGCTCAGGATTCTTAAGACATGTGTCAAGATAGATTGGAAGTCATCTTACTTTCTATGATATATCCTAGGAAGTCATGCATTACTCACTGAGACATGAACACGGGCTTTCCAGGTTCAAGGGAGAGGAGATGCAGGCTCTAGGCATTGACAGGGAAGTGACCGAGTTTGGAAGAGCCTATAGGATAAAAAAATACTCATTTTTGTAACATACAATCTACATCCTCTCCTTATTTTAAGGTATCCTGTGAGAGTGTATACTCAGTAAAAAAAGAAAAAAAAGTAGTTTCCAAGGCTTGGGGGTAGGAGAAATAGCATACAACAGGCAGAATTTCAGTGTTGCAAGATCTGTTGCAAAGCAGTGTAACTTACTACTAAACTGAATAGGTATGATAGCAAATTTAGGTTTACACACCACACACACGCATGCGTGCGCGCACACACAAATTTCAATAATAAAGATTAAAGTCAGGGAAGAACACAATTCTGTAATGGTTCTGTAATCAAGTTCCTGGTTTATCAGGATATAGATCTGTAGGAATACAGACTTTTACTAAGATGTTAACATATGGCTTACATATATATAATGCAATAGCTGGGAGTTAATACTACAGTCAGTCAGGTAGCTAACCTTGAGTTATACATGCCCTGGACTAAAGGCAGTGGAAGTATAAATTAAAGCAAAAAGGGAAACTAACTCTGGTTTACTTATTTAAGATTTTTGAAGTTATGCCCAGTTAATCCCAAGAAAAGAATGAGGTAACCATTTTACTCCTCACATTTTCCCTTTAGGTAGTACTGGAATATCTATCTGTACTTGAATCTCCATTGAATCTTGTATGAAATACTATCGTAGACATCCTCAATCTGACATACTTTACGAACAAAAAAGGCATAAAGTTTAAACGGAATGTCCTATAAAAAGATGGCCCCATATTTTAGAGGAAGTCATTCAGAACAAGCTAAATAATGTTGAACAGCAGAACATTTTCTTTTTGCTTTTTTCTTTAAATTGTGCCTTCTAACCAAATGAAACACAGGAAGAGATCCATCGGGCACCCCTCCACTGAATACCTTAGGAACCACAATTTCAGTATAGTCTTAGGATTTTAATTGTAGGAAGAAAGGGAGCTCTCCCAGTTGTCAACTGAAATCTGCATGGATTTGTACTTTCAGCCCCACATCTACGTTCATTACTCAGCATTCTTTTTTTTTTTTTTTTTCATGTCACCGAACCAATGCAATAACAACCTGACTAGAATTCCACCAGCCTTCCAGTTGGTTATCCTGAGAGTGTGACTCAGGCCTCTCTCCCCGAGAGGGTCAGTAGAAAATGCACTGGTATGCCCATCTTCTGTTCTCCGGCTCCCCGGAATGAGTATGGTGGATACTGTTCATCAGTTCATTGTTTTTCCAGTAGTTCTTTGCCAAAAGAACTGTCAGCTACAAAACCCCCAAAGCAGCAACCCTAAGTAGGTAGTTTGATTTATTACAGTGTAAGTATGTGCTGTGTCATCACCATATAGATAATACCATAGAAAATTACCAATTACCTCCAAAGGTTTCCTTTTGCTTATTTTCAGCCTTATTCCCCATCCCCTTGGTGGAAGTAACCATTATTCTAACTTCTACCATAGTTGATTAGTTCTTTCTATTCTTGACTTTGTAGAGGTAGGATCATACAATATGCATTCTTCTACTTAACCTACTGGCTATGAGATTCATCCATGTTGTTGCTTATACCAGGATATTGTTCTATTTTCTTGCTGAGTAAGTAGTATTGCATTTTATGAACATATCACAATTTACTCAACTGTCCTTCTTATTCTCGTCTCTCCTAAAAACTTTTAGTTGCTTTATAAACATTATTTCATTCCTTTCGTAAAAATGACCCATGTAGGCTGGGTGAGGAAAGTTTTTAATTTGCCCAGAGAGTAACAGGATGCCTGTCTACAAAGTAATCTTTGCACATCACCATAATTTATGGCTAATTCCAATTAATAATTTGTCTGCAAAAACAGAAATTAAAATTTTAAGATCCTTAAGGTCAAATCATTCTGGAGGATAAACTATATGCAGTAAAGTACCATGGACATCTACTTTATAGACTGATCTTATCAATTTGGTAGTTCCACCCAGCTAGTCACTCTTGCTGTGACCCATGAAGACAGTAAGACACATGGAGTGCATTTACTTCTAAGCAGAAAGGGAGTCTTGCTTAGAAACAATACCAACATCAAATTTGAGTTGCTGTCAGCTTGTTAAAATGTTGGCCCAAAGCCCAGAAGTGAATAAAATTGTCTTTCTCAAATAATACATCAATCAAAAACAACTTGAAACAAATCTGTCAGAATCCCTGAAACATCAAAGAATACAAATTTCATATTAATTTAGAAAGAATCAGGTAATATAGTTAGACACTGGGTCTGAGCCATGAGAAAATTGTGGTTCTGTGCATACAGAGTTTCTCTAGGAGGAAAATAGCTCATTTTCTTGTTTGTAGAGTACAATGTTCAGACTGACCTTTGTGCTGAGTTCTGTTGCTAAACAGATGACATAAACTATAGTTCTCCCTTGAGTGTTTGTTACAGAAATTCTCCTCCTAATTAAATGTTTCACTTTTTTTGTGCTGGGGCTTGAACTAGTGTCTGGGTGCTGTCTCTGACTTACCACTTGAGCTACAGCTCCACTTATGGCTAGTTTGATAGTTAACTGGCAACAAGAGTCTTAGGGAGAGGCTGGGAATATGGCCTAGTGGTAAAGTGCTTGCCTCGTATATATGAAGCCCTGGGTTCGATTCCTTAGCACCACATATATAGGAAATGGCCAGACGTGGCGCTGTGGCTCAAGTGGTAGAGTACTAGCCTGAGCAAAAGGAGCCAGGGACAGTGCTTGGACCCTGAGTTCAAGCCCCCAGGACTGGCCAAAAAAAAAAAAAAAAGAGCCTTAGGGACTTTTCTGTTCAGGCTGGCTTCGAAATGCAATCCTCAGATCTCAGCCTTCTGAGTAACTAGAATTACAGGCATGACCCACAGTTGCCCGGCCACATTTTTTTACAAAGAAAGAAATAAAAACTCTTTTAACTATTCAGTGATGGTGCTCCCATGGATTCTTAAGGAATATGAATAAATCATGGAGGGAATCTGACTTAGACTGTATGTGTTACTATAGGCCAAAGGTGTCAGATTTGCACACTTGGAAAAAGAACTTTGTACATGGCTACTTGATCTTAGGTTTTAGATAAATTTAGACAAATTTTAAGCTCAGAGAAGAACAAACTGTGGAAGAGAAGACATAACTGTAAAGGAAAAAGGAAGATGGAATGAATGTACCGGAACATCATTCTGGAACTTTTTCTACAAGTATTGATAGGCCCTTTCTTGAATGAGACTCTTCACTGACCCCAGGAACTTTTGTACTTAAGTAGGAACAGCTAATGCCATCCTTAAAATGATTTATTTTCTACAGATGTTAAAGATAAAACAAGTCACCTTTTTTAAAAAGAAAAACTCAACTCATCAAGGGGAAGTAATGTACTGTGAGGTCATTAAGTGACAGATTTGGTGTCAGACTGTTCCTCTCTTTCTGTCTTACTAACTAGCTACATGACCATGGGCAAGCCACATCATTACCTCACCTGAAGAGTGAGTATTGTATGATAGATAGTTAAATGCTCAGTTTATAGTGTGGTTTTGTTTGGAATATGGCAAGCACTCAGTGAGTACAAAGTTTCTTGAAGCATGTTTTTGAATAAATGCCTAATAAATGTTATCTGCCATCATTATTATCTTGGGCTATAACTCCAGCAGATATCAGGCACTCAACTTTTTGACTTGCTAAGCCCTTTGACTTTCTGCATCTGCATACCTAGGACTAACCACATTCTGATGTTTCTTCTGGTCTAACAAGGGTTTATAGCATTGATTTCTGCTTGAAGCCTATTGCTGGGATAAGCATATGTGATATTAGGGTAAATGGTCTACCACTGTTATATCACCAATCCTAATTTGTAGCTGTTGATAGGAACAATCAGTGCAGAATGTAGAACACTAGGACCCCTCCAAAAAAGATTTAATCCCCAGTCTCCTACTTCTCCCCCCAACCCAAAATGATGACTCAGTTTGGTTTGAGTCCTTTCTTCTACTACAGGAGAGAGATAATCTCTAATTACCTCTCCCCCTTAGGTCTTCTTTTTCTTTTTTCTCCCTCTTTCATATTTCTTCTCTGAGTTCTTTGGCTGATCTAGAAACCAAATTAGCGAAAGACCTGATTAACAAGAAAAAAGCATAGAACTTTTTAAAAATTAAATTTATAAACATGTAGAAATCTTTATAAGCAATTGAAGTCTGGAGAGATGAACCAAAGCATGCTACTTTTATATATTTTTTAAAAATAGAAAGAACAATAAATCCGTGAAGGAACGGCCAGACAGATGGACCTCTGGAGTAGCATAGTCTAGATAGGGAGTTAACTAAGAGATATGTGTGGGTTTGCTAGATGTTAGGGGAAGACAAGGGTTACTTCAGAGTTCATTTATTCAGGTTCATTGCACCTCCAATGGTTTTTAGTGACCTAGCCTATTTCCTAGCCTTCATACATGAAAGACATCCCTCCCCAAAGTATCTTTGTGGTTTGCTGTGTATAGAATAAGATAGGCCAAATGGGCCATTCTGAAGTTAGAATTTCTCGAATGATTTCAGCTTGAAATAATCATACCAAATGTTTCTGTGTCCTTAACTCCTTTGCCACCATCTCACACCGTACCTTCGAGAGCAAAGAAGCCACTCCATCAAAATGTGATCATTTGCTGGATTTTGGCACCATGACAGCCAGTTACTAAGCCATTGATTGTCTTGCCTCACAGTGATCTTATTTAGTTGCTATGAATGTCTAAATAACTTAGACAGCCACTTTGTGGTCTGTCTGGGGACAGACTCCTATCCAAGTTTGATAGGCAGTATAACCAAGGGCAAAAAAAAAAAAGGGCAAGCAGACTGATAGATGGTTTCCTTATTGACTCCCAGAGCAAACTGCAGAGACAGGCTCTATGAATAGCTGTTGTAATCACAAACCAAAGGACAGTCCTTTATTTATGCCTAATAGGGAAAACCATTGGTCATACACCGGTCATTTCAGTAGCACTTGCATAATCATGGCTTTTGAATACAGACTCCAAACCAAATTTCACTGTGAAAACTGAAACTATTTACATGAACTACTCCAATAAATCTACAGAACATCAGAGGAAAAGCTAGAAGTAGATGTGATAATTTATGATGTCCATGCTTCTTTTGTTAGCTTCCTTGAAGAAACCAGGAGAGATTGTGTGTGTGTGTGTGTGTGTGTGTGTGTGTGTGTGTGTGTGTGTTTGAGTTAGGCCTCAACTGTTTGTTGAATTGAAGCCCTTTTCCCCTTTGTATAACTATTTAAAGATAACTGAATAATAAAATGAAATTAGGGTTTATATTCTGCTCCAACATCACCCATGCAGATGTAAACAGTTGGGTTATTTCACTGCTGCCCATCCAGCTAGCTTCTCTATTGAGACCTTCTCAGGTGTTAATTGCAGTTGTAAATTAAGCAACATTATTCTAACTGAGCCAGAGTCTTGTTTTCTTCCTCAAGCATTTCATTATTGAGTTTGCTTGAATTGATTAATGTGAGAATATCATCAATGTAAATTACTATTCAGCAATATATTATTAAACCTGCACAATGGGTTTTATTATGCACACTGGAATTTTATACATGAAAAGTCATAATTGACCACTTATCTAGAATTCTTCTCTTGTTTATTTTTTATTAGAGTTTGTTTTTTATGAGTTCAGGATTTTTGTCAGGACCTAGTTTTCCTTTTCTTTTCTGAAACATCAAGACAGAGTGGTTACATTCCTTTCAAAAAGTCATCTATTTAAAATAGAATATCAATTAGTATTTGGTTTGAGTGCCTTAAAAGTACCAGCTTGCCACTATCTTTTTATACATGGATGAAACCATTGAAATAGTTTCACTGTGATAAAAACTAATTCAATAAGAACAGTCATTAGTCAAATATATAATTCCCCTGTTTTCCAGAAACTATTATGTACATGTTTTCAGAGAAAAGGTCTCTTTCATCATGACTAGAGAAAAATTGCTTTTGCATCTTGGGAGTCAGCTGGACTCACCAAGAGTCTAACTAAGTAAGGAGAGGGAATTCAAATAGTTGGCATGGAGCCCCCATTGGGCAGATCAGGTGCTGGGGATGCCCACCTGCTTGCACCTGTTGATTGTGAAGGCTTTCCTAATTGGCACACTGGTTCCAGCCTGGGCCTGAGGTTGTACAAAAGAGAGAATAAAGACACAGACACTGAACTCTGATATTAAGCAAGTGTCCACTTTTTCAAAGAGGGGAAATTTAAAGACATACTCAGAAATCTAGGTAAGAAATTAGCGTCTAGCTAATTTATCAATGAGCCTCTAAGCAGAAGGGCTATCTCAGGCTGGGTTCCAGCCCTAGAAAGTTAACAGTACCAGCAGGGTATTCTAGAATTTCTGCTCAGCATACACAGAACTGTACCCTCCATTATCCTAATGGGGACACTAGCTGACATTATTCTTCAGAAATCCCATTGAGGTAGAGATTGAAGCTGTCCTGTCCAGCCATTACAGCACTCAGCACTGGGTTGTGGATTGTCATTGCCCTACTCCATCCTGTTGCCTGTTCTTACCCAGAACATGTCCATAGCCTTCTGACTTATCCACTTTGATTCCTTCACTGATGCAATATATTGTTCCTACAGTACTCATTGGGTGGGTTAAAACACATATCTACCTATTGCTATCAACTTGCTTCAGTGATTTCCCATTCCTGTAAGATGGAGCCCTAATCCAAAATATAGTCTCTCTACATGCTAGCTAGCTCCTCGGGCTTTCCTTCACCTCCCCATTCCACACTCCTTACCACACATTCCTGCCCCACCCCCCTGGTCCAGGTCCAGTTGATCTACCCAACTCCTCATTCGTTCACACTGTTTAAGGATCATATCATTAGAAAAGCCTTCCTCTAAACCTTGGTCTCCCTGACATTCACTCCCTTTACTTTTTTTCTCATAGCTTTCCCCACAGATTTTTATTCATTTGGCAACATTATTTTCTTCTCTGACTTGTAACTGGCACGAATGCAGGGGATGTACTCATTTTGCTCGATTCTGAAAACATAATAGAAACCTCAATCATGTGTTGAATCAACTTATGATTACCATAGGAATAAGTCCAGTGATAAGAATTGGGTCCTTCTAGAGGACAGGGCCCACTGGCTCATGAACCAGGCAAGAGGTCAGATAGTAGAATCCAGAAGGATGAATTTAGATTAGCTGGGCCTGAAGTGACTAGAAGATGATCAGGAAGGGCATAAGTGATTCCTGTCTCAGCCCTAGAACTTCTCCTTTTCTTTCCCCTGCAATCCTGGTCTGGCCATGGCTACAGGAAGAAAACTAGGCCTTGCCAGAAGTCACACAGTCAATAGAAGACCCAAGACTCAAACAGGTTCTAAGTTTAGATGTCTACTTTTACACTAAATGGCTGCTTTTCTTTTATATAAGAACAATCAAGTCATAGATCAATGATTAGCGAGGGATTTGTCTGGGATTTCTGTCTTTCCCCTGCCTGTTTGACTAAGGAACACAAGTCTCCTGTTAGTCATTTATTCTTTAGTTCTGTTCAGCCTGGAGACTGAACTATGATGGCTAACACCTAGAGGTTGGTACAAACAACCGTATTCTATGCTTTGCTGGTGATGATTGGCTTGTTCCTGTGGGCTCAGTCATGTTGAGAATACTAATGGAGTTGCTCTCTCAGGAAACCAAATAGGAGCTTAATCACACAGCAGAGACATGGGTGGCAAAGTTTCAGGAAGGGTGGCAAGCAAGCTGAGAGATGATTGTTCCTATCTGCAGAAAGGCTTCAGACAGCAACAAAAGAGCAGGCTCAGAGAGAAGTACCTAGCATGCCCTCTGCAAGTGCAGGTCAAAGATGCCTTGCACTCAGGCAGAAACAATGTCAGTCTCATTCCCACCAGAGTGCAGACTCTGGCAGAAGAAGGATACTCCATTTTGTTATTTTGTTTCATAGTGAATTTTTTTTGTAAGAAAGGAAATCTGTGTTGTCAGGATGCTTTCCTGTGTGCTCTGTATATTACTGGGGCCTTTTTATGGAAAAATGGAATTTATTACTTTCTGAAATTTAACTTTTACACCTAATTGTTTATATAAACATTGAGTTTTACATTCTCATATCTTTCTACAAATATTATGTCAAATAGTTTTCCTCATTTCTTCTTTATTTATGAAGTTTCAGGCCAAATTACCCAGCTCAGAAAATTGTTTTAAATGAGAGCATTAAATGGTTATGTGAAGTTAAAGGAAAATTCTCTCTTCATGTACAGGTTGATCTCCTGGGTCCTTGGCATTCTCAAGCTCTGGCTCTGAATACAGGCAGGGGATATCTGCAGTGGTATGTGAATGTGTTTAGAATCAACATCTGAAATGTTGAATCGCTGCCTATTAAATACTAAATCATTCATGTATTTGAGTCATCTTAGAAATGAAAGTTACTTAATACATCTCCTCCTTTTTATATTTTGAATGCTATGACAAATGTAAAATCCTCTTTAAATAAGGCATTATATCTATCACTTATCACAACCCATTTATCTCAAAGTTTATTTATTTTAGTTTTTAAGTGATTCTCCTGATGTTGACCACGATAGACTATTCTATTGCAATCACTGAGAATTTTACTATATTTTCTCTCCCTTTTCCCATGTATCTGTGTAAAAAATAAGTTTGGCTTGCCATGAGTTGGATACAGTTTGAGTGTTTAGTTTAAGGCTTCACATATTGAAATGTTATCACCACTTAGATATTAAGAAGGTGGAAACAGTCTCACTATGAGGTTTAGAGGTGGGGCTTTGGGGATGTGATCAGGATTGGATAAAATCATTACAGAGGAGCTCATGATTGATCTGGTAGCCTTACAAGCAGATGGAGACAGAGAAACACAGTAGCACTTCTGTCTTTTTCCACGTGATAGTGGGTATGACCTTGAGATTCAACCAGCAAGAATGCCATCATCAGATGCAGCCTCTTGACCTTGTATCTCCAGAACCATAAACCAAAATAACCCTCTTTTCCTCATAATGCAGCTTGCCTCAGATATTTTATTATAGAAATAAAAAATGGACTAATATGGTGATTTTAAAATGTACAAATTTGGGCTGGATGTAGTTCAGTGGTAGAGAACATAAGTAGCATGAAGGAGGCCCTATGTGAATCCTTAGCACCAAATACATACACACAACCTATGAATAATTTCAAGGCAAATTGTATTTACACAGTATTTAATAAAAATTATACTTTTTCGACTGAGAGAATTTTGTCTCAAAACTTATGATTTGCCAAAGGCAAATCATAACACAAGCAAACTCTGTCCTTACCTCTCCTACGTCACTCTCTGGCTTGAAGGAATGTAACTAGTTTTGCCAAGGTCATGGTGACTTTCTAATTACTGAGCCCAAAGACTCTTCAGTCTAATTTACCTGTTCCCTGTAGCACTTGGCACAGTTGAGCACTGTCCCTTCTAAACTCTCATCTCTTGACTTCTGGAACACTGAGCTGTCAAAGAACAGAATTATAACAGTTTAGCATAGAGATGTTAATTGACTGTATTTTCTGTTCTAGAATCGAGCAATGCTTGACTTCATGAAATAATATATGTTCAGATGGCTGAGCAGTCACGAGGTTGTTTTTGTAGACAGAAGAGCTGAAAAAAGCAGAGTAAATGAAAAAAAAAGGTCATTTCAAAGTAGTGCATTGTAAAGCAGTGGCAGGGATCTAGAAATATAGAAAAACAACTGATTATTGACATCCAACTGCTTCTGGTTAGTCTTCCCTACTGTTTTTTGAGATAGGGTTTTGCTTTAGGTCACCTCAGTGATCCTTCTGGTTTAGCCTCTTGAGTACTGGGATTATGGGTTAATACCACCAGGGTTGGCTTCTGGTTGCTTTTTGTAGGGATTAAAGGATATGAGGATTAAAACAGAGGAAACTTCATTATCATGTCAATTACAATCCACCTGTTTTGGAAATTTTGTTATTATTTTCCTCTTCTCATTTCTCAGATCAGATAACAATTTAGTTTTGTTTTAATGAAATGGATACTCAGTAGAAGAGACTCTGTTTTAATTTAGTCTTGTCTGTTGGAGCCCAGTATAAGCCTAACCCAAAGCAATGGCCCCCTACAATTTTTATTTAACAACCCCAAGGTCTACCCAAGAAAATAAAGCAGCCCATATTTCTGCTTCTCAAGAATGCAAAGCCTTCATACCCACAGATAGTTGAGACCACAAACTCTGCAGCCAGGTAGGAACCAAGTCTACACTTCCTTATTGGTATATATCTTGTCCAAGTTTTTGTTTCCAAGTTAGAATGAAAAGAGATAGGCTTTGATGAGTTCTAGTGATTATTATTATCAATCCTCAAACTTGAAAGGCCTCTGTGGCATGGATTAGCTCACTCCTAAGCCTGTAGCTCCAGTCCAAGCCTCTCATGGCACCTGCTCACTTAACTGCCAGCTGATCTTCCCCACCTAGCCTGACCACATACTCAACACAGAATCTCATTCTTTTTGCCTTCTTAGAATAGAGGCCCTCGTGTAATGGTTTTCTATGCCAACTTGTCGTAGAAATCTGAAGATCAACTTCTTTGAATGTTTATATATCTCCCAGATCCTTACCTTGAAATCTAATACTAAATGAGTTGTTATTATGAGGTGGGACATTTGTCAAGTAATAAGGTCATGAATGGGACTAGTGTCCTTATAAAAGGGGCCTGAGGGAGCTTGTTTGTTCCCTTGCCCTTCCCTTTCGTTATGTAAGGACAGGTAGAAGGCCCTATCTATGAGGAATAGGCCTTTGTGAGGCACTGAGTCTTCAGCGACCTTATTCATGGGCTTCTCAGCCTCTGGAACCATGAGAAATAAATATCTCTTGCATATAAACCCCTAGTCCAAATACTTTGTTATAGCAGCAGGAATGGAACAAGATACCCCTGTATATTGGATGATTTCTATGTTATATATAATTTTCAAGTCCACACTCCTTTCTTTTAAGGTCACTCAGTTGGTTCTAGTTCCCAGAATCTGTTAAGATCTAAGATTAAGGCAAAAACAGAGAATAGAACTAGCAGTTCTCCTCAAGAAATAGAAATACAACTAGAAAATGAGATATTAATTTCATTAGTAAAATTAACCACGTTGTAAAGATTAGTGTATTGTTTCTGAAAATGGAAAGGGTTCTATAAAGAAAGTCTCATGCTAGGGCTGGTAGCATATGACTACAATCTGAGTGCTGGGAGGTCGAGGGAGGAAGAGAAGTCTCAGTTTCTTTTTTATTACTCAAATGATTCTAGTTTTATTATTTCTAAAATGAAGCTTACTTTTACTTTCACAAACAAGAATTTGGAGAGTTTATTGTTGGTTCAGTTTCCTTTTAATAATTGTACCATTCCCTTTCTACAAGTTATATAAGTCATACGCTGTCACAACTTTTCCTTCAGCTAATTCTCCTAAAGGACAAGTTCAAGAGCATACCTGGCTAAGACCAAGAACTTCATCTCAAAATACAAAAGATTGAAAGGCAGAGGTATGTGATAGGGTCTAGAGTGCTTTGGGAGTGGGGTAGGGGAGAGAGCAACAAGGAAAGGAAAGTCAGTGATCCTAAAATATACAAACTCAGTGCCAATACTTAAAACAGAATTAAGTGGATTGAAGAGCCCTCTTAAAAATTCTATTTTTCTATATTCTCTTGTATTTCTAAAGATAAATTATGATTAGCAAGTAATTTAGAATAATAACACCACCACTGAATTTCCTGCCAGCTGAGGTCTGGCAGAGGTGAAGCATGCTAAACCTCAAGAGTGTGCAATTTTAGAACTGAATAATTAAGCTCAGAGAAGATGAAAGAAGAGGTTTCCATGGCAACCGGATCCTACAACCCAGTGTAAGGTCATATTGTTTCAATGTTGGATGCATGTATTCTGGTTATTGTGATGTATACTCCAAGCAGTGTTTAGGTACCCATAGTTTCCCTTGTGCAGGTTGAGAAAGGATAAGTATTTTGAAATTTGCAGAATAGGATTGTGTGAATTTTTTTCAGTGAAGTGGATGGCACTGTGTTAATGAAAATAGTAGAACCTAGTAGCGAGATTTAGTATAAAATATGGGTTCTGCAAAAATAATTACATGAATATTTATTTGTTAAGTATAATCATGTAACTAGTATTTGTTTATTCAATAATATTGGTTAGGGCTCTGGATATAGCTCAGTAGTGAAGCATCTGTTTAGTATGTATGAGGCTGTAGTTTGTTCCCCAGTAGCAGACACACACAAACAATAACAGTAATAATCAAGATGATGATGATGATGATAATGATAATCCTATGTATCTGATATGTACATGCTAGGATCTGTGACAAACAATATATAGCAAATAAATAATTTACAGCATCTATGGTGTTTGCATTTGGAAAGGACTCTAAGGACAAAATAAAGCAAAGCAAGAAATTTGGGAATGCTGGGAATAGCAGGGGTATGGTATGGCAATTTTTAACTGAGTTGGCAGAAAAGGATTTATAAAGACAATATTTGCACAGAGTCAACGAGGTAGGGTATGGGGGAACCATGCAGGTGTTTGGAGGACATACAGGCAAAGGAAATACCTGTGCAGAGGCCCTAAGGCAGAGGTATGCTTTCCATGTTCAGGGAACATAAGGAGAACCAGAATAGAGTGAATCAAAGGTAACAAAGTTCAGGTAAGATCAGAGTGATAACCAAGGGCAAGGTCAATGGCCTTGTAGGGCACTGAAAACTTATATGGCCTGCATCCTGAGAGAAATAGGTCACCACCAAGAGATTTGGGACAAAGGATTGACATGTCCAGTTAGGAGGAGTCAAGGTAACAATATAAGAGAAATTATACTGACCTGGGGATTGGGATGGGTAGTCAGACTCTGGGTATATTTTCAAAGTAGATACAACAGAACTTCAAGATGAAGTATGAACGTCTGTGAAGTATGACAGGAAAATGGGAGTCAAAGAAAACCACAGGACTTGGTGCCTAAGCAACTAGAATGATGGGTTGCTATCATTTAAGATGAAATGGTCCATGGATGGTGGCAGTAGGCTAAGATGGGAGAGCAGATTAGTTTGAAGTATCTGTTAGAAATACAAGTAGAGACAGAGAAAGCAGTTGGTTGTACAAGGCCAGACTTCAGGGCTAGAGGCACAAATTTGGGAGTTATAAGCAAATGGATCATATTGGAAACTATAAGATGAAATGGAATGAGCTCAACAAGGAGACTGAGAAGAGACCAGACTGAGCTCTGAGGCTGCATTCCAGTAAGATGTTTGGAAGAACAGGTGGGCCCACCAAAAAGACTAAGGTGATTAGCAAAACCCAGAGAGTATATGGAATTCTAGAAACACAATGAACAAAGAAGTTCCAGAAGGATGAACTATTAGAGATGCCAAAAGCTGTGGACAGGGAAACTCTGTCCCCGATTTAAGACAAGAGGCATTACTGGACCCGCTGTATTTCTTTTTTCCCTGCCTCTGTTGATCTGGAGGGTACCCTCTAATAAACATCATGAATCTCTTTCTCAGAGTCAGTTCTCAGAAACCCATCTAACATACCAGTATTACCCTTCATATTTAACATAGAATAAATATTTAAATTTCCCTAACAATCCACGACATGAGCCTCATTGATTACTTCAGAGATATGCAAATCAAGCGTCACTTTTCCAATGTCATAGAATGGCAGAGTAGAGGTGGGGTTAACTATGTGGTTGATTCCAAAGCATTGCTCTTTTCAACATGACTTTTTATCATCTGCTTTACTTGCTTGGGTGCCATGCCGAGCCTAGTAGGAACCTGGAGACAGGATGTTAGGAGGGTATTAAGAACTCCTGAGATACGAGGGAGATACAGGGAGAAAAAAAAGTCAAGATAAGAGGCTTGATGGCTCTGCCAAGCTGGGAAACCACTACTGAGCTTCTGTAAGTGGGAAGGAGTCAGAAATAAAGTAGAAAAGGAAGAAAGAATGGAGGAACTTACAAGCAATTCATAATCTTCACCTGCAACTCAGAATCATTTCCAGGTGGGTCCCAGAGTCTGTCACAGGATGAACACATCTTTCAAGGAACTAAATTTATGTAACATTGGCAGCACCTCATAATTTTCATGTATTTTTGTCATTCAACAAATTTGCTCTGTAGTCTATATTTGTCATCCCCGAAGTAATTTATTGTCATGGCATATCCATGTACAGTTAAAAAGAGGGTTTACTTTCTTTAACTGCTACTATACTGAAGGTATAATTCTTGTCTGTATTTTAAATATATTTCCTTATCATCTAGAGATCATTCTGCTACTGGTATGTGTGTGAAGTACATTTATATTTTTGTTTCATCTGGCCTTTTTGCTGGTTCATTCTTCCTTGAAACCTCTAAACATTAGGCTATGGGCAAACAAAAATCAATAAAACACAGTTCCTGTTAAGGTATTAACAGTCTAGTGGGATAAATAGGTCTTTAAACAACAACAAGAAGAACAAAAGTGCATATACAGCAAGCTCTGGGAGCCAAGAGAACCTTGTTAGGGCTAAGAGACCAGCATAGGTTTAAGAGAAATGTCCTCAAGAAGGGAAATAATATTGCATGGAGAACAAACTCAGTAAGTATCTATTTACAATAATAAGATTAACCATCAAGGAAAACTATCCAGAATATTGTCGATAAATATATTTAATCTCTTAAACCCTTCAATGGTTATTGTCCACAGGAATAAGTTCAGAATTTTTGCCCCGACTTGCCATTATTCTCAGTACTTTTCCAATTTTTTCTCATCTTCTCAGTGATGAGTAGGTATATTAAAGTATGATATAATACATGGAAGTTCAGTTAGTCTCCCGGCACCAAAGCACCCTGCTTGGCCATCTGTCTCCCTGCTAGGTTCTGCCTCAAGAGGGCGCTAAAGGAGGCTGCGAGCTTGGAGGAAGAGGGAAAAAGGACTTCTGTTTTCACTTCTAGAGAGCTGCAGTTTCTCTTCCCTGTTTGTTTCCAGTGAAATTCAGTCTGTAGGTTTCCTAACACATGCAGAGCTAGCTTCCTGTTGCCTGCTGCAAAGAACCCGGCATCAGCTGTGGTCTGGGTAGTTATAAGTACATGTTAAGTTTGATTCATTCCAGCTTCTTCTGTTCATTTTCCTCAGCTCAAAGTGGTAGCTTCTTCCTGCTGTTGATGCTTTTGTGATATTTTAAGGCTGTGGCTCTTGACTAGGGTGAGTTTGCTTTCCAGGGGACACCTGGAAAAATCTGGAAAGCCTTTTGTTGCCACAATTCAGGAGAGTTAAGGAGAATATTACTTACATTTACTAAGTCGAGTCCAGGGATGCTACTAAACCTCCTCCAGGACACAAGGCAGCTCCACAACCAAGAGTTATTTGACTCAATGTGTCATAGGTTGAGAAAACCAATTTTTACCCTTTCAGTTAAAAATGTCCCAGCTAAAGATTATTATAACTAAAACGCGTTAAGACTGAATTCTCTCAATTATATAATTGTGGCTTTAACTGAATCTTGTTTGGTTTACGTTTCACTAAGGTTATAAAAAGAAATGAGTTGACCAGTGAAAAGTTTGTAATGAGGTAGGAGGGGGATCCCCTATCCCTCC
Source organism: Perognathus longimembris pacificus (assembly GCF_023159225.1). NCBI lineage: Eukaryota > Metazoa > Chordata > Mammalia > Rodentia > Heteromyidae > Perognathus > Perognathus longimembris. The sequence continues at coordinate 36,589,004 of NC_063161.1, forward strand.
AAGAGTCCACCACTCAGAAATTCTCAAGTAAAAAGATGAATTTATTGGGGAAGTTCCGGATGGACTGGTCCCAGGTTTCTGTAAAATATGTAACACAAACCAGGACAGCGGCACAGAGACTTTTTTCCAGAAGATTTCTAAGTACCAACAAACCATTTCAGCTCCAATGGAGAGTTGATTTGGGTCATCATGGGGACAAGATACCAGACTCGAACATGTGGCATGGCATAATGGCACCTGAGCTGGCCTACCCCTAAATAGGGTCAGGTCAGGGGGCTGGGTCCCAAGCATTTGACTGACAGGTTCAGTAACCTATAGGCTATGTGCCCGCCCCTGTCTCTTAGGATTCAGGAACTCCCATTACCTGGGGATGGGGTTTCCCTTCCTGTAGGAATCCAGGCACACCCATCAAGAATTGGAGTGCGGGGCTGGGGATATAGCCTAGTGGCAAGAGTGCCTGCCTCGGATACACGAGGCCCTAGGTTCGATTCCCCAGCACCACATATACAGAAAGCGGCCAGAAGCGGCGCTGTGGCTCAAGTGGCGGAGTGCTAGCCTTGAGCGGGAAGAAGCCGGGGACAGTGCTCAGGCCCTGAGTCCAAGGCCCAGGACTGGCCAAAAAAAAAAAAAAAAAAAAAAAAAAAAGAATTGGAGTGCGGGGGCTGGGGATATAGCCTAGTGGCAAGAGTGCCTGCCTCAGATACATGAGGCCCTAGGTTTGATTCCCCAGCACCACATATACAGAAAATGGCCAGAAGCGGTGCTGTGGCTCAAGTGGCAGAGTGCTAGCCTTGAACGGGAAGAAGCCAGGGACAGTGCTCAGGCCCTGAGTCCAAGGCCCAGGACTGGCCAAAAAAAAAAAAAAAAAAAGAATTGGAGTGCGGTTTGGGGGGCGGGGCACTATTGGGAATCTTCCCTGGGCTTCTGAGCAGACAGGGGCGGGGCTATCAACTCTGAAGCTCAGGGGCTGGGGAAATAGTGGAGATAGAGTCAGCTTCTGCTCTCTTTTGCTGGCCAGATCTGACCTCCATATTACAAGTTGAAAGTGTCTGAGGTTGAAACTTAAAAAAATAACTAACATGTCTCAAAGCTGAGAGGAGTCTCACAAAAACTATATCAGCTCCAATCTTGAATTGTGAGAAAATCAGTTTCTGCTGTTTAAATCAATACTATTATATGAAACTGTAACCCCTCTGTAATTCACTTTTACAATAAAGGGGAAAAATGGAAATAAAAACACACAAAAATACTATTTACACATAACTCTGTTATGCTCAATTTCCAGACCCCCACAAAGACCACCAGAGACCCACCCCAATGCAAAAGCAAAAGGAGTCTTTATTGCAAGCTCGAGCTTGGTCCTCCATGCACTCGGCAACCGGTGACGCTAAGAGGCCCTGAGCCTAGGGCCTCCAGCTATTTTATACATTTTTGGGGAAGGCAGGAACTTAGCATACATCATAGCATCTTTTAACAAATCAACACACACCGCGGGAAAATTATGAAATAATTCTAAAGCATGTTTGGCACATTTGGTGGAGGGAAGGAATCTGGAAAGGGTCATTGGTCAGATCAAGGGACCAACGCATTTAAAATTGATTGGTTAAGCCATAAAGGTGTAGCAAGGGGGATACGTACACAGCTGCAGGGTTTTAGATACTGGAAACCACACCTGGGTGGGGGAGTTCTGGTAACTCCAAAACTTGTTTTTCTTCTCTGCCGGTCACTCTTATGGGTGATTATGGTTTTTCTGAGAACTATCTGCCCCAGGGCATTTTTTTTATGGTCTTTACTGGAAAGCGAGGGGTGGGGGGTAGGGCTTACAGTAAGGTCAGTTAGGTACAGAATGGGGTCTTAGTACAATATGGAGTTTCCTAGGTCCTTAGCTGCAAAGCGGTTTACAGAAGCAAAATTAGCAGTTAGTAACTAGAAAATGGTGGCTTAGTTTCTCAATTCTAAATGGTGTGTGTGTGTGTATGTTGCTAGAGATTAAACCTGGATCCTCACATGTGCTAGTTAAGCGCTCAGCCACATTCCCAACCCAGGTGTTAAATCTTCCTATCTCAAGACAGAAATTGGATAAATTTTCAAATGTTTACAATTGACCAATCAAGAAGTGTTGCAAACCGTCGCCAGTGCCTTGTCTCGCTGCAGCCGGGAGCAAGACAGGGAGCAAGACTGGGAGCAAAGCAATGATGGAGACCAGACTGTGGAATTGGTTTTTGTTAGGTTTTTAAAGTAGGTAGCCGGTAAAGGAGAACGCCACGCGGTACTCAGGCAGGAGAGAAAGTTTATTACCGAACTGCTGGTCTGTGGCCAAGATGATCCATGGCCAGAGAGAAGGGAGAGAGAGAGAGAGAGATGGGAGAGAAGGGAGAGAAAGGGAGCGACCCCCACCCAGCCCTGCCTTATATCTAGGGCAGGGGCAAGGGGTGTGGCCAGGTAGATTAGGATGTGACCTCAGGGAAAGGGGAGGTAACTGCCTCCAGGTCTACAGGTTACCCAGGTAACTGGGTGGAGACTTAATGAGGTGGGGGCATCTACATGTAGCCCTCAGGGAGAGGACCTAACATTCCAGCCTTTTAATAGTTATGAAAAAGGGCAAGGACTCTCTCTGGCTGCTTCCTGCTGGCAAGGGGCGCCGGCATTAGGGGTAAAAGGCAGAAATGTGGCCTCTCCTGGAGAAAGGCGAGCAGCAGGGTCTTTTGGTGGTAGATGCCAGTCCTTGAATGAAGCCTGGAAGAAGTCCCATGAGGCAGGGGCTGGGCAAAAAAAATATTAAGGCAAAAGCAAGGGCTTAGGGTACAAAATTAAAAATTGAATGACTTGGCTAGTTCTTATACTCAGGCATGGACAGTAGATGGACAAGCTACTATCTCTTGATCCCCCGGCTCTGATTAATTTTGAAAGGGTGAGACAAAGTGACTCCATTTTGGATGTGATCATTTTCCTCTTACTCCACTCCATGATACTTGTTCCTGGAACTGGCTGAGTCCCAGGGGTCTAGGTGCTTGTTGCTGGGATGGCTTGCCCCCGTTGGCATTCACGGGGTTTGAACTCAGTGCCTGGGCACTGTCCCTGAGCACTTCTGCTCGAGGCTAGTACTCTACCACTTGAGCCACAGCTCCACTTCCAGCATTTGGCTGGTAAGAGATTAGTCTCTTCAGCCATGCTTCCAGCCTGGCTCTTCGCTGATTAATTGGGAGATGGAGTCTGAGAGATTTTCTGCCCGGGCTGGCTTCGAACTGCAATCCAAGGCGTCTTTGCCACAAAACCCTTTTTTATTTCCAATTAAAAAAACAAGGAGACCAAGGGGACTAGAGCTTACCTGTACCTTGTCAAGAACTGACCAAATACTTGCCAGAATTCTGCAATGACAAAACTCAGTAGATGTGATGAGTTTTAGCACAGATATATAGCTAGATGGACATACTAACAAATGACATTTACACAGACATACACACTGTGCACAGAGGTTTTACAGCATGCAAAAATGAATTTCAGCAGTAGAGTCTTTTGGAATTCCAATAGTAAATGACATTTTTTTCCCCAATATTTTAAAACCACGTGGTCGGTTAGAAAAACAATTTTGCTAGCAAACAACAATTTTCAGATTATAAAATGGAGAAACCATATTTTGATAAACTCCAGTGGGGTGCCATGTTGAGGGGGGTGGCAGGAGGACACAAACACACTAACAGAGAACATGTGGCATGGCATAATGGCGCCTGAGCTAATGCCTGTTAAACCCAATATTCACCACGTGGTCAATGCTAGAGAAAATAACTTTTAGATATCTTTGCTGACAAAGCACATTGGTGGTCAAGCCTCAGTTTCAGAGGTCTGTGAAAAGAGGCAGCTTTGTGAGCAAGGCACACAACGATGGTACGACTTGGGAATTTTATAAAGTAAGCAAGTAAGCAGGAAGATGAGAGAGAGAGGGAGAAAAAGGAAGAGAAAGAGAGGAAAAGAGAGAAAGAGAGCCTGAATATAAGTGACTTCTAACCATTTACCATTGCAGTGGCAAAAACTGTATCTGAGCGAGTATTTCGAGCAGGCCTCATTGCACTGTCAAGAGGCGTGCTATCAGTGTCCCGGCTCGGGAGTGACTGTGATGCAAAAACCCAAAAAGCACGGGAGAGAGGCACCTGGTGAGTGGATGAGCTTACCGGGCAGAAGCGGCAGGCAGAAGCGGCGGACGGAGCGGCAGAGAACCCAAGCAGCAGCAGTTTCACTCACCAGGGTAGACAAGTGGTGTGGAGGTGTGGGTGGATGTGGAGGCCAGCAATGGTATTAGTGAAAAGTGCCACGTGGCGACTCACAGCAGTTCGGTTCGCGGAAAAAGGGCCGTCAGGACTGGGGATACTCCCAGAAAAAGAAGAAAAATAGATGGGAATTCCGCCTGTCCTGACTCTTAAGCCCCATCCGAGTCACGGCACCATATATGTTAGGTTTTTAAAGTAGGTAGCTGGTAAAGGAGAACGCCATGCGGTATTCAGGCAGGAGAGAAAGTGTATTACCGAAATGCTGGCCTGTGGCCAAGGTGATCCATGGCCAGAGAGAAGGGAGAGAGAGAGAGATGGGAGAGAAGGGAGAGAAAGAGAGAGAGATGGGAGAGAAGGGAGAGAAAGAGAGTGACCCCCACCCAGCCCTGCCTTATATCTAGGGCAGGGGCAAGGGGTGTGGCCAGGTGGATTAGGAGGTGACCTCAGAGAGGTTAACTGCCTCCAGGTCTGCAGGTTACCCAGGTAACTGGGTGGAGAATGAGGTGGGAGCATCTACATGGAGCCCTCAGGGAGAGGACCTAACAGTTTTGTGGTACCAGGGGACCTGTTGCTTCCCTCCAGCAACAGATCCAGAGGGTCCCAGGAACAGGGCTTTTATTCATCATCAAACAGGAGATTACATGCAGAAAACAAGGTAGTCATCTTTAAGAGATAAGGGCACCACAGTGGGGGGAACAATCCTAGGATTAGTGACTTCCTGAAAACAGGATGTGAAGATGAGCAGTAAATGGCCACTTTGAATAGGTCACCTGCAAGCTCCAAGGTCAAGTGAAGATCGGGATTATCATGAGGGCAGGGCAGAAACTGGCCATTGTAATGCTAAGCACAGTAGGTCTGGTCAAGGCCATCCTTAGCATTCCGAGGGACAGAGAATGGCCTTCCAATTCTCTAAGGCTCTGCAATTACGGGTTCCCACAAAGAAGAATGGTATTATTTAGGAAAATAGGACTATTGGGATGAGGTCTGGGAGAAGTAGAGTGGAAAATGACTGTTTTTTCATTGTAAATTCTGTAAGGTCAGTCCCTGGAAGTCTCCATGTAGATGCCCCCACCTCATTAAGTCTCCACCCAGTTACCTGGGTAACCAGCAGACCTGGAGGCAGTTACCTCCCCTTTCCCTGAGGTCACCTCCTAATCTACCTGGCCACACCCCTTGCCCCTGCCCTAGATATAAGGCAGGGCTGGGTGGAGGTCGCCCCTTCTCTCTCTTCTCTCCCTTCTCTCCCTTCTCTCCGGCCATGGATCACCTGGGCCACAGGCCAGCAGTTCAGTAATAAACGTTCTCTCCTGCCTGAATACCGCTTGGCGTTCTCCTTTACTGGCTACCTACTTTAAAAACCTAACAAGTTCATTGTTATTGTACCGTCAAAATTCTTTTTTTTTTTTTTTTTTTTTTGGCCAGTCGTGGGCCTTGGACTCAGGGCCTGAGCACTGTCCCTGGCTTCTTCCCGCTCAAGGCTAGCACTCTGCCACTTGAGCCACAGCGCTGCTTCTGGCCGTTTTCTGTATATGTGGTGCTGGGGAATCGAACCTAGGGCCTCGTGTATCCGAGGCAGGCACTCTTGCCACTAGGCTATATCCCCAGCCCCCGTCAAAATTCTTGTACATCTATTATTTAAAATATTTGAAGAAAAAAACCTGTCATATAACATATCACTATATAAATATTATACAACTGAAACTTCAATCTGATTGTTGACAGGTGCTTGGTTTGGTTTTTCACTGTATATTTTTCTTTTGCCAACATTGCAAAAATGCATTTTGCATAAAAGTTTTTCTTTTCTTGAAACATCATGTTTGGCAATAACGAAACCTCAGCTACATACGGTAAAAGGCAGCTATGTTTGAGTGGTTGCCCCTGTTAGACTAGATGTGGCCTTTCCCTTTTGGCTCAGTCCTTACACTGTCTTCTATGATTCTAGGTAGTTTTACTCAAGGCTGTTTTCCCTCCCAGGCTGGGATGCTGGCTTGCTCCTCTAGGCCTTGGCATCTGCAATCCAGATGTATAGTAATAATGAATCTTTAGTATCTTGTAAAAACATCATCAGCCTATAAGCAACAAAGGAATTGGATGGGATTGAACAAAGGTTCAGGATTGGCATGAAACCACTGATCCTGCAAGAAATATCTTTCTTACATCAGTTTATATGACAGACTCCATTTTTAAAACGACTACAAGTATTTATTTCATTCTCATAATGAATAGTGAAGCAGGTAACAGCATCCATGTTACAGATATAAAAACAACAACAACAAGGCAAAACAGCCTAAGTAATTTGTATGTAGCTGTCATCCAAGTACTTCCACAAGCCCTACACATCGAGGGATGATCTTTTTAACCTACCCTTAAATACAAATCCATGCCATTTGTTCAGATGATCTTTGTATTAGCCAGGACTTGATGCTGGATTGTCAGAAAAGCAGTTCAAATTAGCTCTGAAGGAAAACATTTTAAAATGCAAATCAATGTGCACAATCAAACAGGATTCCAGGATTGGAGCTGGCCCTGGGATAATAGCACTCAGCCAGTGCTCATGCTTGCTCTAGTGCGCTCTCTCTCTCTCTCTCTCTCTCTCTCTCTCTCTCTCTCTTTCTCTGTGGTTGCACTCAGCGAGTTCTTTTTTGCTTGCTCTGTCTGTCTATCTCTCTCTCTTTCTCCAGTTTTTGTTTCTCTTTGTGTGCTGACTTCCTTCTTCCATGTTTCTCTACCTGGGTGGGTGCTTCAGTCTGCAGTACTGGACCAAGGACCTTTTATCTTGCCAGTCCTACGGCTTGAACTCAGGGCCTGTGCACTGTCCCTGGCTTCTTTTTGCTCAAGCCTACCACTCTACCATTTGAGCCACAGTACTACTTCTTGCCTTTTCTATATATGTGTTGCTGAGGAATCGAACGCAGGGCTTCATGTATAGGAGGCAAGCCATCTACCACTAGGCCATATTCCCAGCCCTTGATGGAGGACCTTTGTTGGAGCTTAATCTTCTTTTTTCTTTTTTTTTGGCCAGTCCTGGGCCTTGGACTCAGGGCCTGAGCACTGTCCCTGGCTTCTTCCCACTCAAGGCTAGCACTCTGCCACTTGAGCCACAGCGCCACTTCTGGCCATTTTCTGTATATGTGGTGCTGGGGAATCGAACCTAGGGCCTCGTGTATCCGAGGCAGGCACTCTTGCCACTAGGCTATATCCCCAGCCCGGAGCTTAATCTTTATTATATTTATTAAGGAGTGCTCACAGGACTAATATTAGAGCAGGAAATAAAACTGGCAGGGGAGAAAGTCAAACTTGATGCCTAATCACAACATCCTGTAACAACCCATAAGGAATTATGAAGTTAGAGTGGCCCTTTGAAGTTTTCCTGAATTGAGAGGAGATGGCCAGGCCTTAACACCCATGCATAAAGCATCTTTGGATGTGAGCCATCTAGAAAAGGAGTGGCCTTGGGCAAGGAGGCTTTTTTAGCTGAAGCACTCCCTGGGCTGATAGCCAAAAGCTGCCTGCCAACAATACTTCTAACAACAGGGTACTCTTCATTGAAGGAGGATTCTGGCTATGTATCCACTGTCTGCCTCAGTGGAAGAATTGACCGACAGCCATTCTAGGATCACATTCTTCTGTGCCTTGAATGAGTATTTCCCAAAGATCCATGTGCTAAATGTTTGGTCCCCAGGTCAGCACTATTGGGAGGTGCTATGGACCTGTTGGAAGTGAGGCCTAGTGTGAAATGCTTAGATCATTGAAGGTGTGTCCCTGATGAGGATTGTGAGACACTGGCCTTTTTCTTTCTCTTTGCTTCCTGGCTCAGGAAGTGAACTTTTACCAGAGCACACAGGGTGAGTTTATTTGATCTTAGACTGGAACCTCTAGATACATGAGCCAAAATTAACCTTTGCTCTTTATAAATTAATTGCCTCAGGTATTTATTATTGTTGTGGGAAGCTTACTAATACACCTTCTTATAGCTTTCCATCTAAGAAAAAAAAAGAAAGATTGTTCTTAATTCACAGTTCAGAATTGTTAGGTCCTCTCCCTGAGGGCTACATGCAGATGCCCCCACCTCATTAAGTCTCCACCCAGTTACCTGGGTAACCTGCAGACCTGGAGGCAGTTACCTGCCCTTTCCCTGAGGTCACCTCCTAATCCACCTGGCCACACCCCTTGCCCCTGCCCTAAATAAAGCAGGGCTGGGTGGGGGTCGCTCTCTCTCTCTCTCTCTCCCTTCTCTCCGGCCATGGATCATCTTGGCCACAGGCCAGCATTTCGGTAATACACTTTCTCTCCTGCCTGAATACCGCGTGGCGTTCTCCTTTACCAGCTACCTACTTTAAAAACCTAACATTTATGGTGCCGTGACTCGGATGGGGCTTAAGAGTCAGGACAGGCGGAATTCCCATCTATTTTTCTTCTTTTTCTGGGAGTATCCCCAGTCCTGACGGCCCTTTTTCCGCGAACCGAACTGCTGCGAGTAGCCACGCGGCACTTTTCACTAATATCATTGCTGGCCTCCACATCCACCCACACCTCCACACCACTTGTCTACCCTGGTGAGTGAAACTGCTGCTGCTCGGGTTCTCTGCCCCTCTGTCTGCCGCTTCTGCTGCTTCTGCCTGCCGCTTCTGCCCGGTAAGCTCATCCACTCACCAGGTGCCTCTCTCCCGTGCTTTTTGGGTTTTTGCATCACAGTCACTCCCGAGCCGGGACACTGATAGCATGCCTCTTGACAGTGCAATGAGGCCTGCTCGAAATACTCGCTCAGATACAGTTTTTGCCACTGCAATGGTAAATGGTTAGAAGTCACTTATATTCAGGCTCTCTTTCTCTCTTTTCCTCTCTTTCTCTTCCTTTTTCTCCCTCTCTCTCTCATCTTCCTGCTTACTTGCTTACTTTATAAAATTCCCAAGTCGTACCATCGTTGTGTGCCTTGCTCACAAAGCTGCCTCTTTTCACAGACCTCTGAAACTGAGGCTTGACCACCAATGTGCTTTGTCAGCAAAGATATCTAAAAGTTATTTTCTCTAGCATTGACTACGTGGTGAATATTGGGTTTAACAGGCATTAGCTCAGGTGCCATTATGCCATGCCACATGTTCTCTGTTAGTGTGTTTGTGTCCTCCTGCCACCCCCCTCAACATGGCACCCCACTGGAGTTTATCAAAATATGGTTTCTCCATTTTATAATCTGAAAATTGTTGTTTGCTAGCAAAATTGTTTTTCTAACCGACCACGTGGTTTTAAAATATTGGGGAAAAAAATGTCATTTACTATTGGAATTCCAAAAGACTCTACTGCTGAAATTCATTTTTGCATGCTGTAAAACCTCTGTGCACAGTGTGTATGTCTGTGTAAATGTCATTTGTTAGTATGTCCATCTAGCTATATATCTGTGCTAAAACTCATCACATCTACTGAGTTTTGTCATTGCAGAATTCTGGCAAGTATTTGGTCAGTTCTTGACAAGGTACAGGTAAGCTCTAGTCCCCTTGGTCTCCTTGTTTTTTTAATTGGAAATAAAAAAGGGTTTTGTGGCAAAGACGCCTTGGATTGCAGTTCGAAGCCAGCCCGGGCAGAAAATCTCTCAGACTCCATCTCCCAATTAATCAGCGAAGAGCCAGGCTGGAAGCATGGCTGAAGAGACTAATCTCTTACCAGCCAAATGCTGGAAGTGGAGCTGTGGCTCAAGTGGTAGAGTACTAGCCTCGAGCAGAAGTGCTCAGGGACAGTGCCCAGGCACTGAGTTCAAACCCCGTGAATGCCAACGGGGGCAAGCCATCCCAGCAACAAGCACCTAGACCCCTGGGACTCAGCCAGTTCCAGGAACAAGTATCATGGAGTGGAGTAAGAGGAAAATGATCACATCCAAAATGGAGTCACTTTGTCTCACCCTTTCAAAATTAATCAGAGCCGGGGGATCAAGAGATAGTAGCTTGTCCATCTAATGTCCATGCCTGAGTATAAGAACTAGCCAAGTCATTCAATTTTTAATTTTGTGCCCTAAGCCTTTGCTTTTGCCTTAATATTTTTTTTTCCCAGTCCCTGCCTCATGAGACTTCTTCCAGGCTTCATTCAAGGACTGGCATCTACCACCAAAAGACCCTGCTGCTTGCCTTTCTCCAGGAGAGGCCACATTTCTGCCTTTTACCCCTAATGCCGATGCCCCTTGCCAGCAGGAAGCAGCCAGAGAGAGTCTTCGTCCTTTTTCATAACTATTAAAAGGCTGGAATGTTAGGTCCTCTCCCTGAGGGCTACATGCAGATGCCCCCACCTCATTAAGTCTCCACCCAGTTACCTGGGTAACCTGCAGACCTGGAGGCAGTTACCTCCCCTTTCCCTGAGGTCACCTCCTAATCCACCTGGCCACACCCCTTGCCCCTGCCCTAGATATAAGGCGGGGCTGGGTGGGGGTCTCTCTCTCTCTCTCTCTCCTCTCTGGCCATGGATCATCTTGGCCACAGGCCAGCAGTTCGGTAATAAATGTTCTCTCCTGCCTGAATACCGCGTGGCGTTCTCCTTTACCGGCTACCTACTTTAAAAAACCTAACAAGAATATTCTAGGGGAAGGAGTCTGTCTACTTGGTATCATAAATCTACTCTTTGGGCTAATAATATGGCAGAGTAGGCAGTGCTTTGTTTACAGGCACATCCTTGGCCATGCATTTGTGGATAACCAGGTGTTCATAGAGAACTTGGAGTTGACGGCCTTATGGCAACCTCTTGCCCAGAGTCAGGAAAAAGTATTTCCCCAGAATGAGAGATGATGCTGGAATCTAGAGAAGAGGCAAGGAGCATCTTCTGCAAATCAAACAATAGCTGCTGCAAGTTTTCTCTTCATGGTTTCTTGGTTCAGCTGTTCAACTCTAACCTGCTTCCCTCTGATAGTGGCACCTCAACTTCTTTTTTTTTTTTTTTTTTTTTTTTGCCAGTCCTGGGCCTTGGACTCAGGGCCTGAGCACTGTCCCTGGCTTCTTTTTTGCTCAAGGCTAGCACTCTGCCACTTGAGCCACAGCACCACTTCTGGCCATTTTCTGTATATGTGGTGCTGGGGAATCGAACCCAGGGCCTCATGTATATGAGGCAGGCACTCTTGCCACTAGGCCATATCCCCAGCCCCAACACCTCAACTTCTTACACAGTCAAAAACCTGAGAAGGATGATCAGTATACACTTGAGGGGTATAAAAGTCAGCTGGCCTCTCCAAGCCCATAGGAGTAGAAGATGAGCGTTGTTTTTCAGTTTCTAACCTTAACCGAAACTTAGGATGCTCTCAATTCGATTTCAGTTTGTGCAGTGTCCCCACTCTTCCATATAACTACTGATAAATTAGGACTCTATTTTGACTTTGTAACTTTAACCCAATCTCATGTGCACTCCATATACCTTACCAACGTAAGGGATAAACCTCATTAGTATTAGTGGAGAATTAGTCAAGTCTCTTTAATTAGCTTCTAAACTGCCCTCTCTTCATTCTAGGTTCTATTCTATCCCAAAATTTGGCTCTCCCCTTTCACTTGTGATCCTCAACTGGTTGGTTCTTTGGACTGAGTGTTTGCTTTGGATCATTCTGGTCCCCCCACCCTTTTATTTTTTTGTCCACTATTCAGAGTTCTTTCTTGGATTATTCATTTCCTGTTTATGTCCTAATCAACCTTGGTCCCACTACTCTGGTGGCCACTTTTCTCTGCCCTGTGAGGAGAGCCAAAAACCATATGGCACTATATTTCATACATCCATGAAGTTTTTAACGTTTGGGAGAACTTGAAATGGAAAAGTACTGTAATAGGGAGGCCAGATCTGGCCAGTGCCATCATTAACTGTGGAGGTTGACTCCAGCTCAGATAAGAGAAGAAGCCAACTCCATCTCCACTAAGCTCTCCCCCACCCTATTCAGGGAAGCTCCCCTTTATTATGTTAAGTTATGTAAATTGACCACCTGAGGCCTGGGAGCTTCAAGGGAACCTGTGCCCTCCCATGGGTAGGCGTATCCACCTGCATCATGTGAGCCCAGCCAAATCCATTCAACAGTTCTAACTAGAATGACAGGTTGGTTCAAACAGATATTATGAGACAGACTGTAACTCTATTGGCCACCTGCGTGCGGCCTAGCATGCTCTGTAAGTGCTGTATCTTCATTGGTCACCTGCGTGTGGCAAGTTTGTCTGTGATGTTTGCCTTATAACCAGGCTGGAAGGCCACACATACACGAAGTTCCAGCTCCCGAGTCTGGGCTGCACTCGTGCGGGCAGCTCCAGCTCCCGAGTCTGGGCCCTGATCCTGCACACGTGGTCGGCAGTTTCGGCTCCCGAGTCCAGGCTACGACCAAGGCTGGTCGGTTCACTTTTTGTTCACTTTTTACTTCCCCAATAAAACTGTCTTTTTCTCATCTTGTAGCTGGAGACTGTGTGGTGGACTCTTGGGGTAACCAGGAACCCCCTCCCTTGGGGGGGACCCCGTTTCATAGTAGCGAACCCCCACTCTACTTCAGTACACAGCACTAAAAGCGAAGACACACAAAGTAAAAGTCATCTGATGGGATTCCCATGTTCTAGTGTCTGACATTGGGGAGGATAAATATGAGATTTTTGTCAGGTGGTTGCAATTAGAAATGCTAACTTATACCATTGAAATGTCACAAGGGTGAAAACTATAAGGACAGTTCAGTATTTTACAGTTTTTATGACAGAGCTACAGCTCTCTTGTCAGTAGATACTTTCCTTCATGATAACTTCCAATTTTTGCTCATTTCATAAGACAATAAGAAAATAAGGCAATAAATTATATAAATGATTTTGGTAATTGTTGGGGATTCAGTGTGGCATTGAGGGGGAGAGGGCGGTCCTGAGATGCTGCCTTTCCTCCCGTGTGGAAGCTGGCCTCTCCCATCTCCTTCACAGGTCAAAACTGGAAGAGATACCAAACCAGCCCCACCCTCTCTGCGAGCATGTGTGCCACCATGGCAGCCGGAGACCCCAGAGGCCCAGTCCTTGGGGGGCTGTGGTCTCCGCCCATAGAGGAAGTTCCGTAACATCACCGTGATGGACAGTCCACTAGCCAATCGTTAATACCCAGTTAGTCCCTCCTCTTCCTGCCCACCATTACTGTTATATAAACCCCTCCCTTGAGTAAAATCTTTTGAGGCTGGCAGTTCATCCGACCAGCTCCCTGAGATCTTCGTGTCTGGCGTCTGCTCTTAAACATGAGAGGGATTGGGACCAGAGGTTTCGGCAGCCCTACCTCAGCTTAGCTTAGCCTGATAGGGACACACTCCGCCTCTCCTGCCTCACAATTTGGGGCTTGGCGTCTCCCCGGGGAAAGGGGGAAGGGGGACGTGGGATTTAGGCCCCACAGGTAATCAGTAGAGAAATGGTTGACATTTGATGCACTGAACCACTGGATGGCAGGCAGTGCCACCTTGTGGTGATTCAAGTGTCCTTTGGTCAGCAAAGGTAGAAGGACACCACATGGAGAGGGTTTTGTGTAACTCACACAGGAAAGTTGACAGCCTCCACTATTTATTTATTTATTTATTTGCATTGAATTAACAGTTTCTAGCTCAGTTAATGTCCTCACCCGGGTCAAGTCTTGCTGGCAGTTTATCTCTCCCAGCTAATTACATACCTCTGAATTAATTAATGTGTTTACATCTCAGAGTGGCAATAAACATCCAGGAGCTCAGGGGACAATTTACTATCTACCCTGTGCATGGACCAGGTGACTTTTTGCAGTCACAAGACTCTAGGAAGTGAGTCCCAGGCCAGCACTCTGGTGAGGTTGTTGGAGCTGGTAGTAGGTCAAATTTCCTCCTTCCTGAATCTTTTGATATTCCATGTAATAGTGCTCTGCTATCTTCCACTCTTAAATACTCCCAGGGACTCTCAGAGAGCTGCTTATCTCTAGGCAATAGTTCCAGTTCTTATTTCCCTTGCATCATTTTGAACAATTTAATTATGGGGCTAATTCTCATCTAGGTACATTATCCACATTTGAGAATCTGGTTTCTGTTCTGACTTAGATAGCAGGTCTGAAATGGGACTAAATCCCCTTGCCTTGGATCATCTGTTCCAAGAAGGCTGCCCAGTTTTGAACTACTCTCAATGTCTTCTCTGGTCCCTTGACTTTCCAGGCAAACACTGGGGCCAGTTCTTCAAAGAGAAGTCACCAAACCCTTTACTGTGGAAAACTCCATTCTGCCCCAGAATCAAAAATAAATTGGCCTTTAAAACATTCTACCCACTCTCTCTGGCTACAAGCATCCCTATCTTCCATAGTGTGGTGCTCTGGTGCTACAGTTAATGCATCTTCCTTCCACAATAAAGACACTGGGAGAGGTATTGAAGCTCACCATTCTTGCACAAGCTATTAGGAGATACAGTGAATGTGTGACACTCAATCATTCGCTAGTTTGAGAATTTTGTACCATTACTGAGTAAGTGAAAATTGTGGAATATTTTTAGTATTATATTAGAATCTTAGGGACATTTTTGTGGAGAGTTTCTATGTATTTATATTCTACATTTACTTATCACTTCTATCTACAAGCTTCTGAGTACCTTTCTATACTCTATTTTCCACAAATATATTCTGTAGTGTAAAAAATTCTCTGAATGGAGGTTTGCTTGTTCTACTTGGAGACTTTGGTCCAAATCCCATAACTTCTCACCTCAAATTGGAATTTGTAGCAATATTAGGGACATATTATGCCACATACGGTGTAAATTAGGCCATACCCTTTTCCCACTCCAAATTCTTCCCTCATTCTGCCTGAAATGGTGCCTGCCTTCATGCCTCTAATGGTTGGTTTGGCAATTTCCAGCATTCTATTTTGTTTCCATCCACAGTGTGGGAAACTGTCTTAAGCCTCATGTCCAGGTGAGAAGTCCTTTATACACTGTCATAGTAAGAGCTTCTAGGGTGTTACTGTGATGGTCTGAATATCACTGCAAACCCAACTGCTTACATAACTGGAGATGTAAATGGGCCTTAGTAACATTCTTTTTTTTTTTTTTTGCCAGTCCTGGGCCTTGGACTCAGGGCCTGAACACTGTCCCTGGCTTCTTCCCGCTCAAGGCTAGCACTCTGCCACCTGAGCCACAGCGCCCCTTCTGGCCGTTTTCCATATATGTGGTGCTGGGGAATCGAACTGAGAGCTTCATGTGTAGGAGGCAAGCACTCTTGCCACTAGGCCATATTCCCAGCCCTTTAGTAACATTCTTGAATGGAATATAAAATAACAAACACAAAACCCCCCTTTCACTTTAGCACAGATCTGTTTCTATTGGATGTTTACAGTCAGCAGAAATTGTACAATTGGATAATATATTGTGACTTTTTCAATAAACAAGTGATTTAATCTATTACATCAGTTTAAAAAAATGTCCCCATGAACTTGGGTTCAGAAACCCAAAAGCAAACTTGAAAAATAATTACACAATGGAAAAAAGTAAATACCTTTGGGAAAAAAAGTCAGAAGTTTGAGTTACTTTGATTTTCAGCTAATCACTTTTTCTACTTCCAAAGGGAAGAGAATTAATTAGTTAAATGAATTCCCCTATATACAATTTTTAATGAAGGTTTGCTTCACCCATAACAAGTACTATATATGGCATTGCATACACACCTACATAGTAAAAATGTAAAGACATAAATGGAGGAGGAAGACTACGTAGGAGATTTCCACTGTATCTGTAATTGTATGTGTCAATGTCACATTACAATAGTGAAATGCCTGGCCAATTATGTTATAAAGAGAAAAGATTTATTCTGGTGCATGGTTCTAGAGGTTCCAGTCCAAAATGTCCCATTCTTTGGACTTCTGGCAAAGGCAGAATATAATTCATGGCAGAAGCATTTGGTGGAGCAAACTACTTACATTTCAAGCCAAGGCAAGATGGAGCTACTGGGGGATCCAACAATCCCCTTCAAAGGAATGCCACCAATAACTTAAGAATCTAAGACCATAACCCTACCCTAAAGGCTCCACACCTCTCAATAACACCACTTTGGAGCCAGGAATGAGGGTTGAAGGGCAATGTGGTTCAGATGGTAGAGCATTTGCCTAGCCAAATAATAATAATAATACCACCACTCTAGGGACAAAGTCTTTAACACATGAATCTTTCAAATTACAATAATATTTTATTTGTTAAATGTTGAAATGATGTATTAGTGTTCTTTCTCTATCATCATCATCATCGTCATCATTGTCATCATCATCATCATCATCATCATCATCATCATCATCCTGGGGCTTGAACTCAAGGCTTGGGCACTGTTCCTGAGCTTCTTTTGCTCAAGGCTAGCACTCTACCACTTGAGCCACAGCACTACTTCCGGCTTTTTCTCTTTAGATAGTACCAAGGAATCTAACCCAGGGCTTCAGGCGAGCTGGGAAAGCACTCTATCACTAAGCCACATTCCCAGCCCCTCTCATTTATTATTTATTAATTTATTTTGAGAAAGGATTTTGCTACGCAATCCAGGCTGACTTGAAACTCATTCTTGTAGCCTAGATAGGCCTCAAATTTATGATCTTCCTGCCTCAGCTACTTGAGTGCTAGAGTTTTACAGACATGCATGGTCATGTCTGAAGTTATATTTTTCTTTTAAAAAATTAAAACAATTCTTTCCTCCCCTACCAATCATGAAATAAAGTTAAAAGTGGTGCCATGGCCTCTTCAGGAAACATATGTTGTTTTCTACTTGCTCATGGCCTTTTGTACTTCCTTTCTTTGGGCACCGTTCCCAGTGGGCTATATTTTAATTGCCTA
This sequence comes from Perognathus longimembris pacificus, assembly GCF_023159225.1. Taxonomy (NCBI): domain Eukaryota; kingdom Metazoa; phylum Chordata; class Mammalia; order Rodentia; family Heteromyidae; genus Perognathus; species Perognathus longimembris. Next base: position 36,606,042 of record NC_063161.1, read on the forward strand.
CAGGCAATTGGTATACTTCCCTGTGGACTGTGAACTGTGTGTGTGTGTGTGTGTGTGTGTGTGTGTGTGTGTATACATGTGAGTCCGTCCTGGGGCTTGAATTCAGGGCCTGGGCATTGTCCCTAAGCATTTTTACTCAAGGCTAGTGCTCTACCACTTACCACTTGAGCCACAGCTCCATTTCTGGCTTTTTGGTGATTAATTAGAGACAAGAGTCTCATGGAGGTTTCTGCAAGGCTGACTTTGACCACTATCCTCAGATCTCAGTCCTTTGAGTAGCTAGGATTACAGGCCTGAGCCACCTCACTGGCCTTCGGAATGTGAACTCTCAAGGGCAGGGAATGCTAATTTTTCACTGTTGTATCTCTAGACCCCAAACCCAATGCTAACATGGATTTTGTGACCAATAAATATTTGTTGAATGAGTGGGTGGATGGATGAATGCAGGACAGCTTGATGTTCTCAAAGCAGCCAGCTAAAAAGTACAAAAATTCCAGCCCATAATTTTCTGTCACAGATTTTTTTTCTTTCCTTTCCTTTGAAAACAAATGTTCTAGAGAGTGTTTAAGGAAAATGTTCCACAAGGAGCATGTTCAAATGGCGAAGCTTCACCCATAACTATAATCTCTTAAGGAAGAGCTCTCCTGTCTGGTTTGTAGTCTCAGGTCTAAGTGACTTTGGAGAGGGAGAGTACAAAGGATACCATTGGTCCATTGGTTATGGTGTGCCTACAAATACAGCATGGACCTTATGTACTTATTTTTGCCAGTCCTGGGGCTTGAACTCAAAGTCTGGGCACTGTCCCTGAGCCTCTTTGTGCTCAAGGGACACTTGAGCCACAGCACCACTTTTGGCTTTTTCTGTGTAGTTTATTGGAGATAAGACTTGCATGGACTTTTCTGCCTGGGCTGGTTTCCAGCTGTGATCCTCAGATCTCAGCCTCTGTCTGAGTAGTTAGGATTACAGGTGTGAGCCACCAGCATATGGCTATGGCAGGGACTTTGAGATTTTTTTTTTGGGGGGGGGGGAGGGTAGTGGTTGTGGTACTAGAACTTGAACTTAGGGCCTCGCATTCCCATTTTGCGTAAGTCATACCTCCACTTCCTTTTTTTTTTTTTTCTTTTCTAGTTAGTTGGAGATAAGAGTCTCTTGGTTTTTGTCTACCTAGTCTGGCTTGGAACCAGGATCCTCAGATCCCAACCTCTTGAGTAACTAGAATTATAGGCTGGAGTTGCTTGACACTTTAAAGGATAAGTCTCATTGGATTCTCACCACAATGCTCTAATTCCTTTTTCTGTGTATGTAGATGAGAAAATAGAGTCCCAGAGATGATGAGTGTTGACCGTGTTACAGATAGTACTAACAGATAGACTCCAAGCTTACACTCAGTTCTGTCTGTCTCCAATGCCATGCATGCTCCTTCTGCCAGTATCTCCATGCCAATACAACATGCTGTTAGAAACATAGAATGCTTTAACCTAAAGGCTCTTCAGGTTCACCTCTAATCCACATTTTGTTAGTAAAAGAATTTTTTCCTTTTTTTTTTTTTTAAAGAACTTGGATGCTTGCTCTTGCCAAATAGAATTTTGTAGATTGTGATTTTGCCAAGAAAAACAAAGACATTTATCTTCTAATTGATTGAGTAACTTAAAATTAGCCAGAGACTTTTTGGCCATATGGAATGAATGGGGTCTGTCCTGCCATTTTATACAGCTGAGCCAAGAATTTTGGCTCAGGTTCCCATTACACAGTGATTACTTCCATTCACCACCAACTGTAGTTCCCTGTCTCACTTCATTCACTCCTAACCTCTGCTGCCAGGTCAACTCACTGACTTGTTAACTAACATTTATTGCACACTTGCTGTTTGCCAGGTCTGGGGCCAGGCATTTTCCTATGAATCTTTGTAGTTAGTCCTAACTTGACCCTATAAAAAGAAAACCAATATAACAATCTCCATTTTATCTGGACAAAAAAAGTTACTTCTCACAAGGATCCTATTGGCAGGATTAGGATCCAGATTGGTGTGAATCTAGAGTCAGTGTTTTCAATCCCTAACTGTGAGAGCCTAGCCTACAGGCAGCCCTTTGGTTGTGAGGCTGTGAGGTTGTGATATAAATCTACTGCATACTGGTCATATGAACTGTTTCCTCCTGTGGCTCAGTGTAGTTCCTGGTGGCTTGTGTTCCAAGTGACTGGTTGACTCGGTTGTCACAGTCCTACGACTATGCTTTATGGAACTATCAGGCACAGGTCCAGAATCACCAATCCCTTTCAGAAGTAAAAGGAATTTCTTTCATCTGGATTTTTTTTTCAGGCTTTGCTTAAAAAGACCTCTTTGTTCAGCAAATGTAAGGAATTCTTTCTGTTTTCAATAAGGGACTTGGGGAAAAAAAGTGAATGCGAATCCTTTCGTGTCAGTGGCTGTTACTGATGGCTCTACAATGTCAACAGAATGGAAGACGCTGAAGCCACTGCAGGAAGATCTTAGTGAAGAAAGTTTATTTCATGCCTAGAATTTTGCCACCACACATTGCTTATTTGGTTTAAAATTAAGAGGATTTATTGCTGAGGTAACACAAATATAAACAGATGGTAGAAAATGCCTTCAGGACTGAAATGGGAGACATCCTGGGATAATGGAAACAGCTGTATGAGAAATTTCTTGAAGCTCTGTTTAGGATCACCTTGGTTAGGGAGATGAGGAAAGGAAAGCAGATGTTAGCCTGTGGAACATTGTACAGAGCACAGTTTGTGATTATGTCACCTTGAGGAGAGTGAGAAAATGGATACTTAATATTTAGTTTGGAATGTAAACTGAGTTGAGGATAATTTGTCACTGGTGACTTAGACCTGGCCACACAAATTGCTGAGCCAATACCAATTAGGGGAGAGGAAGCATGAGAAATTTGCTCTGTTCTTATGGGCATATGTGTGTAATGTGTGTGTGTGTGTGTGTGTGTGTTGATTATGGGTCTCTAAAGAAGGACTGCTCTTATTCAAAGATGAGGTATTTATATATATATATATATATATATATATATATATATATAAACATATATATATATTTATATAGTGACATTGACCAACTCACTCCAGTGACTTGTTGTTCATGACTTCCCATACAGAAAAAAAAAATTAAGAGCAGCCATTCAGTACTGGACCACACAGTGTGTTAGAAGGTCACTAACAGTGCATTGTGCTGAGGAAGAGAAGCCAGCCTGCCTGGCCATACTCATCACAGCCAAGGGCCGTGCAACATGTGGGGATAGTTAAGCTGCCCAAATATTTCTTCCTGTACCTCTCTTAGACTGTCACTTTCTCTTTGTAAACAGTCTATTGTTAATGCTTGATCAGATCTTACTCTATGAATGGCCTGAGAAGGATTTTTTTTTTTATAGTTTCTTTCTACAACAAGCATCTGGAGCTAATTCAGGGATGCTATCTTCAATAGAGCACAGGAGAAATCAGGAAGCTTTGAGATTTCTCCCTCCTCCACTAACTAGCTATGTGACCTTGAGCCAATCACTTAAACTTGGCTTCAGACATGTTATCAGTTAAAGGAACGGACTGGTAAAAAGAGTGATTGCTAAGGTTCTTGTCAATGTTGAAATTTACAGGCTCAACCATATAATTCACCTCTGATTTCTTTTGTGTCTGTTCTTAGGTCCCATTTCTGTAGTCATGGAAGCAAGTTGGTAAGGGTTGTAATTCAGTTGTAGTGAAGACTGGTCTACAGTGGGTGGTTTCTGTGCAGAAGATTTCTCTACCTCACATCACATTGCCTCGCAATGAATAATCCTTGACAAATACAAACCTGTCTCCCTAAAAGGAACACCCCGGAGGCTGTCTGTTCACTTTACCATTATTTCTTTTAAATACAACACTTATTGCAACATTTCTCATAGTCTTGACTAATCATTTAGATTTGATTGCATTTAAAAAAATTACAATTCAGAATGGAACCTAACAGTTTATATTATTCCTTATCTCACTTCATTAGAATTTATGTTTTCAATCCATCTTGCCTACTCAATTGCCCCAGAAGGTAAAAAAAAGTATTCTATTTAACTTATCTTTTTATTCCTTACTGCTGAGTATAGCAATCTGGCTCTATCGCTAATGTTGAATAAAAGATCACTAATTCATCATTGCCAATGAGATAGGTTTCTGTTCAGACTTGGCTCACTGCTTCTATGCATTGTATAGACAAAACTTCAATAATGGGGGACTGATGGACTTTGCCTTATCTGAATCTCTCTCCTGATTCTGACAGACTTAGTGAAAATGGAAGGGGCATATTTTGAATAGACTTTCCATATGATTGCAATGCCCTACTATAAGTAGGGCATTGGTATCCACAGATATACAGTTCCAATGAGACCACCATTTGGGAAAAGGAAACTATGTTCAGACTGCAGTACTGTACTGTGGATGCTTCATTTTCCCATAATGCAACCCAACATCTGCTAAAGACATATCACCTTCCAACAATTCTCAAATATTCAGTTTATCATTTAAGCATACTAACTTTTATCTTGCTTTTTGGCACCATCTGCTTTTTTTTTTTCTCTACAAAATTAAGGGCGAGAAACAGCAAAATCACCTGACAGTTTTAACATGATTGAGGATAATGTGACACTGATAGCTTTACTGCATTAACTGAGTTGCATAATTGTGGTAAGAGCTTAAATTTTTAAATTTTACTTTACCATTCTTGGTCAAAACCACATGTGATAAATCCATGAATATGGTGAGCTTATTACATTTCCCATAATCTTGAGCAAAAAGAGAAACATGACTCAAAAGTTATACATGCCCAAGGCATTTCAATAGGGGAGGTCTGGATTCTGAAAGCTGCTTACACTAAGGAGATAGACAGAACCAGGATAGAGGTAGAGATGGTTTTTTTCCCATGGTGGGAGCTTGCATTGGATGGGCAAGAAAGAAAGTAATATATCTCCTGTCCACCCACCAGGCAAGGAAACCATACCCCACTCAGACTGAAAAGCATGTTTCCAAGGCCACATTCTTTTTTTTTTTTTTTAGCCATTCCTGGGCCTTGGACTCAGGGCCTGAGCACTGTCCCTGGCTTCTTCCCGCTCAAGGCTAGCACTCTGCCACTTGAGCCACAGCGCCGCTTCTGGCCGTTTTCTGTATATGTGGTGCTGGGGAATCGAACCTAGGGCCTCGTGTATCCGAGGCAGGCACTCTTGCCACTAGGCTATATCCCCAGCCCACATTCTTTTTTTTTTTTAATTTATTTATTAATTGAACACAGTTTTTTGTTTTTTGTTTTTTGTTTTTTTTTTTTTTTTTTGCCAGTCCTGGGGCTTGGACTCAGGGCCTGAGCACTGTCCCTGGCTTCTTTTTTGCTCAAGGCTAGCACTCTGCCACTTGAGCCACAGAGCCTCTTCTGGCCATTTTCTGTATATGTGGTGCTGGGGAATCGAACCCAGGGCCTCATGTATATGAGGCAGGCACTCTTGCCACTAGGCCATATCCCCAGCCCCTGAACACAAATTTTTTGACAAGGTGTTGTGCAAAAAGGGTACAGTTACATAGTAGGGCAGTGTGTACATTTCTTGTGATAACTTACGTCCTATTTTTCTATCCCTTCTCTAGGTCAGGTAGACATATATACAATATACAATGTATCAAGAACATATACAGTAGCCACGTGGCCACGCCCAAGAAAGAGTTCACCTAGGGCTTTAAATGTAATGTCGATATTAGACAATATGTCGACAGTAGTCTTATATGAACGTACATACATAGCTTTTGAGCTATTGTATTCCCCTGAGAGGTCAATTTTTGACCTTTATATGTTGAGTAGTTGCTTGGTTTTAGTTACATACTGTTGGGTCGCTGCCCCAATCCTGTGGGGAATACTATTTGACAAGCAGTTTTTGGTTTCACAGACTTGGTCTCTACTGTCTCTCCGTCTCCCTTTGTTAACAGTCATATATCAGGGAGATCATGCCCCTTTGTTTTCTGTGTTCTAGGCTTGTCTTGCTCAACATTATTTGTTCGAGTTCTGACCATTTCCCTGCGAATAACAATATTTCACCATTCCTAATCACTATGTAGTATTCCATTGTGTATAAGTACCATATTTTTTTGATCCATTCGTCTGTGGAGGGGCATCTGGGTTGTTTCCATATTTTGGCTATTGTGAATTGTGCCGCGATAAACATGGAAGTACAAATGTCTTTTTTATATCTTGAGGTTTGCTGTTTAGGATAGATGCCTAGGAGTGGTATGGCTGGGTCATAGGGTAGGTCTATATTGAGCTTTTTGAGAAACCTCCATACTGTTCTCCAAAGTGGTTGTACTAATTTGCACTCCCACCAACAATGGAGAAGGGTTCCTCTTTCCCCGCACCCCCTCCAGCATTTGTTGTTGCCTGAATTCAGAGTATAGGCCATTCTAACTGGGGTGAGGTGGTATCTCAGGGTTGTTTTTATTTGCATTTCCTTTACTAGCAGGGATGTTGAGCATTTCCTCATGTGTTTCTTTGCCAAGGCCACATTCTTGGTACAGCTGATGCAAACATTCTGAGAAAAGATTCCATAGGTACACAAATCTTACCACAGGGCTTTTGAAGCACCAAATTGGTTTGGAAATGTTCACAAAGAAACTTGACCAAAATAAGAAACTTCTAATACTTAAAAACGTTAGACCTGGCTAGGTCCCAGTGGTTCATGCCTGTAAACCTAGCTACTCAGGAGGTTGAGATCTGAAGATCACAGTTAGAAGCCAGCCCAGGCAGGAAAGCCTGTGAGACTCTTATCTCCAATTAACCACCAGAAAACCGGAAGTGGTGCTGTGGCTCAAAGTGATAGAGCGCTAGCCTTGAGCTGAAGAGCTCAGGGACAGAACCCAGACCCAGAGTTCAAGCCCCACGACCAACAAGAAAGAAAGAAAAAAGAAAAGAAAAGAAAGAAAGAAAATGTTAGACCAAAAGAGTGAAAAGGGCAGAAAGCAGAAATACTTGGCTTTAGTGGTAATTAGAACAAATTGGGGAATCCATTAGACTTATGGTAATTTGACATTATTTCAAATATCAGTTCCTCAAAGGGCTTTCCTAACCTAAAGCAGCCTCCTCCTGACTCTCAGTTATTCACCCCATGCATGACATTCTGTCTCAACATATTGTCCCGTTTCATTATTTACAATATACGTTGTTCAGAATTATCCTGTTGTTGTTTTTGTTTTCCTATAGAACATCCTTAAGCACATCATCTGTCTTTTTGTTGTTGTTGTTGTTGTTGTTTTGTTTTTTTTGCCAGTCCTGGGGCTTGAACTCAGGGCCTGAGCACTCTCCCTGGCTTTTTTCTGCTCAAGACTAGCTCTCTACCACTTGAGCCACAGCGCCACTTCTGGCTTTTTCTATGTATGTGATGCTGGGGAATCAAACCCAGGGCTTCATGTATACAAGGCAAGCACTCTTGCGACTAGCCCATATTCCCAGCCAATGTCTGTCTTAATTGCTTGCTGTGTTCCAGCTACCTGGAATGAGGTAAGTATAACGTAAGAGGTAAGTTGGCTGAATGATAGAATCAATATTGCATACTGCTCAATGGAACTAGCTAGTTTCTTGACATTATTTTTCAATGGGCACAATGGCTCAAGCCTTTTATACTGGCTACTCCCTGGGAGGCTGAGATTGGGAGGATTGTGGTGCAAGCAGCCCAAAGAATGAGACTATCTCCAAAAGACAGAGCTGGAGGAATAGCTCAAATGATAGAGCACCTACCAAACAAGCATGAGGCCTAAGGCCTCTCCCCTCCCCCCCCCCCCCCCCCCATTTTTCAGGATGGAAGAACTATCAGAAAAGAAAAAAAGTGAGACCAAAGGAAGATACTCTTAGGGGAGGAACACAAAGGTACAATAATGCCTATGTGCCTCTGATCATAAAAAATAATATTTATTGAAATGAAATCCAGGAAATGGAATCGAAGTTTTAAAAAATGTGTTGTTGTTATTGTTTTCTTTTCTTTTTTTCATGTTTGTTCATTTATCTGCCTTTGGGAAGATAAGAGGGGCACAGAAATTGAAGATCAAAGGGTGAACAAATGCAGCAATAATATTCACTAGATATTTGTTCGATATTCACTATGTTGAAAATGAAATATACAACTTGTAGGTGGGGATGGGAGGGAAAAACTGGGAGACAGCAAGGGAAAGGATGACATTGTCTGAAAAGAAATGATGTACTCTTTACCTGACTTATGTAACTGTAACCCTAAAAGGATATGTCCCAGTCATCCTAGGGGCCATGCAGAGATAGTCACAGACAGGAGAAGAAGGCTCATAAGGAGTTTATTAGTGGGGCCATAGTTCCCATGGGAGAGGGAGCTACATGGCAACTGTACCTTATCCAGGTGGCAGCTTCTCTGGGGCTAAAGGGGAAGTAGGTAGGTCTTAATAGTGAGTAGAAGTGGCCCATTAGGTATGGGTGGATCTGGGGGCTAATGGGAGGAGCTGAGGACCTGAGGCAGGGGAAATGCTAACAAACCCCTCTGTACATCACCTGAATAATAACAATAAAAAGTAAAAATAAATTGGGCCGGGGATATGGCCTAGTGGTAGAGTGCTTGCCTTGCATACATGAAGCCCTGGGTTTGATTCCTTAGCACCACATACATAGAGAAGTGACACTGTGGCTCAAGTGGTAGAGTGCTAGCCTTGAGCAAAAAGAAGCCAGGGACAGTGCTCAGGCCCTGAGTCCAGGCTCCAGAACTGGCGATCAATCAATCAATCAACAAACAAATATTAAAAGAAAAAATTACTCTGCTCAGGATTTTCCTGAAAAGAATAGGTAGATTTCATTCCATAAATAAGTATGGAATGAAATTGTTAGGGATCAGTTAGAAAAATGAGTACCTACTTGAAGAACCTTGTTGTTAATAGCAAGGGATGCAAGAGTCCGATTGAGAAGTCCGGGCAGGATTGAAGCTGCTCCTTTGAATTTGCAATTCAATGTGAAATTTCACATTGTGAAATTTCAGTATTCTGTAAATACTCTTGTAAAGTGCCTACCAACTAGCTATAGGTGAAAATTTCAAGATTGAGTTCAAGTTCATGATCACAGCATTAAAAACACATTATTCATGTTGAAACAGTCATATAGTGGGGCTCAGAATACAGCAGAAGAATGTGACATGAGATTCTTTTAAAAACAAATTCTCGGGGCTGGGGATATAGCCTAGTGGCAAGAGTGCCTGCCTCGGATACACGAGGCCCTAGGTTCGATTCCCCAGCACCACATATACAGAAAACGGCCAGAAGCGGAGCTGTGGCTCAAGTGGCAGAGTGCTAGCCTTGAGCGGGAAGAAGCCAGGGACAGTGCTCAGGCCCTGAGTCCAGTCCCCAGGACTGGCAAAAACAAAACAAAACAAAACAAAACAAATTCTCTAATTCTATACTTAGAGCATATCTATACTTACAGACCTTAAAAATAACATGTCCATAAATCTGTTGAACTCTTTAGAAAATAAAATATGGCACATCATTTGTTTTCTTGGTTGTTTTATCCACAGGCCAGAAGGTGGAGTCAAAGACATTAGTTCTGCTTCACACTCTGCCATTGACTGGCTTTTATCTTATTTCTGAGTCTCACTCACTTTATCCTCAGTAAAGAAGGCAATAATACATGGCAACATCTTTGTGCTAATTGGCCAGGTCTTAATGTTCATCAGAAATAAAGCAAATGGGGCTGGGAGTATAGCTCAGTTGCTAGAGTGATTACTTAGCATGTGAAAGGCCCTGAGTTTGATTACTAGCACCAAAAATGACCAATAGGAAGGGAAAAAAAGAGGGAAAAGGGAAGGAGAGAGGAAGGAAGGGAGGGAGGGAGAAAGGACAGAGAAACGCAGCAATTGGAATAGAAATCTAACGATACATAGAAATCTAACGATATATCCTCTTATCTGAATAACAGATGCTAAACTTAAAAAAAAAAACATCTACAAAGCTCTCCTCCTCATGGCATTAACATTCAAATAGATCTTTCTTATTCTAATCTCTTTACCTAGCCCATTCATCAAGATTCTGTTCCATTCCTACATTCCAAATTCCTATTTTTCTCATGAAAAAAAATTTTTTTTTTTTTTGCCAGTCCTGGGCCTTGGACTCAGGGCCTGAGCACTGTCCCTGACTTACCTTTTTGCTCAAGGCTAGCACTCTGCCACCTGAGCCACATCGCCACTTCTGGCCATTTTCTATATATGTGGTGCTGGGGAATCAAACCCAGGGCTTCATGTATAGGAGGCAAGCACCCTTGCCACTAGGCCATATTCCCAGCCCCAAAACTTTTTAATTTTTAAGTCACCTACCTTTGTAGTTTAGAATACAGTAGGCTAAAATGTTAGTAGTCATTATCTGTGGGTGGTAAGATTATGAGTAACATCTTCTTGCTGTATTTTTATGTACTTTCCAAATTTCCCATAATAAGCATTTGTTCTTTTTCTACTAAAGAAAGCAAGAAAGCAGATTTAGTTCCCCAACATTCTTTAAAAGGTATTTCAGATAATGCTAATCCCAGAAAGTATCCTTTAGGGAAAAAGATATTGGATCATGTAAATCTGGAAAATACTAGATAATATATTCTCTTTTGAGCACAATTCCAAAGAACAAAAATCAGTAAAACACAAGGTTTTGTAACAAAGAAATATGCTTAATTGTGTTTAGTTCAGAATTTTTCTTTTTTTCTCCACAAAATACTTTTCTTTTTCACAAGGAATCTGTAAGCATTTTGTAAAACCACTGGCCCAAAGAACATTTTTCTTAGGCACTAGGCAGTTAGGAAGAATGCTTTCCTGCTGAGCAAGGGAATGGCAAGGACTTTCTCACTAAGTCCTGTGCACCACTGGAAAGTCCACAGCTAGCTTTAGCACTTGACGTGCTCCCGTATCATTGGGTGCATGCATACCCGTGGTAGAAGCCAGGAATATGACCCATGTGAATGTCTTTTTCCTGGGGTATACATCTTTTTTCATATACATCTTTTGGGGCATCCTTTCCTGCAAAGATATTTGACCTTCAGTGTGTTTGCCCTGTAACACTTCCCCATCAAAGTAGAGAAACAGAAATACATCTTCAAGCTTAGTAGAATAGAACAAAATAAAAAAATAGGACATCTAGTTAAATTTGAATTTCAACTAAGCAACAATAATTTTTCACTTATTGCTGGTGCTCTACCACTTGAGCCCTGCTTCCACTTCTACAATCATTTTTTTTTAAAAAAACTATAAGATATCTCATGTAATATTTTGGATGGCCATATACTGAAAAATGAAAATTTTTCATGTAAAATTTTGGATGGCCATATACTGAAAGATTATCTGAAAATTTTCATTTGGCTGGGTTAAACTCAAATTTATTAGCAGTAGGGCTATGGACAGCATGCTATAAGAAATATAAAATAGTGTTATTTTATACTTTTCTACTCAAAGCATAGTTCCTACATCAGCAGCCAGACTGCCAGTCTCGACTTCCAAACTCCACCCACTGCCAGTAGAATTATGAGTTCAAGGCTGGGGATATGGCCTAGTGGCAAGAGTGCTTGCCTCATATACATGAAGCCCTGGGTTCAATTCCCCAGCACCACATATACATAAAATGGCCAGAAGTGGTGCTGTGGCTCAAGTGGCAGAGTGCTAGCCTTGAGCAGGAAGAAGCCAGGGACAGTGCTCATGCCCTGAGTCCAAGGTCCAGGACTGGCCAAAAAAAAAAAAAAAAAAAAAAAAAAAAAAAAAAGAATTATGAGTTCAAAGCCGTTTGAACTCAAGACCCTGTCTAAAAATACTAATAATTAAAAAAAACATAAAAAACACTCCATGTGGAGTGTTCACTTGTGTAGATTTGAGAAACATTGATTTAAGAATTCCTGTTCTATACATTGGCTATACATTGAAATCTTAGAAATTTTAAAGATGTACATGTCTGGGCTCACTTTACATAATCAAATTTAAGTGATCTGAGGTACAATCTGAACACTAGAATTTTTTTTTTTTTGCATTCCTCCCCTCTGCCCCAGATGATTCTAGTTTGCCTGAAGGGAACACCTTTGTACAACAGAGAAGGATCCACCTAAGGAGAGGATTTGATCAGAATTACCTATGAGAGCTTCCCAGTAGACACTTTCTGTGCCCTGCTACTAACAGGGCTACTACCTGCTATAGGTCTCCTAACTAAAATGTCTAAGTGTGGGATGCATTTTCTATGAGTGTTTAGTATAATTCTGCCATATTCTTTCTCTCCAGTTGAGAATCATCAATGCTTAGGATAACTTGAAGTAGAGTTACCCATTTGTTATTTAGCTATCAAGATATTAAGGGCAGAAGGCTGACTGATGGGGGGAACTCAGCCTTCAACTTGGGTACATCCTGGCTTTCTTCCCATTCTCCAGTATCCTTAGAACCATCGATGGGAGAACACTAAATATAAGGCAGTATGATATTGGCCCACACCAGTGGGAATTTCACGGGAAGAATTGTTGGGATGTCTGAAGATAAAGACACTTACTGACACCTACCAGAGATCTCATTTGTTTTGACTCTTGAGATATAAAATGGCTTCCCCCAGGTCTATTTAGAATGCAAAATCAATTACAAAAATGATTGTAGCAGAAGATGGAAGGACTTACATAATTCTGAGTTATATTATCCACTGCAGGTGGTGACTTGTGCACCTGCTGATGCTCCCAGTCCCAGCTGCAGAGAATGACGTAATGTACTTGTCTGCTGTGTTAGATCCCTGGGCTGACAAATGGGATAAACAGTAACAGTCAAAGAAAGGATCTTACCCTCTCTCCAGAAGCACTTGGTTGCTGGATGCAAAACTTGACACAAGCAGGCAGGATTTTAGTTGAAGAAATTAAATGAAAACATATGGATTTCATCTGAGGTTGAGGCTGGGTGATGCCTTTCTCTTTTAGATAGTTTTGCAATTCCTGTTGGGAAAAATGATCTCAGTTAACCCATTCCTGGACCTTGGGTTTATTTTCCTACTAATTAAGGAGAACAAAGAAAGCTTGCTTTCAAGGAAGGATGAGGATGGGGTGTAAATATTTTAAGAGCTGACTAGATATCTTTGATGGAGACAAATAGGCCTGTTTCTAGGATTGTGACCAATTTGATGTCCCAGAGTTTTACAACAAGTTCCTGTGGCAGGTGACATTGACACAAGGAAGGCTGTGAACTACTTCAGGGCAAGGAAGGTAGTGTTTTATTCCCTTTTTTCAGAAAGTCAATCTCCATCTTTGTTGAAATGTTTGAGGACTTTATTCTGGTAAAATAATGGTGGTCTACTATTTTTTTTATATTGTACTAAACCCTCCTCTAATTTTAATATACTTAGGAGGTGCAATTTAAAATACAGTTCCAAGCCAGGCACTGAGGCTGAGATCTGAGGATCATGGTTCAAAGCCAGCCTGGGCAGGAAAGTCTGTGAGATTCTTATCTCCAATTAACTACCAGAAAACTGGAAGTGGTGCTGTGGTTTAAGTGGTAGAGCACTAGCCTTGAGCTGAAGAGCTCAGGGACAGAGCCCAGGCCCAGAGTTCAAGCCCCATGACTGACAAAAAACGGGAAAAAAAAGCAGTTCCTGAGTAAGTCGGGAGCAGAGTCTGAGATTATACATTTCTAACAAGCTACAAGATGGTGTTGATGCTGGTTGAGTAAGTCAAGGTTTCCTCACCATAGCTTCTGGAGGACATTGGGTCCATACTTCAAGGACTGGGATCCAGTTGGTTCAGCATATCCGAGTAAGCTTGAGTCATGGATGCATGTGCTGCCTTAGGAAACCTTGCACATAGTCTGGAGACTGGGTGTGCATGCACAGCCATCTTTGACCAAATGCCACTTTTGTCTAGAGAGAGTATAAACAGGCATCATTATAGGATAAAAAGAGAGCAATGGGCGATACTACTGTTGAGCTGTGTCACTGGAGGAGGGGGTGTGATGGGGTACTGCCGTAGGGGGACAGCAGGAAGCAGATTCTGCTGTGTAGTCTGTGAGTCTATGTTGGGATGGGCCAGTGCCCAGTGTGCTGTGATGCTATGGGCGGCTATGGTTGTTACTGCTAGTGATGAAATGTATGGACAAAGAGCCTGTGAGCAAACATGACCTCCATCCCTATTGGGTCTCATATTTCCTTCTGCCTACCTGAATCTTCTTTGAATTGATCTTAAGCTAGGAACCTGCACCACTAGTACTGCTGGTCTGCAGACTACACTTTGAGTAGCAAGGATGCAGAGCATTTGTTGAAGCCTTATGTCCCTCAGGGTTACCCACTGACCTCAGGAGATGATAGAGATATTCTAAGGAATGGACTCATATGATGATGGGAGTTGGCAAGTCCAAAGTCTATAGGCAGGCTGGAGGCCTAGCCAGGAATGAATGCTGCACTCATGAGGCAGGCTTTTGTCTTCTCTGAAAAATCTCAATTATTGCTCTTGGGGGAATTCTATACATTGGATGATACCTCATTCATTATGGAGGATGATCTCCTTAAAGTCTATGGATTCATTACTAATGCCTTCACAGCAATACCTATGTGAGTATTTGATAAGATAACTGGGTGTTAGAGCCTAGCCAAGTTAACCATCACACCATGACAGTCTCCATGAATGCTCAGTGTTGTAAAAACAGATACAAGCAGATTGGTCTGGTTAAACTAGGACTTGAGTCTCTCTTTCCTGTTCCTGTTCCTTTTCCTCCTGAGGGAGCTATAAGGAATATAATGTCAAAATCACCAGTAAAACATAGGCAAGCAACAACACCTAAGGTAAAACTATGAGTAAAACTATTTAGTAAAACTATCCCTGGCACATTGAGGCATTTTATACACATTAAATACTTTTATGATTACTATTGTTATCAATCAAAAGAGACTTTTCCAAATAAAAATTGAGATATTGAGATAAAAATTGAGAAAATATTGAGATATTGAGATATGAGTCTTGGTAATTCATAGTAAGTTTCTAACATTTGCTGCTCATCTGTGGGCTAAGTGGACTGGTTCATCAATCTCAGCTCAGGTTGAGTTTCCAATGGAAGATATGTCCACAGGTGTTTCTGAGCACCACTCCAGCCCTGGGATAAACAGACTTGTGGAACCAAAGAGCAAGGGTTACTGCTTTGTTGTCTTTATGATCTCAAGTGACTGACTGCATTTCATCTTTCATGTTTCCACCAAGGGTGTAACTGGTTTGTCTCACTTGATAGCTGAAGAAAGTAAACACTAGGCCTTAACTTCGAGTGCAAGTGATACCATGGCTACAGCCCTAAAATACTGTCTTACATACAAGAAAAGGACAGTGTCCTTAGATATCAATATTGGAAAAATAAAGAAGTTACCTTCTAGAGTCCTCCCTAAGCTTGCAAATAATAGAAGGAAACCAAATGTGTTGATGAAAGAAAGCAAGAAGTGCCTTACATTTATAAGTGGTGTTGAGCTCCTTAAGTTTAAAAGGCAGTGTGGAATTATAGATTCCCTTCAGCCTCTCTAAAATGAAACAAAAGAACACCCCACTGGGCTAATGAAGTTAAAGAGATTGTGTCTGAATGATACATTTTGTAAAATTGCTGTGGCACTTGGAAATTAAGTCAGACGCTTTCTGCTCATTTAGTAATGCAAATGCATACAGTACATCATCTTTTGTGTCTTTGATGGCAATTGATGTTTACCATGCAGGAGAGATTAAAGCCTCCAGTTCATTGCATTATACCTATATCGACTGCAATAAGAAGAGTAGTGAAAAATCTCAGCTGCTAGCAAATGGAGAAAATAGGTTAGGCCTGCCGGCACATGCCTGCAATCCCAGCGCTCAGGAATAAAGCAGAATTGCCCATTTGAGGCCAGCATGGGCTACATGGTGAGACTATAATTCTTGTTCTTGTTACTGTGATAAAATATCTGACATAAACAACCTGAAGAAGGCAAGGTTTATTTTTGGTCGGTCCAAGAAATTTCCTTCTTTGCTTTGCTGATTCTGAGTCCATAATGAGGCACATAGGAAGCAGAGAGGACCTCTTCAAACGGCCAACCTTTTGGTCTGTTTCCCAAAAGAAATGAAAAAAAAAATGTAACTACATAACATAGAGGTGACTTAAGCAAGTTTCCATTCACTGTAGCAGACATTTCACAGCCATAATGAATATTAATTATTTCTATATTTAAGGAAAAAGTGTTTGGAGACAGCAAGGAAGCAGGGAAGAATTGAGTAGTTGGAGGGAGTTATGCCAACATGAGGGTATTAGATAGACTTGAGTTCAAGTTCAAACTCCAATTACTGTGTGACCTAGGACAAGTTGCTGTGTTTCCCTAAGTCTTAATTTCCTTGACTATAAAATGTAATAATATGTTATAGGGCTATTTTGAAGATTAAATAAAATAAAGCACATAAGCTTTCAATAAGTATAAAATACTGCTGTAGGACCAAGAGAAGAGAAACAGGTCAGTAGCAGACCCAGGCCCTCCCAGAAAGGTTACGAAGATGGTAGAAAGTTTCCCTTGCTCGATTTTCTCCACTGTTAACAACTCACATTTGTCAAAATGTCATGCTTTGTTGGGATGGCCCCAGATTTTCCACTGATGTCTGCTGTGGTCTGTGACACATTCTAGATATTTCCTTATTTTCTGTGGTCTTGACAGTCCTGAGAAGCATGGCCATGTATCTTGTAGGATAACTTTCTGTGTAGGTTTGTCTGGTATTTCTCTGAGGGTTGACTAGGGTCTTATGGTTTTTGTTTTCTTGTACTTTCTCGCTCTCATTCTTTCTATCTCTTTCTTCTCTCTCTCTCCTTCCCTTGGTGCAACTTCTTCTGAAGCTCCTGCCTTAGAGGTTAGGCTCATGTTTCTTTGGAAGCTGGCATTTTCCCCTTGAAATTTAAGATACGTTGTGAACTCCCAACAATCCTGTGTTTCCATGTTAGCCTCATCCTGGGTTAAGACCAACTAAAAAAGTGAGCCCAGTGTCTGCCCAGACCTGGTCAGGAGAAGCCTGAATCAAACACAGGAGTGCAGAGGAGGGCCAAGCATTAAGCTGAAGTCCTAGAGCTGGAACTTTTGGGAGCTTACCCCACCCTACCACCTTCCTATCATCCTTCTTGTCAGATTTCACTAACGATTCCTGGCTCAGCATCCACCTATGGCTCAAAAGTAAATCACTATTGAGCTCAATTTTAGTTCTGGCCCAAATTTCTTTTTTTTTTTTTTTTACATACATGTACATATGTTTATTGATTTGATGGGAGGGGGGAGGGAGAGGAGGGCACAGCCCTCCCCCTATCATTAGGAGGAGACAGTAGAGTGTGGGCGCCAAGGAGGACTTGAACATTGAGCAGCCGGTAACTCCTGGGCTCAGCATGCATTGGAGTGGATGGAACCCCAACATCATTCTGCAGTCAGCTTTTGCTCTTTTCAGATTTTGGCAGAGCTTTCACTAGTCTCCTGACTTCCAATTTTGTATCTTCAGTTTAAAAAGAGGTTGTCTGAGAGGGACAAAAGGAAGTTGCTGTAAACCTTTCTCTCCAGATAACTCCATAAAGACAAGTCAGGAAGCAGAAAGGTGCGATTGTGAAACCACTGGGAAATAAAATGCATTTTCGTGATTGTTTCTGGTGATACTATTGATTATTCAAATACCTGTCAAAATAGAAGGCAGAGTTTGTTATCTTTACAATTAAACAATCATTCACATGAGAAATCTTGCCCTCTACTACATTAGAGAACTAAGGGAAATTACTTTTAAAGAGGAGAATCATGAAATTCCAAATATGAATTAAAAAACCTGGAGGCAGATATTAGAAACGGTGAAGCTAAGTAGTATCTGATGTTTTTAAGTAGTTTGAGATCTCTTATTCTCTGGGTCATAAAATTTTATAGCATAATAGTTAGAAAAGAAATCTAGCTCAGTGTTGGTAACTTGTGCCTGTGTCTTCCTAGCAACGCAGGAAGCAGAGATCTAAAAGCTCAGCCTGGACAAAAAAGTCTGTGAGAGTCTTAACTCTAATTAACCACCAAAAAGCCAGGCTGGAGGTGTGGTTCAAAGGGTAGAGCATCAGCTGAGCAAGTACAAGGACCCTGAGAGTCGTTCACACTTGAATATTGCCAAAAAAAAGGAAAGGAAATTGATGATTATTTTGCTTGCCAGATTTTGGAACTTTTCTTCCTGGTTGTGTGTGTGTGTGTGTGTGTGTGTGTGTGTGTGTGTGTGTTTTGGCCAGTCCTGGGCCTTGAACTCAGGGCCTGAGCACTGTCCCTGGCTTCTTTTTGCTCAAGGCTAGCACTCTCCCACTTGAGCCACAGCGCCACTTCCAGCTTTTTCTGTTTAATGAGGAATCGAACCCAGGGCTCTGGCCCAAATTTCTAAACTATGCACTTAAAAAGTGGAATGGAGTGTTTAAGTATGTGATTTAACTAAGTATATTGAAAGATTTTTTTAAAGTAGAGAGGAAGAATGCAATAATAAACCTGGGAAGAAACAGAAAGCTGAGACCAGTAACCTCTCTCCACTTCCTACAGTCTCATTCCTGCAGTGCCTTTTTGTCTAATCTGATTGATCCTAGTTACATGTAATCTGCTTTGGTTCTGAGGTATCTCCTACTCTAGGAGCAAACCTTTAGATGCTAAGATCTCCAGTAATGTCAGGATTTGCAATCTCCTGCATTCACACATTCACACTCTACATGTTAAGGGTCTTTCTTTTTTTCTTTTTTCGGTCATGAGGCTT